>NW_023596545.1:16877196-16919557 GCF_011947565.3 Pollicipes pollicipes | reverse complement strand
GCCGGTTCCCAGATGAAATCTCGGCCGTGGTCGGGGAGTCGGGACAGTTGCACTGGTCGCCGTCGGTACGCGCGTCCTACGACGGCCGCAGCAGGGACGCTGCTCCGGTGTTCAGATGTGACTGCGGCGATCTCATCTGTGATGCGAATCTAAATGAGCGGCCATTAGCATACGTCAACCGGACCTGGTCGCTGACGGCGCATTCCCAGACAATAAGATCAAACATCCAACCGTTGTGCATTCGGGACTGAGCATGGGGGCCGCAGCGGGGCTCCCCAAGGGACGAATAATAATAGGCCGTACAACGATTCTAACCTGTAAAATGTTATAAATTGGTCAACGCCGTTTTCACAACATTCGAAGTTCCACCAAGAGTCCTAACTCTCGCTCTGATCCGCCTTTTCCCGTAACGGGGACTGAAAGGGAGGGTTCGAAACGCCCTGGGTTTACAGAGTAATAACGAAAGAGCTAGAATAAACTACATGGATTTCTTAGCAATGGGATCTTGCGACTGCACTAGCTGTTATACCGTTTGGCAAATATGGCTCATAATGCCAGTTAAAGGCATATTGGTCCAGAAAATCCACCTTTCCACTTCATCGTGATACGAGGTCATGCCTCGCGTGCGCCGACCGAAACCTGAACAGGGGTTTCTTGTTCAGTTTGTGGTGCGATGGGTGAATATTTTCATTTCTATTTGTATTTGATATCAGCTGACGCTGCACATGCACACGTGGCTGTTATGTGTCTCAGTCTCAGGGATGAAACGGTATCCCAAACAACGGAAAGAGATATGGATAAAAAACACTCAACGCCTCCATGCAGTTAAGGTATGAGCCACGCAATCACACATAAAGACTTGGCACGCTCTGTGTTTTTGCTTTCTTTGTGTCTCTGAGCATATATCTATGAGATGGCTCCGTGATGGAACAAAATCGGCCCGCCGCTCGGTTACCACTCAGCGGCCCGCACGAAGCTGCGCACCGCCGCGCGATGTTCCTCAAAACCCGCCGCTGCTCCTGAAACCAAAAAAAACTAGGTACAAGTTTGTTGCGTAAAACCACCCGCGATGAACACCCGGAGGATACTGAAAATTTGGGTGCGATTTCACAATGTGCCGGAAAGGCATCCTGAAAAAGCTTAAGGGATCACATCGACCCCTCCCTCCTCGTATCAGGACGGGGTTATGTCGTGCTCGAAGCTAGCAGTTTTCTTTAGAGTGCTACATTTTTTGTACCGTCTAAATCTGTTATGCCAAATTATGCAAAGTTGGGTTGTTCCGCCCTGAAGTTCATGTTTATAGTGCAATCCATGCAAAGTAATGGTCTAAGCACGCATTAATGTAAGCGACATTTTCATATCCCTGTGGTTATGCGTATATGTGCATGTATATATATATATATATATATATATATATATATATATATATATAGTATGTGCCGCGCTGCGATCCCCGCGGCCGCTGACGGACGGTCTCTCTCTCTCTCTCCTCTCTCCTCTCTCTCTCTCTCTCCTCCCTCTCACTCACTCTCTCTCTCTCATCCCTCTCCTCTTCTCTCTTCTCTCTCTCTCTCCCTCATCATCTCTCTCTCTCCCCTCTCTCTATCATCTCTCTCTCCTCTCTCTCTCTCTCTCGCTGGAGAATGTGAGGAGGAGGGAGGAGGAGGAGGAGGAGGGAGGAGGAGGAGCGACCACCAATCACACCGCCCCGAGCGGGACCCTGAAGCCCCATACCACGCCGGCGATTGGTGTCGCAGGGGGCGACCATTGTTCACCGGGAAGTCGACACCTCGCCCAATGCGAGTGGGGGCTGGGGCTGGGTTTGGTTTCACAGACCGGAAAGCGTTGTCACTGAGCCACGCAAGGCCCCCATGTTAATGTGTGCCGATCGCGCTCTGCCTTTTGGGCGGTTGTCCCGAACAAGATGTGTGGGCATCGTTTCGCAACGACGCCAACGTCACGCGTGGTGAGAGCTGGCCATCCATCTTTTGATGGTTTTTGGCAAACCGGTCATTATTACATGATGGGTAAGATTGATTCAGGACGGGCATGAGAAGCCAAGATACGGGTAGACTGCGCTTCGGTTTCACTGCAGGGATTGTTGAGATGACCTGTCTAACACCTCGGCCTTCGGATAGCATTTCAGCCCCGTTGTCATGATGACCGCTCCCCCATCGTAAAACTCGTTGATAATTGAGATCGTACCCAACGGTCTAGCCGACGCCTCCTACCGTGGCTAAGGGAGCGAAATAAACAGATCATTGGGAACCATACGCGTTGGACGTGAGTTGACAGCAGCCCTGAGGTTGCCACACAATGTCCGGGAGTAAAACTGGACGGCAGCGGCTCGTAAGGCACGCCAACTGGCCGTCGCCCACAGAGCCGGGCGACGTTCGGCACCAGTGAGCAGGCCGGAACAGACTGGGTGGTGGAGACGAGGTGCTGCCGGGCGCGGCCGGGCGCCCGTTACTCCGCACCACCGCCGGCCAGCGGCGCGAGCCACGGTCACACACGGCGCGCCGGCCCGGGCTGGCGCGGGTTCACGGTCGCGGCCTTCGGTGCCGCCATTAAGGCACCCACAATAACAATACCTGCGAATTTGCAGTTAAATTACGCATCGGACGGTGGGAGGCGGACGGGGGAGCGCCAGAAGACTGGCAGCCTCGGGTGTCGGCCTCGACACACGCGACCGACGCCGCGCAGCCGTCCGGCGCTGTGTCGGAGTCGACGGCGGTCGGCGCGGCGTTGGGCCGGCGGCGCCCCCGCCGACCCGGGCCGCTGCGGCCGCCACAGGGGTCCCGCGCGGGGGGGGGGGGCAAGGGTCGCCAGTCAGGGCCAGGCCACCGCCGCATTCTTTGAGCGGCGCCCGCAAACCGAGCACAAGAACAATTGGCGTCGTTCGATCACGTCAACTGGGCGGCGCACAGCCGACTGGGCCCGCCAACCGACGCGGGGGGGGGGGGGGAGGGCGCCGCCACCAGCCGCGCCCATCTTCCTTGCATGCTGTAATTGTCGTCCCGCACCCGACATGCCCGCACGCAGCCCGGCAGACACGTGGGAGTCGGCCGCGGCGCTTGGCCGCGCGCTGCGGGGATCCGCGCGCTGAGGGCGAGGCTGCAGCGGCCGGGCTGCCCGCCCGCCGCCAGTCCGCCAGCCGCCTGCTTGGTATGGGCACGGCAGGCCCGCGGGCCGGCCAATCCGGCCAGCGATGTCGCACCGCTGCGCGGCGTGGCTGCTCGGGGCGCGGCCGGGACGAGGCGCGGCGCAGGAGCAGGGGGCGGCCGCGGTGAGCCGGCCTCTCCCGCCCCCCGCGCGCGCGCCGGGGGTCACGAACACGGCGCTGCGGCTGCTGGGAGCACAGCAACGCTGCGGTTTTGGTCGCGTGCTCCTTCAGCATGCCATTCTGGAGTCAGCGTGACGCACGGGTAAGGCCAGCTTCAGTACGTGTGATGCAATGGCACGGCCACATCTCGGTCGGTGAGGCGCATCGGCGCACTGGTGACGTCTGATCCGATGCCCCGTACACGGTCGCCTCACTGGGGTGGTTGCGGGGGAGAGGACACCGAATGCACATCCCCACTGGAGGCGCGTGCACCCCCCCCCCCCCCCGATCTGGAAACATTAGCGACCTTAGAGGCCCCTGGCTCCTTCGCCACCCCTACAACGGCGCCTATAGAGGGGCTATCGGCACGAACCCGAACGGGGCCACGATATTTTATTGACATGAGTACTAAAAGATGCCCCAAACCTTAGGAAGGTGGGGGAACGGGCACCCCCGACGACTGAAAGGGCGCTGGGGCCGTCTGAAAATATGTTACGGATGGACGCCGGAAGTACAAAGGGACATCCCGAGCCCCGAGGCCAGAGGAGATGTTTGGGTCCGTGATGGACAAGGCAGCGGAGACAGCTGGTCCTTCGTCCTTCGGGTCGGGTCCTTCGAATCGATGCCGCTACTCCCCGCAGCGTGGCAAGATCAGTGTACCACGAGTCAGCCGAGGCAATTACTTCGATGCTGCCCAGTACTTCAGGATAAATTGCTTCTTTCCCCGCTAGCCAGCATGCTCAGCCAGCTCCACGACCGCTTTGGGAAGCCGCAGCAGTAGTCCCTCAGGCTCTGAGAGTTCTTCCGGAGAGCGTGAAGAGCTGTTCGGCACTGGAGCCGACCGGGGAGCGATGCGCACGGTTACGGGACCCCGTGCCGGTCGTGCGGTCCAAGCTTCACATCTGGCTGTTAAGTTGGAACGAAAAGAAGGAGCTGCCAAGACTTTTGATACAGCAACCAGGCAAGCGCCTGGAACTCCTGCTGCTCAACATTTACATCTCGTCCGGGCACTCGTCCCGCTGTTGGTCTTCAGAGGGTACTCGTCCCGCTGTTGGTTTTCAGAGAGCACTCTTCGCGCTGTTCGTCTTCAGAGGGCACTCTTCGCGCTGTTGGTCTTCAGAGGGCACTCGTCCCGCTGTTGGTTTTCAGAGGGCACTCGTCCCGCTGTTCGTCTTCAGAGGGCACTCGTCCCGCTGTTGGTCTTCAGAGGGCATTCGTTGCGCTGTTGGTCTTCAGAGGGCACTCGTCGCGCTGTTGGTCTTCCAAGAGGGCACTCGTCCCGCTGTTGGTCTTCAGAGGGCACTCGTCCGCTGTTGGTCTTTCAGAGGGCACTCGTCCCGCTGTTGGTCTTCAGAGGGCATTCGTTGCGCTGTTTGGTCTTCAGAGGGCACTCGTCGCGCTGTTGGGTCTTCATAGGGCACTCGTTCCCGCTGTTGGTCTTCAGAGGGCACTCGTCCCGCTGTTGGTCTTCCGAGGGCACTCGTCCCGCTGTTGGTCTTCAGAGGGCACTCGTCCCGCTGTTAGGCCTCTTAAGCTTGGTTTCAGAGGGCACACGTCCCGCTGTTGGTCTTCAGAGGGCACTCGTCGCGCTGTTGGTCTTAAGAGGGCGGTCGCTTGTCAAGTGCGCGTAGCTTGGGAGTTTTTCTATAGTGCCAATTTTTGACTTAAATACCCCCCCCCCCGACCAAAAATTACTGGATATACCCCTACGCCTCCAAAAGTGTGATGAGCAGCCGCTCTCACCCTCTCACTTCCAGTCAGTGAGTCGCACTGGCACATTCACTTCTTGCCAGTTGTACAGTGCTGGCACGTTTGTGTGGTCGCCTCCACGGTTGATGAGGCCCACCGGAACGGTCCCTTTCAGTCAGCGCCACTCGCTTGTCACTCGCCGCTTCGGCACCACTCCGGCCTTTTCATTCAGTGTATGGCACCGCTATTTCCTCTTCATCAGTGCAACACTTTATTACTACGCCTTCCATCTTTGTGACGTACTGGCGTCATTTCCAACATTCCGCAGTGAAGCACTGAGACAGTACCCTCATCCCGCTGCCGACGGCGACGCACTGCCGTGGTCAAGGTGACGCGCTGACAGCATCTTGACGCGAGCGCCACGACGCCCCACGCTCGCCCCGCGTCGTGTTGTGGCCGCCCCCGTCAGCCATTGTTTGCCGCCTCCGTCACGGCACCGGCCCGTCTCGCCGCATCGCACTATCGGCTGTCAGCGCGCCAGTGAAAGGTTCCGCCGTTGATCGGTCGTCGGTCACCGCTGAAGAAACGACCAACTCGAGCACGACCGCCGCCGGCTCCGTCCGTGAGACAAAACACCCGCCACTCCAGCCAAGGTCGGAGCAGTGAGCGATCGAGGAGCGCGAGGCGCCGCACGCGCTCAACCTCAAAATATGGATGCTTCGAAAATTAGTTACCCGCTCAGGACAAAAAACTTGCCGTGCGCTTCAAAATCATAAAGCCATACATTTCCCGATGTACTGCATGTTTCGCACTTTTGTGATGATCAATGTCTCGCACTCAAACATGTTTTGTCTCCCACTGGGTTAGTACCCAATCGCTGGGATACCAGTGGCATGCGCCAAGTACATCCTCTGCAAAGGGAACATACCAAACGGTCACAGCTGGAGGAAACGTAGTAGTTGGTAAATCGGCTCTAAATTGCCTTACCCCATCATCAGTGCATTATTTCATCGTCCGGCGACCATACGTATGATTTCATGGCCTAGGTAGCTGAAGGACCGCATTTATCACACATAATGCCAAGCTCGGTGTCACTGAGTAACCCCCGCATTTTGTTATACTCAGTCGTTTGCTCACAAAATCATTCACGCGCATCTCTATCAGCGATTACGGCTCCGAATATCATCACTGCCTGGCCTTCAGAAACGTGTGCTGAGTAGAATTAAGAGCAGTAACCCCTGAATGCTTTCACTCTGAGATAAATTACAAGTCACATTTTGAGGCCCAGCTTGCGTTCAAATCCGCAACTGCAATTAAAAGTGCATGGAGCAGCCGTTTGCAAGCGCTAATGGAACCGACACACATCAGCATATTTACAACTATTACTCACTATTTATAAGAGTAACAGACAGCTTTGAAATCCTACAGCCGCCTCGCTCTAACAGCTTGACCCTCTGCAACGTGTGCATCCCAAATGTGCGCTATGTCAGCATCAATGACATTTCCTCATGCAGACAATAATCAATCAACGATGAAGCATATCTCAACAAGCACCCATAGCAACAAATGCCTGGAACCGAATGCTGCCTGTCATGGTTCTTTGAGTGACGCCGAATATAGTAATATGCTGACAATATTCACATTTCAATATACAAGCATCACGGCAACAAGTCTCCACATCTTAGGGATAAGAAACTGAGAAGAAATCAATGAACATCCTGCACGTCTTTTGGTCAGTTTATGATCTTCTAGCTTTCAGAGAGGATAGGGTAGGTTGGCCGCGAAAGGACTTTTCGAATACCCGGTTGACTTTTTTATCACATTTCGAGACTAGCAAGACGCTGGGTGATTAGTAAGGGCGGTTGGAGAGCACTTCAGCAGCGGCCGGTCCCATCCGCTGGCCTGTCTGACCACGGGTTATGAGGTCAAGCCCAGCTCCGCAGCCGCTGCATGCAGCCTCTCTCCTTTCTGCGCCCTGTCCACGGCCCCACAGAACCAGCGCTGCCGGGCAGCCAGGCTGGTGCCGCGCGGCCACTGACCTGTCGGGCGGCGGTGATGATGCTCGGGCTGTCTGGCTTGTCCGGCTTACCGATGATCACGCAGATCACCTCACGCCCGTGTTTCTCGGCGTACTTTTGCCGTATCGTGTTGAGACAGCTCTCAAATCCTGCGGCACCCGAAAGCACCGGTCTCGTAACAACCAACGAGCTTGGTGACGAGCGTGGCGCCTTCGGGCATCGCACACTCAGCCGTGCAGCGCGCCCTGGCTGACCTATGGTCGGACGTGTGTTGTTCTCCACGTGCCGTCATCAACTGGTCATACAGCTGCGACATCACACATGGGTGTCCCAATCCAGCCGTCCGCAGGCCAAACCACGGCTGTCATGGCGGGGCAAATAAATTACGGTCCGTGTCAGCCAGCCTGACATCGATGTGACAACCAAATGTCAGCCATCGGCGCAAACCGCACGGCCCGGGCCAGCGTCGGCAGCTTCGCATCGCTGCTCCGCCAGGCGGGCCGACCTTTCTGCCGACCTTGCAGCCCGTCCGAACCACGTGAGAACAGGAAATGCAAGCGGCCACCTTGAATGAAGCACAGGATCGCCGCCTCCAGACAACCCCCCTCGTCCCCCTCCCCTGCCTGTATGTTGACACAGCTGCGCTGGGGCGCCTCCGAGGCAGTGTCTGCCCCTCCCCACGTACGATGCAGACGGGGAAAGTCATGCGAATACACTGCTGTGCCATCGTTAGGAAGAAACCCATCACCGTCACCGTAAACATAGCCAGATAATTTAGTCATGCGGCGACGGTGATGATTGGTGGATTTCAACCAAACAAACACAGCGCAGTGCCCACCAGAGGTGACCACAGCTACCAAGGCAAGAGACTGGCATCCACAGACGACAGTCATGTTGTCACCAAAACCCACCAGCGCCGCTGGAGCCACCATCGGCACACAACATCCATCTGTGCCAACATGCTCTGCAAAGGTGCCGTCACCGCTGGACCACTCACCGACTTTGTACGCTGAGAAGATGTTCTCAGGCTCGAAGCAGTCAGCCAGGCCGAAGACCACCGTCTTGGCGAAGGTGGTCATCAACATGTTCCGCGTCACCATCACGTTGGTGCACTGCTTCCTGCAGTAGAGCGACGGCCAGCGTCAGAACCAGGAAGAATGGCTGGCAGCTTTAACGAGGATTATGAGAGTGCCAGGGGCGTCTTATCAAGGTTGCTCTGCAAGATGATCTTTTTGTGATATGTCTTGCTGAACGGTAAACCGAATTGCAATAACGGTTACGCAAGCATTCGGTGAACCAGTGTCGTGCAGGCTGAAAAAAAACATTAAGACCCGTGTGCACAACTAAAGCCGTATTATGTACACTTAACATTCCCGCAGTGACAGGGTGCGCTGTCCTCCAGAGCCTCTAACTGCCCCTCGCACGCCGGGAGTCCTGTGCTTGGCGTTTTGTCCTACTGTGTCATAATAAAGGACCCCCATTCAGTCACGTTTAGACCAGGTGAATCAGAACACCAGCGCGGGTACCTCATGTACATACAGGTACTGGTTGGCCGAGTGCGCCTGTATCTGATGTACAGGCACTGGTGCATTTGCACCAGTACCTGTACCACCAGAACCAGTACCCGCTGTTCATAGTTAAAGCCAAGCTACAGTGACCAGTCACACGGTGATTAGGTGACCAGCACTCGACGGGGGTCTTAAACCCAGTACAGTTAAGTACGATCGATTACGTCTAAAGGTGCCATGAGATAGTCAAGGCCGATACTGATCCAGGCTTGACTGGATGTTCACGTCTGGCCGTCAATCTCGCTGCCATGTCAGATGGTTCACTTGGCAGATGGCAGACTGCTGCATGCCATTTCACATGGCATGCAGCTCATAAAACCTACTACTGCCGTCACTTAGCGGACAGCTCGCCAACGCCGCTCAAATAAATCGCGAGCCCATGGCGTCCACCGGCCTCATTCAGGGTGGCACCCCAATGACGCAGGGAGCCGCCGCCGTGGTGCGGGGATGAGAGCGGTGTCAGTGATGCAGGGAGCCGCTGCCGTGGTGCGGGAATGAGAGCGGTGTCAATGATGCAGGGAGCCACCGCCGTGGTGCGGGGATGAGAGCGGTGTCAGTGATGCAGGGAGCCGCCACCGTGGTGCGGGGATGAGAGCGGTGTCAGTGACGCAGGGAGTCGCCGCCGTGGTGCGGGAATGAGAGCGGTGTCAGTGATGCAGGGAGCCACCGCCGTGGTGCGGGGATGAGAGCGGTGTCAGTGGTGCAGGGAGCCGCCGCCGTGGTGCGGGGATGAGAGCGGTGTCAATGACGCAGGGAGCCGCCGCCGTGGTGCGGGGATGAGAGCGGTGTCAGTGACGCAGGGAGTCGCCGCCGTGGTGCGGGAATGAGAGCGGTGTCAGTGATGCAGGGAGCCACCGCCGTGGTGCGGGGATGAGAGCGGTGTCGGTGACGCAGGGAGCCGCCGCCGTGGTACGGAGATGAGAGCGGCGTCAGCGATCGGCCGTCACATGTCAACACGGCGCCGGCGGGCACACAGCTCCGCTGACGCAATAGCGGCGACCCCGGTGGCGGATGTTCCTGATTACGACGGTGCAGGCCGGCCCTGCGGCTGACTGGCCTGCTGGTCCGCTCCATCCCGCCGCCGGCTCACCGGTCGGGCGGCATACCTGCGCCACGGGTCCGCTCTGTTCAGAAGCGGCATTCCCAGTCTATCAACCGCATTTGAGACGCTATTAGGCTTGGTATAAGGAGTGTGGGGGCTACAGACTAAGGCGACTTTACGGGCAACGCGTTAAGGCTGGCTGCAGTTCGCGTGAACTGCTCTGGGCACGCTTGATGCAACTGTTTTGCTAACCGCATCCAATATACCATGATGATGCAACACTACAAACAATCAACCACTGAACGTCTAATGCTGAATTCGAATCCCTGATTACGACAAAACAGTAAGCTAACTTATCCTTCTAGTGGAAAGTTTGCAGGAGTTGCGTTTTCCTTGCAGGAGTCTGCTGAACAGTCTGTTGCAAAAAATATTCCGGTATTTTAACAATGATCCCCCTGTGTGGGAAAGACTTGCGCTCGCGGCACAAAATCCTTCTCCTTTTAAAGCAAGATATCAGGCTCCCGTAGTGAAAGGGGTTTGGAAGTTTACTACCAATGTTTTAGAAGCCCGCAGCAACCTTTGATGCAGTGACATTGCACGGCCTACGCTCAGCCTGGCACCGAAGGGCAAAAGAGCCTCGGCCTGATATGGCTCGAAAGTGTGCATCGTACGTACGCTTATTCGGTCATAGCAAAAAGTGCATCGCGGAAGACATGCCACAACGGCGAGAAGGGCCTGGCATGGCATTTACACATGACGCGCGGAACAGACATCGGCTCTCCGACGTGTCACAGCGGCCCGTCAAGGCAGCCGCCCGATTCCCACAGCATTTTGTCTGTCAGGCGTATTTAACGTGTCACCGCATCGTGACCATGAATATTCACAACGTGCCACATCCGGCGCCCAGCCGCGGGAGCACCAGTGCGCCGGACCATGAGCCGATGCAGCACTGCGTGTGATCCCGGCGCGGCCTGCTCCCAGGGCGATGAGCGGGGCTGGCTTCAGAAGCACGCCGCGCTGATCCCCGGCCAAGGTCCAGGCGCCCGGTGACGTCACCCGGGCCGCGACAGGACGTGCCGGAAGTGACGCGCACGGCTCGAGTACCGCTCAGCCGACGTGGGCGGACCGGACGGCATCTCACGAGAGGACGCTGACGGCACGCCTGGGCTCGAGGAGCCGCGGGTGGACCGGACGGCATCTCACGAGAGGACGTTGACGGCACGCCTGGGCTCGAGGAGCCGCGGGCGGACCGGACGGCATCTCACGAGAGGACGCCTGGCAGCACGCCTGGGCTCGCGAGGCCGCGGACGGGCCGGACGGCGCCTCATGAGAGGATGTTGACGGCACGCCTGGGTTCGCGGGGCCGCGGGCGAACCGGGCGGTATCTCACGAGAGAAATAAATAGAATTCCAAACACATTGAGCATCACAACGGCTGGCACAGCGCCTCATTAGCAAGCTGATCATAGAACGCCCGTACAACGCATGCTTCTCTACACTGATCTTGGATGATGCGTTATGTCGAAGACCAATATATTTTTTTAATTCATCCGACAGCCCGGTACGGCGTTATTACAGCCATGCGTCCCAATCTATTACAGAAGAGCAACTTATAAAGCCAGTCGAACATTAATTTGATGGCAAGATTAAACACTTCGAGGTTCACATGCATGCCTGTCGTTACAGAAGCATTGCTGGGTAGCTCCTCAAAATGCAGATCCTTCGTCCACGAATCCCACCATAGTGCCTGCCAGCTAGAGCCGATCTCCTCTCAGCTATCTATCATCATTGGCGAGAACAATGTCTAGTAAAAAGTTTGTGCGGCAACAAGAAGAGGCGAACCGGAAGATGCAGATGGGTAGCCTTCTTGCTCGTTTTTGGACAGTTAAGTGCTAAGCCCGAGTGTTGCGGATCAGAGGCTAACGCGCTGAATGTACCTGTCCTCGAAAAACTTCCCGGACCTCTTCCGAGTGGGCTCCCGGCAAGATCAAATCGAACTAACCTCTCTTGGATGAGTTTCAGGCAGGAGCACGCTTGTGTGAGCCAGCCGTTGGTCTCCATCTCCAGGTCCTGCCGCGTCTTGGTCCACGTGTGCTCGAACGATGGGTGCCGACCGTGCAAATGCGCCCGAAACAGCTCTGCCGACACGAGTGACGGTCAACATCCCCAGAGCAGCCCTGCCGACACGAGTGACGGTCAACATCCCCAGAGCAGCTCTGCCGACACGAGTGACGGTCAACACCCCCAGAGCAGCTCTGCCGACACGAGTGACGGTAAACACCCCCAGAGCAGCCCTGCCGACACGAGTGACGGTAAACACCCCCAGAACAGCCCTGCCGACACGAGTGACGGTAAACACCCCCAGAACAGCCCTGCCGACACGAGTGACGGTCAACACCCCCAGAGCAGCCCTGCCGACACGAGTGACGGTCAACACCCCCAGAACAGCCCTGCCGACACGAGTGACGGTAAACACCCCCAGAACAGCCCTGCCGACACGAGTGACGGTAAACACCCCCAGAACAGCCCTGCCGACACGAGTGACGGTAAACACCCCCAGAACAGCCCTGCCGACACGAGTGACGGTCAACACCCCCAGAGCAGCCCTGCCGACACGAGTGACGGTAAACACCCCCAGAACAGCCCTGCCGACACGAGTGACGGTAAACACCCCCAGAGCAGCCCTGCCGACACGAGTGACGGTAAACACCCCCAGAACAGCCCTGCCGACACGAGTGACGGTCAACACCCCCAGAACAGCCCTGCCGACACGAGTGACGGTCAACATCCCCAGAACAGCCCTGCCGACACGAGTGACGGTAAACACCCCCAGAACAGCCCTGCCGACACGAGTGACGGTCAACACCCCCCAGAACAGCCCTGCCGACACGAGTGACGGTAAACACCCCCAGAACAGCCCTGCCGACACGAGTGACGGTCAACATCCCCAGAACAGCCCTGCCGACACGAGTGACGGTCAACATCCCCGGAGCAGCCCTGCCGACACGAGTGACGGTCAACACCCCCAGAGCAGCCCTGCCGACACGAGTGACGGTCAACACCCCCAGAACAGCCCTGCCGACACGAGTGACGGTCAACACCCCCAGAACAGCCCTGCCGACACGAGTGACGGTCAACACCCCCAGAGCAGCCCTGCCGACACGAGTGACGGTAAACATCCCCAGAACAGCCCTGCCGACAGGGGTGACGACCAACATCCCCGGAGCAACCCTGCCGACACGAGTGACGGTCTACACCCCCAGAGCAGCCCTGCCGACACGAGTGACGGTAAACACCCCCAGAGCAGCCCTGCCGACACGAGTGACGGTCTACACCCCCAGAACAGCCCTGCCGACACGAGTGACGGTAAACACCCCCAGAGCAGCCCTGCCGACACGAGTGACGGTAAACACCCCCAGAACAGCCCTGCCGACAGGGGTGACGACCAACATCCCCGGAGCAACCCTGCCGACACGAGTGACGGTCTACACCCCCAGAGCAGCCCTGCCGACACGAGTGACGGTAAACACCCCCAGAGCAGCCCTGCCGACACGAGTGACGGTCTACACCCCCAGAACAGCCCTGCCGACACGAGTGACGGTCTACACCCCCAGAACAGCCCTGCCGACACGAGTGACGGTCTACACCCCCAGAGCAGCCCTGCCGACACGAGTGACGGTCTACACCCCCAGAACAGCCCTGCCGACAGGGGTGACGACCAACATCCCCAGAGCAGCCCTGCCGGCAGGGGTGACGACCAGCGCCAAACGGCAGTCCCTGGCCATGGTATTGTCACCACATACTTTGCAGTCTCGAGTCCTGGCCTCACATAGAGTTGCGACAGATAAAGTCACAGTCACCAGTGTTATGATGTAATATGATATAAGGAAATCGAAAATGGAAGGTAGAAACCACCAGATGCACGAAAATAACCACTTTAATTTCAACCTGAATATTATAATGCAGAAGTCCCCCTGCATTGAATGGCCAGAGGTATAACGCAAAAAGGTTTGACTAGCAGCGTCAAAAGACTTGGCTACACGCAAGAGATAAAATGGCGATAAAATGCGGAGGCGTGCACAGATTTGGCGACCAATTTACTGAGCACAACTAAAAACGCACTCCATACGGCATCCGAGTGCTTCAAGGGACTAAAAACGGCACCGTTGCAGTGCCACCAATATGAGCACAAGATATGTACGTTTGAGTTACCAAACTGAAACCAATATGAAGCTCTGTCAGCAGTTGCGAAACAATCATCCGGAATCCGTGCCTGTGTAGAGCTGAGTTGCTACGCGTTCGTGACTGGCGGACTCGGCGAGGCCTGTGACAGCCGCACACGGTGCGGTCAGGAGAAGGGACGTGTCAGATCGCACCAGCGTGGCATTGACCCAGCGTAAAATCCCAGCGCTCCTGGCGTACGGGCCGGCATACCTGGCCAGGGCTCGGAACACCTAGCAATGTGCCAATCCCAGCCTCTGGCGTAGGGCTGGCATACCTGGCCAGGGGTCGGGACATCTTAGCATGCATCATTACTTTGTCTCCGCGCTGCCAACCCCTGCGGCAGCATCGCATTGAACGGTGGTGCCCGGACGTTGCTTCGTTTACACGCCGCCCCCAGCCTCAAAGTCCTCTCGTCCAGGATCTCAGCGCCAACATTTGTCTCGTTGTGATGTCACGGAGGACGTCACAAATTAGCGGTAACTGGTACCAAAAACACCATTAGGGTCGAGGCTTAAAAAGAATACACAATGGGATACTGCCTCGAAAACTGGCTTTGCTGACAACGTGACCGCATGAATCAATGTGTTCACTGATAAAACGCCCCCTCCCAGCAGCCGGAGCGTCGCGGCGGAGGAGGCTGGTAAGCCAACATCGGTCAGAACTACGCCAATCAGAGGCGACTGGAAGCTCCGGGCGGCCCTGATCAGCATGCCAGGGAGCCTTCGTTGCCCACGCAATAGCCTGTAAGCCTCGCGTTTGGGCCCCCGCACCAGCCCGAAGGCCGCGCGTGCCACCTCATGACACCGCGTCTGACCGTCGTCATAACCGCGACGTCTTAATTCTGCTGCCGCGACTGCACACGGCCCCCGCCGGCGCGCGGTGCGCCAGTTGTTATACGGGAGCGTTCTGCCAGCGCACACACTGATCGGCGGCATTCACAGCCGAAGGACCTGCTCCCGTGTCCAGGGCCCAGAGCAGTACACGGGCAGCCGCAGGACGGCTGCTGGCGCGCGGTCCTGCGCCCCACGCGGGTCAGAGCGAGCCCACGCCCGTGCCCTTGACACATTTGCGATGACACCGGCCCGATGGCGGCGGCTGACGCCAGCGCGAAAGGTGAGGATCGCCATCGCGCCGTTACCACGCCCGCGACTTTTACGGCACGTCAAGGTTTAGCGCTGGCTGTGAAGCCCTCGTCGATGCAGGGGTAGCGTGGAAGCTGTGGTGCTACGGCCCGGTTGGAGGCGGGGTGCTCTGGTGACCCCCGTTGGAGAGCTGGGAGGAGATCCCAAGGCTGACTGACCTCCAGCGACGCCATGACCGACGCAAAAACTGGGCCGCATCCACGCCGCGCATTGGTAAGAGACTGCTTCAAAGTCCGCTCCAGAAGCCTGTCATACACCTTCACAGCTCTCTGTGGTTAACGGCTAGGACTCGAAGACGAGAATGGTGCCTCGCCGCTTCCCCCGAAGACGGACATGGTGACTCGCCGCTCCCCTGAAGACGAGGATGGTGGCTCGCCGCTCCCCTGAAGACAAGGATATTGCCTCGCCGCCTCCCCCGAAGCCGGGGTGGTGCCACGCCGCTTCCCCTGAAGACGGGGATGGTGCCTCGCCGCCTTCCCCGATACGGTGATGGTGCCTCGCAACTCCCACGAGGACGACGATAGTGCCTCGCCGCTCCCCTGAAGACGAGGATGGTGCCTCGCCGCCTTCCCCGAAGACGGGGATGGTGCCCCGCCGCTCCCCCGAAGATGACGATGGTGCCTCGCCGCTTCGCCTGAAGACGACGATGGTGCCTCGCCGCGGCTAAAAACTCTTCAGCACTTTAGTATCCCAGAATCGCTGGGCATTTCCCGAAATAGGAAACGGTGAGAAAAGCTGCCCAGCTTTCACGTACAGCTGGAAGAGACGGTCCATCCTGAGTCAGCGGTCGTGTCGACTCCCAGCCGCACGTTTGCGTCTTAACAATAGGGCCTGTGTGAAGGACAGCATTGCATTCGATCACGGACAACAGAAGCTAAGCCACCCTGAGAGCCCGAGACAATCCTGCATTGTGAGCACGAGGTCAGTGGCAGCTCAGCCATCCGAACCAAGCGCAGAAGAAGACAGGACCAGCCTGTGACACTGGCGGCGCGTGCATGGAAGCTTTGGTTTGTGACAACCCCAGGTGCAACGGCCTTCCCGCTGCTTGCATCACCGGCGTCTTAGAAGGGGGAGGGGGGCTCACCGTCACCAGAGGAAGCGCGTGTTGCCCGAGCGGCCTCAGGAGATCGGCGGACCGACCACGACCACCGGACCAGTTCTCTCGGGACCGGGTCTGACTCGCCGGCGCTGGCCCCTGACCGGCGTGCCACACGGTCGGCGTATGTACCTCGCGCAGATCGGCGCCGTAGTCATGAATGGGACGCGCCTAGCTGCGCCCCGGCGGCGTAACGCCCGTGTAATCGGATGGCGTCGGCGGAGATCAGTGCGATTCGCGCATTGCGGACGGGATGATGGAGGGCGCTTGGCATGATCCAACAATGGAGGGCGCTCGGCACGGTCCGGCTGCGTCCCGGATCATGCTGGCGTACCTTGCAGTGATATGGATCGGTCGCCAGCCGCCGCCGGCCGTGGCAGATGCCCCGGTCGAGCCCCCACTGGCGCCGGCCGGACTCGGTTCAGGGTGACGTGGGGTTGCCGCGGAGCAGGCGTTATGGACGCTGCCCGTGGGGCCCTGACCGGAGGATTGGCGGGCCCTGACCGGTGGGCTCTGACCGGCGGACCTGCGGACCATGACCGGCGGACCGGCGGACCGGCGGGCTCTGACCGGCGGACCAGCGGGCTCTGACCGGCGGGCCCTGACCGGGGGACCGGACGTGGTCCACTCCGGCCGCTGGCAGGAACAGACCGGATCAGAGCAACCGGTTACGGCATGACGAATTCGAACGACCAAGAACAGCTGATTCGCAGTCCATGGCATGTCGGCTCCACCACAAATCTGTCGTAGCTTGAAGTTCGCCTTTGTGTTTTTTTTCCTTAAACTGGGCTAGTTCAAGCAACAAAGAATTAAAGTGGTGAAGCTTGAATGGTAGTGGCATGTTCTGCTCGGCTCATCCGTACGAAATAGCGTTTTAAAATTCGGGCTGATGCCACCGCGTACTTTCTGCTAAATCAGCTGACGCAACGCTGTCCATCTCTCAGACGCCAGCAATGGACAGGTCATTTATGGCACCGACGTGAAAAATAAGTATTTTTACCGACACGTTACCAAGTTATTCTGTTCAAATGTTTAAGATTTAGTCCGAACATCTCCACTGGTCGGTTTTCTAGGATGAACAACGATGCTGAGCGGTGCCTGTTGCAAGAGCCCAGAGGCCACCATCCGGTCACGAAATCCCAGGTCATCGGCAGAATTTTGCGGTGAAAGCTTAACATGACACAATGCTCAGTACAGTCAATCCTGCCCTGTGACGTCACCTGACCTTAAGCGCGGCTACTGTCACCGGCCGCAGGCCCACCCCCCGCAAACACAGAGAGCCTAGAGCTACTCGAGCCCATCTCGCCAGGGGTGGGTGAATCGGAAGACAAAATATCAAACCCACCTGAGCTACCTCGATGGAAAAAATACCTGGACAAACGTGGTAGCATCAAAGGCTGCCGGGACCGACCGAGCTGAGCGGGCAAAGCTACCTCGACAGAAGGATATACGACTGTTGTGCACGTAGAGTGTGGTTTCTTCTTAAATAGATGACGAAGTTACGTGATTCGTACCGTAGCACAGCGCAATAGCCTTGATTCAGTACTCATTTTCAATGACAACTGTTGAAAACTACACATCTGACACTAAGAACAACCCAGAGAGCAGACTGCATGAGCCGTGGTGCAGCTGCAATGGTGCTAATAGACTAATTAATAGATGCGTAAAAACGCACGCCATTTTCGACAGGTGGCCTATATTATATTTTTACCCCAGCCGCATTGTCCCCCACAACAAGCAGCTCTGGCTAAACACGTGCCACACAGTTCGTCTATCTCTTCTACAACAACTGCAGGCGTCAAATGCGTTCCTTTCTTTCGCGGTGATAGGAAGCAATGAACGGCTGGAGCCGACCGGCGCGGGTGGGAGCGAGACCCAGGGTCACTCGCCGGTCATCGCCGCACGTGCAGCCTACCGGCAGGTGACCAGTCACCCAGTGCAGCCCATTGGCAGGTAACTATTCACCCAGTGCAGCCCATTGGCAGGCAACTAGTCACCCAGTGTAGCCCATTGGCAGGTAACTAGTTACCCAGTGCAGTCCATTGGCAGGTGACCAGTCACCCAGTGCAGCCCACTGGCAGGTAACCAGTCACCTAGTGCAGCCCATTGTCAGGTGACCAGTCACCCAGTGCAGCCCACTAGCAGGTAACCAGTCACCTAGTGCAGCCCATTGTCAGGTGGACACCTATTGTCAGGTGGCCAGTCACGCCGTGCAACGCTCCGCAGTTCACGAGGTGTCCAGGCAGGAGCCACGGTCCTGACCCGATCACCAATGGAAAGGGCAGAAGCACTCGATGCAGAGGCCATGACCACCCAGGATATTGAGTGGCATCAGGCACCGTGATGGAACGCCTAAAACACTGAGTACCGGGTCCAGTAAATTTATGCACGGACGTCGAAAAGACTGACCGTAATTTTAGAGGGCGATGGGGAGATGAACTCCAAGTGGGAAAGCATTCATCAAAAGAGACCAAGCGAAGGACGCCATTGTGAGCATTGAAAAGCGATGTATTGCTTTCTCTGAAAGCAGACAAGACGAATAAACAAATACCGGTCCAGTCACGGTGATCAAAAAGACCGGGCCTCAACTTCAGCCAACCCTTGACCCCGGAACTCACGCCCGGGAGCACCTCTGATCCAGGCGGCGGAACCCCTGAGCCCGCACCACCACCGTCGGGCACCACGCCTGGCTTCGCACGCCTCCCTCCCCCCCCCCCCCCCCGATCACCCGTCCCGAGGCATTTTCCCACCCGATATGCAGCGGCGGCAGAGGCCCGGCACCTGGGAGCTGATACGGTCGCGCAGCCGGCTGCCCGCCGCCTGGCGGCCGGCCGGCGAACCAGCGCCCAAGGCTGGCCGAGTACGTGAGCCGCCTGCTGACGCGCTTGTGAGCGCTGCAGCTCCGGCAGATCAGCAGACCCGGGCCACAGATCGGCAGACGCGGACCACAGGCCCGGCCGCGGCCATAGATCAGCAGACCCGGGCCACAGACCCGGCCGCGGCTACAGATCGGCAGACCGGGACCACAGGCCCTGCCCCCACCCACAGATCGGCAGACCCGGACCACAGCCACAGATCGGCTGCACAGCTGTATGGACCTCGCTGGCGCTGGTCACATGCTGACCTGCTCAACCACGCACCATTTGCGTGGTTGAGTGGAATGTATTTGATTATATATTTTCGCCACATGTGGGTCCTTACTTCTGTATCGTTAAAATAATTACCCTGCATTCTTCAATAATCGAGAACAACTGAACCTAGCGAGCTAAGATCACGCCTCGCACGCGAAATCTCGCTGCATAGCCCTTGTGTTGACTTCTCACTATGGCTGACAACTGAAATTTTGGAGTCACGCGGAGCATTCAGACGGTCCCAGTTCCTTTCTGTGTGGGCTGCGGGTGAGGGTGCGGGTGCGGGTGCGAGTGCGTGCGTGCGTACAGGCGTGTTTGTGCGTATGCGTGCACGTATGCGTGCGTGCGTGCGCGTGTGTGTGCGTGCGTGTGTATGTGCGTACGTACGTGCGTGCGTGCGTGTAGAGAACTCAACGCTTTTTTGGCGGCGTTCGAACCGACAGCGACTTCACCAGGCTGTCTGAGACTTGAGCGATGAATACATCTCAAAACTAGGGTCAGCGTAGTGCACCGGGGTCAGCGTAGTGCACTGGGATCAGCGTAGTGCACTGGGATCAGCGTAGTGCACTGGGGTCAGCGTAGTGCACTGGGATCGGTGTAGTGCACTGGGATCGGTGTAGTGCACTGGGGTCAGCGTAGTGCACTGGGATCGGTGTAGTGCACTGGGATCGGTGTAGTGCACTGGGATCAGCGTAGTGCGCTGGGGTCAGCGTAGTGCACTGGGGTCAGCGTAGTGCACTGGGATCGGTGTAGTGCACTGGGGTCAGCATAGCGTACCGAGGGGAGGGGGTGGTCACTCGGGGCCGTCTGCGGAGAGTTGCGTGTCAGTCCGAACTTGTCTAATGGTCTCATGTGACACCGCTGCGCGTGACAAAGGCGCAGAGATGATGACAGGCCAATAACAGAGTAGCCAAAGTGCATTTAATGCGTTGCTTATTTATCAAATGATCAAGCCTTTCACCAGATAAGTCCCTAGCATTGGTTTCCGATCAAATCCTGGAAAATCCTTCCTTCTGCCTAAACCATTCCTGTGATGGCCAGTCCTGAAAAATGTTAGAATAAAACCGCTAGCATAGCAGACTGGCATATTTACTTCCAAGACGTATTATCCACATGCCCAGCACATAAGTGTGGTCGCAAGAATTCCCCGTGCAGCGCATTCTCCAGCATTCCGCTGGAACAGACGGTACACAAAACCGAACAGCGAATCGAGACGACCACCGGCATGGCGCTGTCACATGTCGCCGCCCCGCCCACTTGCCGGGGCTCACCTGCCACGTTGTTCCTGTACATGTTGTAGAGCTCTTTGACCCGCCGGTGTCGGAAGGCGAGCTTGCGCGCGATATCCGCGCTGACGTTGTTCCTGGCCAAGCTATAGCCGAGGGGTGCCGTCGGCACGCCCAGCGTGCTGGCCAGCCCGTCCGCCAGGAAATTGTAGTTGCTGGAACACAAGGCAGTTAGGTCAGGCTCTAGTGTGGGGGCAGTGCGCTTGTGAGGGTTGTTTATAGGCCGTGCCATGTGCGGCAGTTCTCTGCTGGCCGTTTCATGTGCGACAAGTCTCTGTAAGCCGTGCAGTGTGCGGCAGGTCCCTGCTAGCCGTGTCGCGTGCGGCCGGTCTGGATGTTGCGACGCATGTGGGCCCGAGGTCTGTCCAGTCGTCACACCTTGCGACGCGCTCTCAGACAGTGGGAAACCCGACATTAGCACAAATCTGGACGAACGACCAGCCGAGCACATGCATGCATCAGGCAAAGTCAGCCGGCAGCGGCCGGTTCGCAGAGCCGCTCGATTCACCAGACACACCGGACGGCGCCAGATTTGAGCTGCATGAACGGGCCTGCAGTGCACATGTATAATGCAGGCTACAGCTGGAATGCCACTACAGTGCCCGGCAGAGCTCCATATCGGACGCCCGGGGCAGGTCAATCCGACCAACAGGCGCGCTATGAATGGCAGCCGCTGCAGCGCCCAAAGCCACCGTCTTCAGCTGCGACCATTGACTAGAGTGCGCATCGGCAGTCGATCCACGCCGACCGTGAGTGCCTCTCAAAACGGCGCCATCGTGCTGGACTTCAGCTGAGTCACCGCCGTGCCGCACAGCTGCACAGCACCCATGCTGTTGCCTACCGCGGGAGCTGCCGGGTACGGCTATCGTGATCATGACTCTGCTTGTGGCCTAAAACGGTCGGGCTGGTCGTTCGGCCAGCGGCGGGCAGATACCAGCACCGTCTGCTGAGTCAGCCACAGGGCTCACTTACGGAGCGTGCGCTACATGCTCTCCGACCAGCGAGACGTTCAGGTCAGCGCGACTGCTCGCTGCGCAGCACAGCTGCGTCAAACCATCCAGTTCTCGCAGGCGCGCCGCTACCATGGCTGCTCACTGGCTGCGAGGCAGCCGCGACCCATGTCGGCGGCGCTCAGGCGGCTTCAGAGCGCCACCGACCCAAGTGCAAAACATGTGCGTTACGTCCAGCAGGTTCTGCGCACAGGTGGCAGTGTGACAAGCTTTAATTTCAACGCGCATACGCCCTGAATCTGGGTGCCCCGAGTTCCACGAGCAGTCGTCATTCACCTCAGCTTATTGAGAGCCAAGGTTTCAAGGAGTTGGAGTGCTGCAAGAACAATATCCAGAAAAACTGCTTAGATATTTTTCATTCCAGGAGATTAAATTGAAAATTCATCGCACTTTAGCCTAAGCTGTGTCCGAGTTTAGCGTATCGATGTCACTTAGGCGACGAGCGCAGAGAACAGATGTTTAAGAGCCCGGCCCGCCGGCTGGGGCGCCGCAGGAACCGCAGCGTCACGGCCGCACCCGACGACACCGCGCGGCTACAGCGATTCGTTCAACTCGGTTGTGTTAGTCGATGTTCTCTTTAGACAGCGGAGGGCATGGTACGGGGTCAGTCGAGTTCAAAGGTGCAATGCCTGCAATAACTTGCAGAAGGTGACAGGATACCTTCTCATCAGACTTGGGGGAATGCGACTGTGCATGGAGGAATGCCTGCATCTGAACAATGCGAAGGCGCGGCGGACAGGAACATCGCAACAGGCAGGCTATGGGCATACTGCAACAGGCGCTTAAACGCAAGCAAAATAGCCCACAACACAACAGGAAACTCAACAGTTCCAGCTGAACGAAGTCACTGCGGACGAAGTATGGAGGTAACAAAATCAAGCCTGCTTACGCAGCAGCAGGAAGCCCACAGAGCTGGCATGGGCCAAAGTCGCAGCGAATGGAGCACTGCTGTGACCAGCGTGTCACAAACCATCCCCTGTTCTTTACTGGTGCAGCAGGAGGTCCAAAACGTATGCAACACTACCATTCAGCACTAGAGCAGCCGTGCGCCGTTGAGACGTGGGTTGGGTAGTCGTGAAAGGCCGCTATTGTCGCTAGCTGCTGGAAACGAATCAGATTACCAACTGACAGAAAACCGAAACTAAAAAAACATAGTCGCCTTCGTGGCGGCCTAGAGAATCATTCCATTGTTCAGGCAGACGCTTTTGTGATGTTACTCAAGGTTAAAAACTGCAAGATACTCATCACACGACAGTGGCGTCCAAAACGTACTCGGCCTGTGAGGGTAGGGTCTGTCACAGCCCTTGCCAGTCACAACCGACTCCACGCTACTGAGCAGTGATATCAACTGGATGCGTGTAGACGGAAAAAGACAGTGCGCAGCCATAACTTTCTTATGGGGGGGGGGGGGGGGAGGAGCTGGATAAGAAGGCATCACGCTGATCTCTAACTTTGTCCGGAGCCTAACCTTTGGTTTTAAAGGGTGCCGTGCTCTCCGCCCATACTTCCCGTCGCTGTGCCCCTCAGAGAAGCCACAGGTCAGGCGCGCAGGTCAATTAACTAACAACAATAACAAGAGCTGAACACATCCGGACTGATTGCCTGTGCAGGCCATTTACCGTCCATGCGCTGGCTCATCACGAGTCACTTCAGGTCGAAGACCGTCAATATACGCAAGGTGTTCATGCATCCTGATACATTTGGTACGCACACTGTTCATGGGAAGTATGCAATATGAATTCTAGTTAAAAAAAATCCGTAATTGTTATAAATCCAATATGTGTGTGATTAGTCCTTGCACGAATCCTACTTAAAACGATGTATCTGCAAGACGTATTCGGACAACGGACCTGCACCGTGTTTTCCCTTACAACACACAATAAGATTAAGACAAAGTCTCTACCCTGGTCTCTTCCGTGCCTTGCGGTCTCTTCCGTGCCTTCAGTCATATCCTTCGTTCACAGCTTTATCTACTGCTCAGCACCCGAAAAGATCACTTTCCGTGCCAGGCATTATGTCCTTCGTTGACAACGTCATCCACGTCTCAATATCCGAGGAGATCGCTTCAAGGTGATTGATTGGCTTCCCGTTCTGAGGTATGCGCCACATTTGGCATTGCCGACCGTCGGCGGTGGCTCGCCGACATGCATAGAACTCCTCGGACGGGGCTTAATCCCCTCCCCCCCCCCCCTCTCTCTCTCTCTCTCTGCAGCCGCTCTTCACCGCGCTACGGTCCTGCTCTCTTTACGCTCAAAACAACGCTATCATAGAGGAAATAAACAGATTTTTAGATTTGGTACGAGTCTTTTGATTACATAATCAAAAAGTTTGTCGGCCCTGGTGCCCCTCCCTCCCTCCCTCCCTCCGCCCCGGGGTTTCTCCTACCAGGAGCTACCACAAACCGCCTAAATTTCGTCGGCACACTGCCACACCTGTGGTTTAGTGGGCGGATTAATCAGGCGCGAGACACGGAAGCCGTGTATTATACGGGTGGCGCTGCGTTGTGAATACCGCCGACACGCCTGCACAGGCTAACCGCACCTGCTTCCCGAATATCTCGCAGGAATGTGGATCAGACAGAGATGCTGGCCTTGTTGCATGAAAGTCGTGCGAACGTAGATGCGGAACTCAGCTGAGAACACTGCGGCTCGAATACAAGGTCGATCTCAGAGGTGGAAAGCTGCAAGCAATCATAAATCTGAATGCCGTTACCATTCTGAGAAGCCATGTGACGTTTTAATGTTGACGCGACGCTGCGGTATAAGCGCGCGGGGGACACAGCTGCTAGGACATGTCGGCAACCAGGGACACTGCCGCGCGGTGGCAGTCCTTTATCACACAGTCAACAGGCTGCACGAGAAGCCGTCTACACTCGGCTATTTCGTCAGAATGACAAGAAAGGGCTACATGCTCAGAGATAAATGGAATCTTAGAGCTTAGAAATCTGCATCAGACACGACCACTCCCTGTACCCCGCGGTGGCTGGTCGGTTCGTTGAAATAACTGTGCAAACGGGCTGGGTGACCGACGCTGAAACGGACGCGCATATGCTTACCTGAGGTCTTGGTTGTTATCCTCCGCACGGAGATCATCAATGTTGGCCACGTGCGTCGGATATTGACTCTGAAACAACACACGCTGGTCAAGTTCTGCAGCGCCCCCACAGCGGCGGCCGACGACTGGAAACAGCTTCACGTGACGGCGGCCCGCATCGGATAATTTACTGCCATCTAATGGCTAAAAGATAAAGCTCACGTAATAGGTGGCAGCAGCGTCGGGAAAAGCGACAGACCCGTGAGTTTGCAACGTTCCAGTGCAGACATGGGCTCGGGTCGTTTACGTAATGTTGCATAGATTTCAGGTGAGCCCTGTTGCTAATGGCCGGCGTGAGATCAATGTAGGGTTTCATGAATGGGGTCCTCGGCCGTACTCTCGTGTCAATTAAAGCTGACACTTCTTAATTCCGAATACCTGCACCCATCCCGCTTGTAAATTTGGAAGCCTGCATCCGCCCTGTAAGGCAACTGTCCTCCCCCCCAAAAAAAATAGCCCGCATGGGCCCGCCAACTTTATTTTTCAATCCAGGTACATGTCCCCAACCTTATACGATTGGTGCTAAAACAAGAAGCAGTAAAAAAAACTTAAAACCTATTCATACCTTCTTTATCTTTTTCATGGCTCATATCAAGGGACCATATATGAATTCCAGGTACATATGCCTAGCCTGAATATAAGGGTCATCAAAAGAATCGCTCAATCTGGCGATTCGCACGCAGGCATTCATACACGTGCTGTTCATCAGCAAACACTGATTGAAACTGCCGACTTTTATCGAAAACTATTATCTGAGCCAGTAGACTGGGGCGGGCGATTGAAGGTCTTGCCATATAACAGGTAATAGAAGGTGGGCGTAGTGGTTACTAAAAGACGAGTGCGCCATAAATGATTCCAATCCCAAGTACTGTTCGTGAGATAATCCATTCAAACACGGCTAGCAAATACGAGCTAGTACATACGCCATGTTAGTGAAGATCATCTGGTGCATCTGAGCTCTATAAACAACTACCGACTAAGCTTGCGCGCCGATTTCGTCCTTTGCTGAGATTATTTCAAGACTGTGCTGGGATCGCTTGGATGATTAGGTTGTAAAGTCACAGAATTTCCCGATTAGGCCTCAGCTGCAGAAAATTGGATTGGTTTGCTGTTATGAATTTCAGAGACATGTATTGGAAATTCAGTGCAGAATCATGCTTTCAATTCAATCCAGGAGGTGTGTGCTGCTTGAAATTTCCTGTGAAGTTCTATCCATCAGATAAGCATACAAGCCATGGAGTGTTCCAAATGACCTGTGATTTAGTTGGCAAATGGTGTGCAAAATCCAGGAGTTTTGCAAAATCTGTATTTTCTTGGCATGTTATTGGCAATTTAAGTTTTGCTGACTTTCAGGGATGATTCACGGATAAGAACCAAATTAATTTTTTAAACTTTTTTATGGATTCATTGTTAGGTATTGCATGCATTGCTGGAAATACAAAATTGTTTCCCATTCAAAGTTTAATTGGAACCGCAGCGTTAAGAGTGTAACAAATGCACAGCGACTGGAAACCTCGTCACCGTTTCAGTTGGTCCCCGATGCTGTCACACTGCAGCCAACAGCACTGCCGTAATGACGGTGAGCTGCCGCTCGGCCCTTCCACAGCGCGCTAGTATTTTATCATGTCCACGCTAAAGCCAAAATTTTGCGCGTAGTTGAAAGCAAAAAATGCGTTGCCGCACAAGAACCAGGACATGTCGCCACTTCTAGCGTATTTATGATACAAAAACATTCGTCTATAACTCCACTTCCCTAAAACGTCGTGACCAGTTTAGTGTGATAAACGCGACAACCGGAAGACAAGAATACGAAGTGGCATAGACCGGTTCTTTTCTATAACGTGAAACGTATAAATACTCACATCAACGTCCAGCTCCTTGAGAAAGAACAGTTCTTCGCCAGTGGTGAATACTAGAGTCTCTAAATTGCTGCCTATTTGGGAGCACATCGCCTGGTCCTGAAAAAGAGTGAGATCATCTTCGTCAGTAGCTGTTGAGAGCATAACGATAGCTTCAGATAGTTATACCATGCGATCCAGTCCAAGGCGAGTGTAAACTCATATCCATCAGGAGTGACGTGAAAAACAAGCCTGCCCAAGCAAGAGCAATCATGATTTATTGATCAACATGTGAGAGCAGGATTTAAGTCAGGTCCGTGGAGCCGAACGACACCTACTAGATTTGTTGGCATGGCTCGATCTAGAACTATTACTTGAAGCTAGTGCCGTTGTTTTCCGCACATAAATAGACATGGTGCGGCTTATAGCACCACTCCACACATCAAACGCATGAATGACCGGGTCAGAAAGCTCCAGCTTCGACAGGGTTTGTCGCCAGCACAAACACAGAGCGGCCGAGACAAACACAGTGCCACTCAACAAACACAGAGTGGCCGAAACAAAACAGCGCCGCTTAATAAATCTGCAACAGATCACAGCCATATCATACGTACTGTCTGCTGCAACGTGCCTTGCGATCGATTGATGTAAATAACTTCCTAGAATGCTAGAAAGGCTCGGTGTTGGGAATGTTGAACTTGGAAAACAAAGGTCATGTCACCTTTCGCAGCCGCACGGCTTTATGTGCTCAGGACCTTACACGATTAATTGTAACTACATGCTGTGATTTTGTCCCAGCATGATACCCAAGCTAAAATTAATAGTGACGTATGATTCGATTCAGGTTACACTAACGCAAATCCACCAATACGTATCGCGTTTCTTTTCTTCGGGAACAAGGAAGAACTGATCTTGCTTTGTAAATCGTTTTGGGGTCTTTTCAAGTTGAGAGGCTGCCATATCAATGTTCGGTAGAACAAATAGCTCCTACCACCACAGAAAATGTCACATTACATTAACCCATCCACAACGAAGGATTAGTAGGCGGCCGAAACCAGCGACATTCGACGCTTCTAAATTTTATCAATAGATGTCGCCAGTGCGCAGCCGGTTGGCAGCGGCTGCCGGGTCGGAAATCGGCCGACTGCTCCTTGATACCAGCCATCTGTACAAACAAGCCACAACACAGGCCGGCTGCAGAAGCGCCGCCGGCTACCGAGGCGAGGCAGCCTTTTGTTGCCATCCAGGCCAAGCCCTGGGGGTACACCGCGCGGGAGCAGTGTAATAGGTCGCGGGTACAGGATGCAGCATGGTGCTAAGGCCAAGGACACACAAAGAACGCCGGCTATTTCAGCAGACGATGCCAACGGAAGATACCGGTGGTGTCGGATAGGGAAGCAATTCGTCAATATAAGGCCGTGGTCAGAGATAAAGACATTTACACTGGCAACGTTGAAAACACAACCCACAGGAAAGGTGAGGACGAAGTACAAGAGTATATGGTTCTGCCCGTGCTCCCATCTCCCGAAAACCTGAGCACTCTCCCAAGGAGCGGGGAGGGGGAATTCCCTGGAGAAGGGCATGCTGACGGCCGCCGCGCGGGGCAGCACAACCCACAGGTTCCCAGCACGCCGTAGGTCAATTCGGGTCGTCCAGTTCCCACAATGGAACGTCATTTTGACCTGGCAGCCATCGTCGTCCGGCACAATTGAGATCGGGCAGCTGCGGCAGTGGCGCGGCGCGCTGACCGGGCAGCGGCCGGCCGTCGGCTCCAATCTGCATTTCTAGCCGCGTGTTGTTGTAACTGGAGCCGACCGCTTTAATTGGGCGCCGCCTCCGTCCCGCTCCGAGTGTCACTCAAACGGCCGCGCCGTCACACGACACGGCGCCGGCCGGCCGCGCCACGCCGCCTCACCGGCAACGCCACGTGTTTCCCGAAACAGGGCAGCGGCCGCCCCCTGCCACCGGCCGCAGCCCCGCGTGACGCCGCCAGCTCGCCGCCGGCGCCGCGGCGGCACGGTGGCGAGGGCAGCCATGGGCCGGCGGCGTGGCGCGGACCGGACCGGCGGCGGGCGGCGGGCGGCAGCCCGCCGCCGCAGACGGGCCGGCAGCACGCACGACGACTAACGATCTGTTTACGCCCGCGTCCGGGCCCGTCAGTCCGGCCGCCCAGGCCGGCTCCGGCCAGTGTGTCATCAGTCGCCACCGCCAGCCAGCAGGCACTGGCGGCTGGAGCTCATAGGACTCGGCTAGAGCCCCCAAGCCGGCGGTCTCCTCCCAGACTCGGCTGGAGCCCCCCAACCTTCTCTCAGATTCGGCTGGAGCCCCCCAACCTTCTCCTAGATTCTGCTGGATCTCCCAACCCGGCGGTTTCCTCCCAGACTCGGCTGGAGCCCCCAGCCCGGCGGTCTCCTCCCATACTCGGCTTGAGCCCCCAACCCGGCGGTCACCTCCCAGACTCGGCTGGAGCCTCCATCCCGGCGGTCTTCTCCCAGACGCCGCACCACCGCCACAGCAAGATGATCCGCCAGCGTGAGACGGCCAATTTAGATTCGGGGCGATTGGGCAGGGCGCGCCTCACTACAATTAAGATCGGAGGCGCTGGACGGCGTGAGAACGCATTCATCTGCCGCCACAGACATAGCGAGCTGGACCAGCGCATACGGTTCAGCCGGCCTCCCGGCCATCGCCACGGGAATGCGGTGCGTGATCGGAGCCGGCGGCGCGGTGGCGCGCGCAGGCCGCGGTCAGCGCCACCCAAATCTGGGAGGAGGTGCGCTGAGTCGCAGCCTTAAGAGCGCCGCAGCGCTGGGATCTGTAGGGATGCAATAAAAACCCCGCCCGGAAGGGAAGAGGCCCCAAAATACGAAAGCAGACTGGAAAACAGTCCGCTGGAAAACTGGTCAGACTGCTACAGTCTGGAAGAAATGGATGGCTGCAGCATGAGCAACATAAGCGAGCAGCCTAAGCACCAACGGACGATGGATCACGGAATGCTGACCATTGGGTCAGATCAAATTAAGGTTCAAGGGGCACACTCACTGCAAGACAAACAAAACGCAGTGCATGCCGAACTCTTGGCAAACTCCCACTTCTCATGACAAACAAGGAATCCTCACAACCTCTACTCTAAACAAAAGCTTATCACTAACTATAACCAAACATTGCAGCCCGATCCAAACAGTTGCTGTCAAGGCCTGGAGTTTAAAGACTTTGCAATGCATGCGGGCTGATGTCTGAAATGTCACAAAACCACCTACCCCCGCAGATTCGCAGGCATGCTTCATTTCGGCGTGCTGTAGCTTAACGCGTTAACACAACGGTATGCCCTCCATATTTTTCAACAGAACCGGCATAATTCAGAAACGTTAATTACGGTGCCCGTAAGTATCTTTGCCCACTAGGAAGCAAACCTGTTCTCCTCCCGAACCCTTTTAGCCAAACCGAAAGCCATAGGTCGGGCGTTCGCCAAGTGCACCAGACAAAACACAGGCGTCCGCCCGCGCCCGGCTTTGATAAGCTGCGCCGCCCTTGAGCCGACGCCGGCCGTCACGATGACAGGCTGTCGCGGCCGATGACGCGGCGCAGATCGGCGCCGCCCGCGGCGCGTCGGGGCCGACGGGACCGCGCCGTCGGGGCCCGCCCCTCGCTGTGCGGCCGACGGCGCGGCGACGGACGCGGCGCCGCGCCGGGCTGAGGGGGGGGGGGGGGAGGGGACGACTCTTCCACTCATATCAACGTTCAAATGGCGCTGGTCTGGCTTCGATGATAGAGGCCACCTTGAGTGCGAAGTGACGCTGGTAACGGCGACCACTGACGCCGGGCCTTGGCGACCAAGAACGGCCCGCCGTACAGTCACAACCAGGGTGTGGAGAGCGCCGAGGGAGACGAGGCAACAGGCATCAATGGCGCAGTCGGATCGCACAGCCCTTACAAAGAAACTTCGATAGTCCATACGTTAATAAAATTGGTTTGCCCAGCCCACAACATTCTATAAAACCCGAAATCCCGAATAATGGACACGCTGCAAAAGTGACATTGATAACATAGATGTAGAGGGAGGTCATAACCCAACGAATGTTTAAGCCACAATAAGTGAGACCCATGTTTCCCCCCCCCCCCCAACCCAACCCCACCCCACTGGTTTCTCCACCTCCACCGCGTGACATGTGCTCCGTGGCGCGGCCCTGGCAGCGACCACTTCCGGCAGGCAGTGCTGGCGTCCTTCCGACACGTTCGACGGCGGACTCGGCCACTGAGAGCGCGCGCGGCGCTCCGGTGGGCACGCCCCGCTCCTGTTAGGCCCTCTCATCCAACAACAACACGTGTCAAGCGCACGTCACGCCGCCACGGGGGGCGTGCTCGGCGCACAGGACGGCGTGCTATGATGGTCCGACCGACGGCCCACCACCGCAAGGCCACAGCCAGCGGCAACAACACAACACGCACGGTCACCTGCCACCGATTTGACAAGGCAAAGCCAAACGTTACGGCGAGAACTAGAACCGTCCAAGTGTCTGGTGGCTTAAAGACGCAGCACCTGCGAACTGCTGATCAGTTCGAGACCAAGGTTTGAAACACATATATGATGTATATATGTATATATATATATATATATATATATATATATATATATATATATATATATAAGTTCGTGGGTGCTGCGTCTGTATATATATATATATATATATATATATAAGTTCGTGGGTGCTGCGTCTGTATATATATATATATATATATATATATACATATATATAATACAAATATACATAATATAAATATATATATGATGTGTCGCTAAGTTTCAGAAAGTTAGTCGTGGGGGATGGAGCAAACTAAAGACAAGGCAGCCGTTAGGGGTGACCAGAAATCGAGCAGTTTCGTTCGAGATGCTTTTGTCACCGGAAGCGTGCGTTATCTTGCAGCAGATCTTTCTACATACTGATGATTAAGTTAAATGCAGGCTGTGCTGGACCTTTATATGACTCTATGAGAGCCAAGATTTTGAATTTTACAGAACGACAATAATTTTAGAACACAGATAGGCATGGCGTAGCACAAGCGCGGTTCACCACAGCGCAGGCCCGGCCGCCGTTCGCTCGGGCCAACAGCCTCCACAGCCGGGCTATCCATCGGCCTGGGACGCGTGACAAGATCGCTGATGGCAGGGGACGCGCCGCGCCCGGCCGGACACAGGGCAGCGCTGTTACCCCGCCGCCGCCGCGCACGGCGCGCGCGCCGCCAGAATGCCGCCAGCGCCGCCAACTGCGCCGTTCACGCCGCATTCTGGTGCGTCGCGAGCGTCGCCGTGATCGACGAACGAGCCGGCCCACTCGGCGCAACAACGCGCGGCGCGGCAGCCCAGAATAATGGCGCACAAATAGGACGGCATACCGCGCCGACGGCGGCGACAGCAGGCATCCGCGCGCGCGCGCGTCGGCGGCGTCGACGGCCAGCCCCCGCCGCCGAGGAGGCCTGCGGTGTCACCAAGCGGGCCCGGGACGCGGGTGGCAGATATCGCGTGTCGTAAACGGAGAAAAGATCTTGGTTGAGAGACCGGAAAAGGAACGCTCTGATGTCTCTGGTAAGGAGTGCGATCTATCGAAATCCCTTTCACCCCAGTCGAGTGCTCATTAGATCCCCGACACCATGCTTCCGATCACATCATCCCTCCAAAAACGTCTGTGTGTGGGTGAGACAGCGAAATGAAGTACTACTCCAGTCCAAGGTGAGCTTCACAAGGCATCAACATTTGAATAAGTGATGTTTAATACGCGTCTTAATACTTCGGACATAATGCGCCTGATTTTCTAACACTCAGCTGTAACTGACGCCTCTCAAAATCAACCACATGTGTCAAATGACGGTAACGACCCCTCCGTCCCACGCCCTCCGTAATGGATCGATGTCATCAAACGGCGGCCGGAGACGAGAGCCAGCGGGCCGATCCGTGGGCGAGGCCTGCTTCTGCTCGCTGACGTCTTCACAACATCATACGAGCCGACGGATATAAAGTATCTTGGCGGTCCAGGCACTGACGGGGGCCGCGGGGCTGGGAGCGGCTGGCACGGCTCAGCTGCAGCACCAGCCTCTCTGATAGTGACCCTGGCAGTGCCCTATATGCACTATCCGGGTCACTGATTATGTCCGAGTCACAAAGGCACTGTAAGGGCCATCGATAGTGTCAGTGCCACAAAGGCACTGCTGCCAAAGTCGCTGAAAGTGTCCGTATCACAAAGACACGGTCAAGGTCGCTGATAATGTCCGTGTCACAGAGGCAGTCAGGGTCACTGATCACGGCCTTGGTAGCCCGTAACTTGCTGAGACCGGTCGAGATCAGTGAGAAATGATCAGGGTCATTCAGGAGCGGTCAGGATCACTAGCCCAGCCTGTGCCACTGGAGAGAAGGACTGCTGCACTGTGTCGGGGCCTCGGACGCACTGAAGCCAGCTTCAGGTAGAGCAGTGGGCACCAAATGACTCAAGCACCCGAGAAAACTGAGGATTGCTAAGTAACCTATCCCAGCTGCGCCAATGTTAGTGTACCGTGACTCGCCATCTACGGCGCGATAGCACGCTGTTGCTGACTGACCTTGCCGTTCTCGCGAGCGTACTGCCCGGTCAGCAGCGAGTGGAACACGATGATGGTCTCGTCTAGGTCCCAGATGAAGATGCGGTCGATCTTCTGCGCCAGTTCGTCGTCGGGTGACGGCTCGCCGCGCCGACGTCGTCGGCCGGTGCTGCCGTCTGTGTGTCAGCCAGACACGAGACGGGTCAGGTCAGGTCACGCCCATACCAAACCATTCGGTAACGCAGCTCTAAAGTATGTTCAAAGCTTTCTTCAATTTGAATGGGAATCTGCACGGTTTTAGGTGGTTTCAATCAGCTCCTCCCTGGCCAAGAACGTTGGAACTGACAAAATTTCTTGCAACAAAAAAACATGCTCGTGGTTTCGAATCACAACTTATGCAAACAGATTTTCAGAAACATATTCACATGCTTAAATGCGATATGTCACCTAAGAACTTATCGAAAAATGTTTTTGCTCTGGCTGGATACTGCAGGGGTTCAGGCCAGAGCTTCGAAAACCAGCAGATACTAAAAATAAAGCACAATATCGACGGCGACACATCCTTTATGAGCTACAATATAGGGTTATCTGAGCCACCTGTCCCTGTCCTGATAACAGTTCGAAAACCGCAAATTGAAACCATTCGCTGCGGCGGGATGTCACGCTGCAAGAGTTCGCCCCCGTCGCTCAATCAGTTAGAGCGTCTGTCTTCCAGCCTAGCCATAGCCGGAAGGGTTAGTTCCAGTCGCTTTTGCGCTCCTCGCTATTTGGTCCTCGTTAAGATGACCTACAGCCGGTGGCAGTGGCCGAGCAAGGTCAGATAAGGTCGGTGGGCGGGGCGGACAGCCGTGCGCATTGGGTCAGAGGGTGGGGCGGACACTGGCGTGAGATGAAGTCAGAGGGCGGGGCGGACAGTGGTGTCAGATGAGGTCAGAGGGCGGGGCGGACAGTGGTGTCAGATGAGGTCAAGGGGCGGGGCGTACAATGGCGTTCAATGAGGTCAGGGGGCGGGCAAGCAGTGGCGGGAGATGGGGCTCAGGTGTCGGAGCGAACAGTGGCGCGCGTTACGGTACGCTAAACTTCGCCACAAAATTATGCACCAGAATTGCACGACCGGGTGGCGGGTTCAAGGTTCACGCAACAAGCGGTATTTGGCGAGAACCTTGATGCAGGAAGGCCGTCCAATCATAATGTTCGAAAAATGATGCCTATTCGAGGGCAAATACGGGGTGGGTATTAACACGCTTGAAGGTCGTATCCATCACCACTCCCCATAAAAAATAGCTAACGTACGGAACGCCACCCTTCCGCCTGACTTCTGATAACTGTATGATAACCCATTACTTTCCAGCCCTAGTCCACCCAATAAGCAGCATAAACAGCTGGCGTAGCCCCAGTGCATTGATGGCCGCCACTGCGTCCCACGCAGCTCCCCTTAACCGGCTGGCAGCAGCGGAACAGCCCGCGCACTCCTGCTCCCACCACACTGCGTCGCCAAGGAGTTCGGCGATAGCTTGCAAGTGGAAGGCGGCTGTTTAAACACAGCCAAAACAGACAGGTGGTCTGACAACTGCCGCCGCGTGACATGCCGGCCGTTCACGTGATGCCAGTCGGACCGGAAGCGACTCACTTCCGTTACTGTTGCGTCTCCGCCGGCCGGTGCCCAGCGTTGGCGAGTGGTACAGGAATGTTCCAGCCTCAGAGAACTCGGATCCTGAAAGACGTTCGCGATTACTTCCAAGGCCGCTTTCACCAACTGCCATCTTTTCTAATCTGACCTCGCACATTTCCGTAAAGCGACGTAATCTATTCCATGATTAGTGATTGGTGATACAAAAGAATGATGACCAAGAGCAAAAGTGACTGGATGGGACCATTGCAGAAAGAATGCCGCATCATGCACCTTTGGAAACAATCTTATTGATAAGTCATTGCCATTTAAAGGTTAAAAGGAAAACGAGCTTCTTCCAAGCCGTTGCTGCGCGCCAAGCATGCGCTTCAATGTGATGCATTTAAATAAGTGCCGTTTTGATCTTTTTTCATTACATTTACAAAGTTGTGAGCTCTTATGGCGGAGGTAAACGACCTTCAATACACTAGAAAGTTCTGGTTGGGCTACATTACCATGCAAGCATTGCTTGCACCGAGAAAGTTCGTGTTGAATCTGAACTCGCGGTCAGGAGCCTCACTGGCGCATGTGCGTGGTACACTAAACACGGTCATGGAGCACTCATTCGAACGAGGCGACAGTGAACTACTGGAAACAACAGTGAACCATCCCCGTCTGAATGAGAGATGGGGTCTGCTCTGGTTGACCCATCCAGCGGGGTACCGACGGAGCTCAGCCGTCCGACCTGCGGGTGGCCATGGAAGGCGAGTCTGTACGCGCAAGTGCGCGGGGTGCCGGAGCGACAGGTGGCGCACCTGCGTCGAGCTCGGAGTGGGGTGCCGGAGCGACAGGTGGTGCACCTGCGTCGAGCTCGGAGTGGGGTGCCGGAGCAACAGGTGGTGCACCTGCGTCGAGCTCGGAGTGGGGTGCCGGAGCAACAGGTGGTGCACCTGCGTCAAGCTCGGAGTGGGGTGCCGGAGCAACAGGTGGCGCACCTGCGTCGAGCTCGGAGTGGGGTACCGGAGCGACAGGTGGTGCACCTGCGTCGAGCTCGGAGTGGGGTGCCGGAGCGACAGGTGGTGCACCTGCGTCGAGCTCGGAGTGGGGTGCCGGAACGACAGGTGGTGCACCTGCGTCGAGCTCGGAGTGGGGTGCCGGAGTGACAGGTGGTGCACCTGCGTCGAGCTCGGAGTGGGGTGCCGGAGCGACAGGTGGTGCACCTGCGTCGAGCTCGGAGTGGGGTGCCGGAGCGACAGGTGGTGCACCTGCGTCGAGCTCGGAGTGGGGTGCCGAAAAGACAGGTGGTGCACCTGCGTCGAGCTCGGAGTGGGGTGCCGGGAAGCGACAGTCGGCTCGGAGTGGGGTGCCGGAGCGCAGTGTGCCTGCGTCGAGCTCGAGTGGGGTGCCGGAGCAACAGGTGGTGCACGTCTTGCGTCGAGCTCAGGGTGGGGTGCCGGAGCGCGGGAGATGCCTACCCTCGGGCGTCGAGGCGCGAGAAGCGTCGATAGGTGAACTCGCGTCGAGCGCGGAGATGCACTACCCTCGGGCGTCGAGACGGGCGGCAGCGGCGACAGGTGGGTACGTCTGCGTCGAGCGCGGAGACACCCTACCCTCGGGCGTCGAGACGGGCGGGCAGCGGCGACAGGTGGTACGTCTGCGTTGAGCTCGGAGTACAGCTACCCGAGAGCGTGTGGCTGCCGCCAGCCGTTACCGGGGACATGTACGAGCCGAACCCGCTGGCCCCCGTAGTAGAAAAGCCTGCGGCGAGTATGCCCCGTAGCTGCCGTAGTCGGCGGCGACCTGGCGACGGACGGGTTTGAGGTCAGCGCGAGGTCATGGCGGCGCAGCTGTGTCAGTTCTGCCGTCGGCCTAGGTTCGCAGGCGGCGCAGCTGGCTCAGCACCGCCACCGGCCTGGGTTCGCAGGCGGCACGGTTGGGTCAGTCCCGCCACTGGCCTGGGTTCGCAGGCGGCACAGCTGGGTCAGCACCACCATCGGCCTGGGTTTGCATGCGGCGCAGCTGGCTCATCCCCGCCACCGGCCTGGGTTCACAGGCGGCGCAGCTGGGTCAGCACCGCCACCGGCCTGGGTTCGCAGGCGGCGCAGCTGGGTCAGTCCCGCTGCTGGCTTGGGTTCGCAGGCGGCTGGGTCGACCGCTGCACTCACAGCAGGAAGCTGAAGGGTTGGCCCATATAGAGACACGCCGCATATAGACTTGCGGACCACTTGATGGGCTCGTGGACGGCGAGGCGCTGCGCCATGGGACATCCCTCAAGATGTACCGCAACATCACGACGTTGTGAATTGTGATATGGGACATCCCTCAAGATGTACCGCAACATCACGACGTTGTGAATTGTGATATGGGACATCCCTCAAGATGTACCGCAACATCACGACGTTGTGAATTGTGATATGGGACATCCCTCAAGATGTACCGCAACATCACGACGTTGTGAATTGTGATATGGGACATCCCTCAAGATGTACCGCAACATCACGACGTTGTGAATTGTGATATGGGACATCCCTCAAGATGTACCGCAACATCACGACGTTGTGAATTGTGATATGGGACATCCCTCAAGATGTACCGCAACATCACGACGTTGTGAATTGTGATATGGGACATCCCTCAAGATGTACCGCAACATCACGACGTTGTGAATTGTGATATGGTAAGCTCTCTACCATCACGGCTGTCAGTTTGAAGAGGTTATGTGCTGGTTTGCCGGGGGGGGGGGGGAATTGCGGTTAAGGTCAGAAGCGACTAATTGGAGACTGAGACGGTGCGCTGTGGACAGTAAAACGTTCGCCTGTATTGACACTGGATCCATGATCACATGGACTACCACGACCGCATGAACTCCCCAACCTCTGAGCGCCAACCTCTGAACACTTCCCATGCCACCCCCTCCCCTCAGAAGAGGATGTCAAGCTCCGACCCCTTTGACCTTCTGATTCACCCGATGATTACTTTCCGCCGTCACCACTTTGAATCGTCTGACCTGGCTGAACTATTTTCGCTACTCTCACCCAGCTAGTCCGAGCATCCTCCCTCAGCCTGAGGTTCTGTACCTCCTTCCGTGACCTGTGTGGCCTAAGCTCCCGACTTGACCCAAACCCAACCCACTCGGAAACCCCCTTCCCGCCTGACCTGTGCCCTCTTCCCTCCCCCCCCCCCCCACCCCACCAACACCTGACGTGATCCCTCACCGAGCCCCCCCCTCCCTTGACCCGACAGACCTGGATCCCCCTCGATCCCTCCCTGATCTGTTCTCCTTTCCTCACTCCCACTGACTCCTCCCGTGACCCGGCTGACCAGGGCTCTCCCGATCCCTCCCTGACCCCTCTCGTGACCCAGCTGACCCGGACTCTACCCTGATCCCTCACTGACCTCTCCCGTGACTTAGTTAACCCGGACTCTACCCCGATCTCTCCCTGACCACTTCCGCGGCCTAGTAGGCTCGAACTCAACCCCGATCCCTTTCTGGTCCCCCTGTGACTCAGTTAACCCGGGCTCTATCCCTTTCCCTTCCTGATCTCTCCTGTGACCCAGTTAACCCGGGCTCTATCCCTATCCCTTCCTGATCTCTCCTGTGACCCTGTTAACCCGGGCTCTATCCCTATCCCTCCATGACCTCTCCGGTGACCCGGTTAACTCGAACTCTACCCCGATCCCTCCCTGATCTCTCCTGTGACCCAGTTAACCCGGACTCTATCCCGATTCCTCCCTGACCCTTTCCGTAACGGCTGACCTGTGCTTCCCTCCAGATGAGTGTCTGACCCCTCCCGGACCGGACTGACCTGCTGCGAGCTGGCCGAGCCTGATGCGTGCCTGACCCCTCCCGGACCGGACTGACCTGCTGCGAGCCGGCCCAGCCTGATGTGTGCCTGACCCCTCCCGTGGCGTACTGACCTGCTGCGAGCCGGTCGAATAGGCGGTCTGGTTGAGAGGCGGCGCCGCCAGGCCGGTGCCGCCACCGCCGTAGTTGTAGGCGGCCGACATGTACGGGCTTTGGCCAACCTGGGAGCCGGCCGCCGAGCCCAGTCCGCTCCCGTACGGCGTCAGGTAGTTCTGGCTCAGACCGCCAGACGCCCGCTGCTGACCCCGTTGACCTGGTCGCGGGAGAACGACCGACCGTTAGCACCGGCTGGCTCAGAGCTATCGAGGAAGCCGGAGTTCCTTACCATTTCTTAGACACAACTGGTTAAATAAAGTTCGCCACTTTGGTAGTCGCTAGCGATAGCCGGATCACTTCAGTAGAGCAACGACACTCGCCTGCAGTAATCTGACCACTAATCACGCCACCATGGCACACCTCCGTCTACCAGATCACATGGTGGCGAGCTTCGAGACCAATCGGGTCCAAGTAATCTGACCATCAATCACACCACCATGGCGCACTTCCGGCTACCAGATCACATGGTGGCGAGCTTCGATACCAATCGGGTCCAAGTAATCTGACCACCAATCACAAGTAATCTGACCATTTATCACACCACCATGGCGCACCTCCGGCTACCATATCACGTGGTGGCGAGCTTCGATACCAATTGGGTCTTGTCCAACGCAACAATCATGTGTACCCGTCCGCCGTCGCCGACTCACTCAACACTCCGAATCCACACGCAGGAGGGCGGCCTCCTCCTCGTCATTCTCTTCCCTGTCCTCTCTGTCTTCCGCACAGACTGTATTTCCCCGGCACTCAGCCACCCACGCCGCCATGCAATCAACCGTGTAAAGCGCGATCGCATAGCTAGCATACAATATGGCCATCAGCACCCGTAGCAGCGCGACGGCGGCGCGTCCGACGGGAGCAAAAGCCTTCACAATGCGCACGGGGATGGCCAGGCAGGCCATGAACGCTCGCCAGCCCGACATGGCAGCCAGCTGTGTCCGCTGGAAGAGGCGCGGGGGCGGTCCTGAGGCCGGTGTCTGCAGACACGCCACGTCACCGCCCGGCCCGACAACAGTTGTTGCAAAGCAGGAGTGCAGACGGGCCCAGGGCCGTACCGAAGTAAGGTCACAGCGTTGCCGCATATAAAAATGTAGATTTCGTCTTTTGCGCTGTCATTTGCCCCGGACAAATAACGACTAACGTTTACAGTGTATTTATCTATTTCACCTTGGGTACCCAAAAGGTGATTATTATCCTGCCACAGTTTGAATGTGTCGCGTCGTTGTCGCTCATCCGAAAACATGGTATCCACAAAGTCAGCATGAGCAGACGCATTAAGCATAAAAACATGAACATCGCATGACGTTAGCACGGCTCCGGGAGCGGAGGAGGGGAATACAAGGGCGATTTTTTGCGTTTTTTTCCCACGGCAATGATAGAATTTCTCAAAGACAGAGGACGCCCCCTTCCCCACACTCGCACCCTTACCTACCGGCATTTGTGTTATCCCGGTGATTATCTGTCGCCCCTGGGCTACCATACCCAATTGAAGCTATCAATACCCACGACCAGTCATGGGCGCAAGAAGAGTGGAGACAAAGCACGCACTTATTCCCGATATCGGAACAACCTAAATTGTTTCTGTAACTCCGACTATTGACTACTACACACGTTGTATTCACAAGCATGCTATGACTGACAATAAACGTAAAAATAAAGGGAGTAACTGCGCAGCGAGGATTGGCACGACCCGCCAGCTGCCGTACAGCCCGACACTTGTCTTGCACAACGATGCACGCGGCTACAACACTGCAGACACCACAGACCGTCGAATGCCAGGATGCACACTGCAGCCGGCCGGGCCGCAGCGACGTCACTCCTGGCACAGTCCCAAGGTTGAATGAGTAGGCAAAACCACAGGAGATATCGCCGTCATACCACGTGGTGTTGTGGTGTCAGAAGTCCACTCGGGCCGTACCCCACACACCCCAACCGCTAGAGACAAAGCGCATATGCTGCTCTGCTGAGTGACACCAAGGACTCCGAAAGAGAGTCGCCGTTGTGTGTCTGGTTGATTCTTAATGAGCGAGGGTATGACGTGATCATCTGGGTAAAATATGATGGGTAAGATGTGATGATCACTGTGATGGTCGAAATGACCGACAGACGTGTAAGGACCCCAATGAGACCAAGAGCCTTATCAGAGACGATCAGTACAACGAACGAGCGAAGGGGCATGAGGCACGTCCAAACAAGCCTAGGGGAAATTCGTTTTCCAATCGTAATGTAATGGAGTCGTGTTATGTACAACCATGTAAACGTCACCACGGTCAGTGTCAAACTAACCAAAAATTTGGTAATGTCCGTGCCCCCTATTTCTTCGCCCATGATCAACTGCACAAATGGCATGCCACACAGTACAACGCCGGTCGCTTGTATATTTGTTTTTGTTTGTTACCCTGCTCCTGCGCCGTGTGCCCGTACCATTCCACATTCGGGTTGTGCAGCAACAGCTCATGGCATGTCTGTGTATTTGTTAACTTCAAATTCAGTTAACGAACCGCTTGAAACAAAGCATAAAACCTGGTGGTTTATCCTAGGTAAACCACCAGGATACCTTTGATTGACATTTATGCTTCTAATTTCAGTACCTGTATGAAGTCAAAGGTGGCTTTATAGGACGGAGAAGGGGGAGCGAGAGGCCCGTTTTAAGAACCTTGCATTTTTTAGTTTGTGCGCCTGCAATTGACATAAAACAGATCGCACGCTAAGGGATCTGTTTTAATTCAAGGCCTTCGATATCAACAGAATATGTCAGCCCCATAACCAGGGAATATTCCACACCGGTCGGGTCGGCCACAACAGGCCGTGGTCTGGGCGGGTCAGGAGGGATCAGGCGGTCAGGCAGGGGCACGTGAGGCCTGGGGGGGTCGACTCAGGCCTGAGGGGCCGGCCACAACAGGCCGTGGTCTGGGCGGGTCAGGAGGGATCAGGCGGTCAGGCAGGGGCACGTGCAGGCCTGGTAGGGGTCGATTCAGGCCTGAGAGGTCGACTCCGCCCAGAAAGGGAGCGGGCCTTTCGAACAGAGAAGACGCACACACACTGGTCGGAGCGGTGAGGCGGCCGCGCGGAAAGGTCGGACAGGAGGTGGGGAACATACAGAATGAGAGGGGCCAGATAGTTGATACACTTGACTGCATGGACCATGCAGCGGACCGGAGCAAGCGAGCGCAGTACCGGATAGATCCCATCAACAGACAGGCAGGGGACCGGAGCAAGCGAGCACAGGACCGGATAGATCCCATCAACAGACGGGTAAGGAATTGGATGTGGACTGTTTCGAAAGGAACCGGAAGGTTCAGACTGTAGCCGCACCGACCGGTCAGGTGTGGTGGGGTCAGTATCAGGGTAGGCAGTGGACGTACTGACAGGACCGGCCAGTCTGGGTGCGCACAGGCAGGACGGCAGCTCGGCATGGCCACGTGCCGACCACACGGGTCACAGGCAGGACGGCAGCTCGGCATGGCCACGTGCCGACCACACGGGGTAACAGGCAGGACAGCAGCTCGGCATGGCCACGTGCCGACCACACGGGTAACAGGCAGGACAGCAGCTCGGCATGGCCACGTGCCGACCACACGGGTCACAGGCAGGACAGCAGCTCGGCATGGCCACGTGCCGACCACACGGGTCACAGGCAGGACAGCAGCTCAGCATAGCCACGTGCCGACCACACGGGGTCACAGGCAGGACAGCAGCTCGGCATGGCCACATGCCGACCACACGGGGTAACAGGCAGGACAGCAGCTCGGCATGGCCACGT
>NW_023596545.1:16680769-16876541 GCF_011947565.3 Pollicipes pollicipes | reverse complement strand
AGTAACCTATCCCAGCTGCGCCAATGTTAGTGTACCGTGACTCGCCATCTACGGCGCGATAGCACGCTGTTGCTGACTGACCTTGCCGTTCTCGCGAGCGTACTGCCCGGTCAGCAGCGAGTGGAACACGATGATGGTCTCGTCTAGGTCCCAGATGAAGATGCGGTCGATCTTCTGCGCCAGTTCGTCGTCGGGTGACGGCTCGCCGCGCCGACGTCGTCGGCCGGTGCTGCCGTCTGTGTGTCAGCCAGACACGAGACGGGTCAGGTCAGGTCACGCCCATACCAAACCATTCGGTAACGCAGCTCTAAAGTATGTTCAAAGCTTTCTTCAATTTGAATGGGAATCTGCACGGTTTTAGGTGGTTTCAATCAGCTCCTCCCTGGCCAAGAACGTTGGAACTGACAAAATTTCTTGCAACAAAAAAACATGCTCGTGGTTTCGAATCACAACTTATGCAAACAGATTTTCAGAAACATATTCACATGCTTAAATGCGATATGTCACCTAAGAACTTATCGAAAAATGTTTTTGCTCTGGCTGGATACTGCAGGGGTTCAGGCCAGAGCTTCGAAAACCAGCAGATACTAAAAATAAAGCACAATATCGACGGCGACACATCCTTTATGAGCTACAATATAGGGTTATCTGAGCCACCTGTCCCTGTCCTGATAACAGTTCGAAAACCGCAAATTGAAACCATTCGCTGCGGCGGGATGTCACGCTGCAAGAGTTCGCCCCCGTCGCTCAATCAGTTAGAGCGTCTGTCTTCCAGCCTAGCCATAGCCGGAAGGGTTAGTTCCAGTCGCTTTGCGCTCCTCGCTATTTGGTCCTCGTTAAGATGACCTACAGCCGGTGGCAGTGGCCGAGCAAGGTCAGATAAGGTCAGTGGGCGGGGCGGACAGCCGTCGCATTGGGTCAGAGGGTGGGGCGGACACTGGCGTGAGATGAAGTCAGAGGGCGGGGCGGACAGTGGTGTCAGATGAGGTCAGAGGGCGGGGCGGACAGTGGTGTCAGATGAGGTCAAGGGGCGGGGCGTACAATGGCGTTCAATGAGGTCAGGGGGCGGGCAAGCAGTGGCGGCAGATGGGGCTCAGGTGTCGGAGCGAACAGTGGCGCGCGTTACGGTACGCTAAACTTCGCCACAAAATTATGCACCGGAATTGCACGACCGGGTGGCGGGTTCAAGGTTCACGCAACAAGCGATATTTGGCGAGAACCTTGATGCAGGAAGGCCGTCCAATCATAATGTTCGAAAAATGATGCCTACTCGAGGGCAAATACGGGGTGGGTATTAACACGCTTGAAGGTCGTATCCATCACCACTCCCCATAAAAAATAGCTAACGTATGGAACGCCACCCTTCCGCCAGACTTCTGATAACTGTATGATAACCCATTACTTTCCAGCCCTAGTCCACCCAATAAGCAGCATAAACAGCTGGCGTAGCCCCAGTGCGTTGATGGCCGCCACTGCGTCCCACGCAGCTCCCCTTAACCGGCTGGCAGCAGCGGAACAGCCCGCGCACTCCTGCTCCCACCACACTGCGTCGCCAAGGAGTTCGGCGCTAGCTTGCAAGTGGAAGGCGGCTGTTTAAACACAGCCAAAACAGACAGGTGGTCTGACAACTGCCGGCCGCGTGACATGCCGGCCGTTCACGTGATGCCAGTCGGACCGGAAGCGACTCACTTCCGTTACTGTTGCGTCTCCGCCGGCCGGTGCCCAGCGTTGGCGAGTGGTACAGGAATGTTCCAGCCTCAGAGAACTCGGATCCTGAAAGACGTTCACGATTACTTCCAAGGCCGCTTTCACCAACTGCCATCTTTTTTAATCTGACCTCGCACATTTCCGTAAAGCGACGTAATCTATTCCATGATTAGTGATTGGTGATACAAAAGAATGATGACCAAGAGCAAAAGTGACTGGATGGGACCATTGCAGAAAGAATGCCGCATCATGCACCTTTGGAAACAATCTTATTGATAAGTCATTGCCATTTAAAGGTTAAAAGGAAAACGAGCTTCTTCCAAGCCGTTGCTGCGCGCCAAGCATGCGCTTCAATGTGATGCATTTAAATAAGTGCCGCGTTTTGATCTTTTTTCATTACATTTACAAAGTTGTGAGCTCTTATGGCGGAGGTAAACGACCTTCAATACACTAGAAAGTTCTGGTTGGGCGACATTACCATGCAAGCATTGCTTGCACCGAGAAAGTTCGTGTTGAATCTGAACTCGCGGTCAGGAGCCTCACTGGCGCATGTGCGTGGTACACTAAACACGGCCATGGAGCACTCATTCGAACGAGGCGACAGTGAACTACTGGAAACAACAGTGAACCATCCCTGTCTGAATGAGAGATGGGGTCTGCTCTGGTTGACCCATCCAGCGGGGTACCGACGGAGCTCAGCCGTCCGACCTGCGGGTGGCCATGGAAGGCGAGTCTGTACGCGCAAGTGCGCGGGGTGCCGGAGCGACAGGTGGCGCACCTGCGTCGAGCTCGGAGTGGGGTGCCGGAGCGACAGGTGGTGCACCCTGCGTCGAGCTCGGAGTGGGGTGCCGGAGCAACAGGTGGTGCACCTGCGTCGAGCTCGGAGTTGGGGTGGCCGGAGCACAGTGGTGCACCTGCGTCAAGCTCGGAGTGGGGTGCCGGAGCAACAGGTGGTGCACCTGCGTCCGAGCTCGGCGTGGGGTGCCGGAGCAACAGGTGGTGCACCTGCGTCAAGCTCGGAGTGGGGTGCCGAGCAACAGGTGGTGCACCTGCGTCGAGCTCGGAGTGGGATGCCGGAGCAACAGGTGGTGCACCTGCGTCGAGCTCGGAGTGGGGTGCCGGAGCAACAGGTGGTGGCACCCTGCGTCGAGATCGGAGTGGGGTGCCGGAGCAACAGGTGGCGCACCTGCGTCGAGCTCGGAGTGGGGTACCGGAGCGACAGGTGGTGCACCTGCGTCGAGCTCGGAGTGGGCGTGCCGGAGCGACAGGGGTGGTGCACCTGCGGTCGAGCTCGGAGTGGGGTGCCGGAGCGACAGGTGGTGCACCTGCGTCCGAGCTCGGAGTGGGGTGGCCGGAGCGACAGGTGGTGCACCTGCGTCGAGCTCGGAGTGGGTGCCGGAGGCGACAGGTGGTGCACCTGCGTCGAGCTCGGAGTGGGGTGCCGAAAAGACAGGTGGTGCACCTGCGTCGAGCTCGGAGTGGGGTGCCGGAGCGACAGGTGGTGCACCTTGCGTCGAGCTCGGAGTGGGGTGCCGGAGCGACAGGTGGTGCACCTGCGTCGAGCTCGGAGTGGGGGTGCCGGAGCAACAGGTGGCACGTCTGCGTCGAGCTCAGGGTGGGGTGCCGGAGCGCGGAGATGCCTACCCTCGGGGCGTCGAGACGGGCGGGCAGAAAGCGGACAGGTGGTACGTCTGCGTCGAGCGCGGAGACACCTACCCTCGGGCGTCGAGACGGGCGGCAGCGGCGACAGGTGGTACGTCTGCGTTGAGCTCGGAGTACAGCTACCCGAGAGCGTGTGGCTGCCGCCAGCCGTTACCCGGGGACATGTACGAGCCGAACCCGCTGGCCCCGTAGTAGAAAGCCTGCGGCGAGTATGCCCCGTAGCTGCCGTAGTCGGCGGCGACCTGGCGACGGACGGGTTTGAGGTCAGCGCGAGGTCATGGGCGGCGCAGCTTGTGTCAGTTCTGCCGTCGGCCTAGGTTCGCAGGCGGCGCAGCTGGCTCAACACCGCCACCGGCCTGGGTTCGCAGGCGGCACGGTGGGTGTCAGTCCCGCCACTGGCCTGGGTTCGCAGGCGGCACAGCTGGGTCAGCACCACCATCGGCCTGGGGTTTGCATGCGGCGCAGCTGGCTCATCCCCGCCACCGGCCTGGGTTCACAGGCGGCGCAGCTGGGTCAGCACCGCCACCGGCCTGGGTTCGCAGGCGGCGCAGCTGGGTCAGTCCCGCTGCTGGCTTGGGTTCGCAGGCGGCTGGGTCGACCGCTGCACTCACAGCAGGAAGCTGAAGGGTTGGCCCATATAGAGACACGCCGCATATAGACTTGCGGGCCACTTGATGGGCTCGTGGACGGCGAGGCGCTGCGCCATGGGACATCCCTCAAGATGTACCGCAACATCACGACGTTGTGAATTGTGATATGGGACATGCCTCAAGATGTACCGCAACATCACGACGTTGTGAATTGTGATATGGTAAGCTCTCTACCATCACGGCTGTCAGTTTGAAGAGGTTATGTGCTGGTTTGCCGGGGGGGGGGGGGGGGGAATTGCGGTTAAGGTCAGAAGCGACTAATTGGAGACTGAGACGGTGCGCTGTGGACAGTAAAACGTTCGCCTGTATTGACACTGGATCCCATGATCACATGGACTACCACGACCGCATGAACTCCCCAACCTCTGAGCGCCGACCTCTGAACACTTCCCATGCCACCCCCTCCCCTCAGAAGAGGATGTCAAGCTCCGACCCCTTTGACCTTCTGATTCACCCGATGATTACTTTCCACCGTCACCACTTTGAATCGTCTGACCTGGCTGAACCATTTTCGCTACTCTCACCCAGCTAGTCCGAGCATCCTCCCTCAGCCTGAGGTTCTGTACCTCCTTCCGTGACCTGTGTGGCGTAAGCTCCCGACTTGACCCAAACCCAACCCACTCGGAAACCCCCTTCCCGCCCTGACCTGTGCCCTCTTCCCTCCCCCCCCCCCCCCCACCCCACCAACACCTGACGTGATCCCTCACCGAGTCCCCCTCCCTTGACCCGACAGACCTGGATCCCCCTCGATCCCTCCCTGATCTGTTCTCCTTTCCTCACTCCCACTGACTCCTCCCGTGACCCGGCTGACCAGGGCTCTCCCGATCCCTCCCTGACCCCTCTCGTGACCCAGCTGACCCGGACTCTACCCTGATCCCTCACTGACCTCTCCCGTGACTTAGTTAACCCGGACTCTACCCCGATCTCTCCCTGACCACTTCCGCGGCCTAGTAGGCTCGAACTCAACCCCGATCCCTTTCTGGTCCCCCTGTGACCCAGTTAACCCGGGCTCTATCCCTTTCCCTTCCTGATCTCTCCTGTGACCCAGTTTAACCCGGGCTCTATCCCTATCCCTTCCTGATCTCTCCTGTGACCCTGTTAACCCGGGCTCTATCCCTATCCCTCCATGACCTCTCCGGTGACCCGGTTAACTCGAACTCTACCCCGATCCCTCCCTGATCTCTCCTGTGACCCAGTTAACCCGGACTCTATCCCGATTCCTCCCTGACCCTTTCCGTAACGGCTGACCTGTGCTTCCCTCCAGATGAGTGTCTGACCCCTCCCGGACCGGACTGACCTGCTGCGAGCTGGCCGAGCCTGATGCGTGCCTGACCCCTCCCGGACCGGACTGACCTGCTGCGAGCCGGCCCAGCCTGATGTGTGCCTGACCCCTCCCGTGGCGTACTGACCTGCTGCGAGCCGGTCGAATAGGCGGTCTGGTTGAGAGGCGGCGCCGCCAGGCCGGTGCCGCCACCGCCGTAGTTGTAGGCGGCCGACATGTACGGGCTTTGGCCAACCTGGGAGCCGGCCGCCGAGCCCAGTCCGCTCCCGTACGGCGTCAGGTAGTTCTGGCTCAGACCGCCAGACGCCCGCTGCTGACCCCGTTGACCTGGTCGCGGGAGAACGACCGACCGTTAGCACCGGCTGGCTCAGAGCTATCGAGGAAGCCGGAGTTCCTTACCATTTCTTAGACACAACTGGTTAAATAAAGTTCGCCACTTTGGTAGTCGCTAGCGATAGCCGGATCACTTCAGTAGAGCAACGACGCTCGCCTGCAGTAATCTGACCACTAATCACGCCACCATGGCACACCTCCGTCTACCAGATCACATGGTGGCGAGCTTCGAGACCAATCGGGTCCAAGTAATCTGACCATCAATCACACCACCATGGCGCACTTCCGGCTACCAGATCACATGGTGGCGAGCTTCGATACCAATCGGGTCCAAGTAATCTGACCACCAATCACAAGTAATGACCATTTATCACACCACCATGGCGCACCTCCGGCTACCATATCACGTGGTGGCGAGCTTCGATACCAATTGGGTCTTGTCCAACGCAACAATCATGTGTACCCGTCCGCCGTCGCCGACTCACTCAACACTCCGAATCCACACGCAGGAGGGCGGCCTCCTCCTCGTCATTCTCTTCCCTGTCCTCTCTGTCTTCCGCACAGACTGTATTTCCCCGGCACTCAGCCACCCACGCCGCCATGCAATCAACCGTGTAAAGCGCGATCGCATAGCTAGCATACAATATGGCCATCAGCACCCGTAGCAGCGCGACGGCGGCGCGTCCGACGGGAGCAAAAGCCTTCACAATGCGCACGGGGATGGCCAGGCAGGCCATGAACGCTCGCCAGCCCGACATGGCAGCCAGCTGTGTCCGCTGGAAGAGGCGCGGGGGCGGTCCTGAGGCCGGTGTCTGCAGACACGCCACGTCACCGCCCGGCCCGACAACAGTTGTTGCAAAGCAGGAGTGCAGACGGGCCCAGGGCCGTACCGAAGTAAGGTCACAGCGTTGCCGCATATAAAAATGTAGATTTCGTCTTTTGCGCTGTCATTTGCCCCGGACAAATAACGACTAACGTTTACAGTGTATTTATCTATTTCACCTTGGGTACCCAAAAGGTGATTATTATCCTGCCACAGTTTGAATGTGTCGCGTCGTTGTCGCTCATCCGAAAACATGGTATCCACAAAGTCAGCATGAGCAGACGCATTAAGCATAAAAACATGAACATCGCATGACGTTAGCAGGGCTCCGGGAGCGGAGGAGGGGAATACAAGGGCGATTTTTTGCGTTTTTTTCCCACGGCAATGATAGAATTTCTCAAAGACAGAGGACGCCCCCTTCCCCACACTCGCACCCTTACCTACCGGCATTTGTGTTATCCCGGTGATTATCTGTCGCCCCTGGGCTACCATACCCAATTGAAGCTATCAATACCCACGACCAGTCATGGGCGCAAGAAGAGTGGAGACAAAGCACGCACTTATTCCCGATATCGGAACAATCTAAATTGTTTCTGTAACTCCGACTATTGACTACTACACACGTTGTATTCACAAGCATGCTATGACTGACAATAAACGTAAAAATAAAGGGAGTAACCGCGCAGCGAGGATTGGCACGACCCGCCAGCTGCCGTACAGCCCGACACTTGTCTTGCACAACGATGCATGCGGCTACAACACTGCAGACACCACAGACCGTCGAATGCCAGGATGCACACTGCAGCCGGCCGGGCCGCAGCGGCGTCACTCCTGGCACAGTCCCAAGGTTGAATGAGTAGGCAAAACCACAGGAGATATCGCCGTCATACCACGTGGTGTTGTGGTGTCAGAAGTCCACTCGGGCCGTACCCCACACACCCCAACCGCTAGAGACAAAGCGCATATGCTGCTCTGCTGAGTGACACCAAGGACTCCGAAAGAGAGTCGCCGTTGTGTGTCTGGTTGATTCTTAATGAGCGAGGGTATGACGTGATCATCTGGGTAAAATATGATGGGTAAGATGTGATGATCACTGTGATGGTCGAAATGACCGACAGACGTGTAAGGACCCCAATGAGACCAAGAGCCTTATCAGAGACGATCAGTACAACGAACGAGCGAAGGGGCATGAGGCACGTCCAAACAAGCCTAGGGGAAATTCGTTTTCCAATCGTAATGTAATGGAGTCGTGTTATGTACAACCATGTAAACGTCACCACGGTCAGTGTCAGACTAACCAAAAATTTGGTAATGTCCGTGCCCCCTATTTCTTCGCCCATGATCAACTACACAAATGGCATGCCACACAGTACAACGCCGGTCGCTTGTATATTTTGTTTTTGTTTGTTACCCTGCTCCTGCGCCGTGTGCCCGTACCATTCCACATTCGGGTTGTGCAGCAACAGCTCATGGCATGTCTGTGTATTTGTTAACTTCAAATTCAGTTAACGAACCGCTTGAAACAAAGCATAAAACCTGGTGGTTTATCCTAGGTAAACCACCAGGATACCTTTGATTGACATTTATGCTTCCAATTTCAGTACCTGTATGAAGTCAAAGGTGGCTTTATAGGACGGAGAAGGGGGAGCGAGAGGCCCGTTTTAAGAACCTTGCATTTTTTAGTTTGTGCGCCTGCAATTGACATAAAACAGATCGCACGCTAAGGGATCTGTTTTAATTCAAGGCCTTCGATATCAACAGAATATGTCAGCCCCATAACCAGGGAATATTTCACACCGGTCGGGTCGGCCACAACAGGCCGTGGTCTGGGCGGGTCAGGAGGGATCAGGCGGTCAGGCAGGGGCACGTGAGGCCTGGGGGGGTCGACTCAGGCCTGAGGGGCCGGCCACAACAGGCCGTGGTCTGGGCGGGTCAGGAGGGATCAGGCGGTCAGGCAGGGGCACGTGCAGGCCTGGTAGGGGTCGATTCAGGCCTGAGAGGTCGCCTCCGCCCAGAAAGGGAGCGGGCCTTTCGAACAGAGAAGACGCACACACACTGGTCGGAGCGGTGAGGCGGCCGCGCGGAAAGGTCGGACAGGAGGTGGGGAACATACAGAATGAAAGGGGCCAGATAGTTGATACACTTGACTGCATGGACCATGCAGCGGACCGGAGCAAGCGAGCGCAGTACCGGATAGATCCCATCAACAGACAGGCAGGGGACCGGAGCAAGCGAGCACAGGACCGGATAGATCCCATCAACAGACGGGTAAGGAATTGGATGTGGACTGTTTCGGAAGGAACCGGAAGGCTCAGACTGTAGCCGCACCGACCGGTCAGGTGTGGTGGGGTCAGTATCAGGGTAGGCAGTGGACGTACTGACAGGACCGGCCAGTCGGGGTGCGCACAGGCAGGACAGCAGCTCGGCATGGCCACGTGCCGACCACACGGGTCACAGGCAGGACAGCAGCTCAGCATGGCCACGTGCCGACCACAGGGTAACAGGCAGGACAGCAGCTCGGCATGGCCACGTGCCGACCACACGGGTCACAGGCAGGACAGCAGCTCGGCATGGCCACGTGCCGACCACACGGGTCACAGGCAGGACAGCAGCTCGGCATGGCCACGTGCCGACCACACGGGTCACAGGCAGGACAGCAGCTCAGCATGGCCACGTGCCGACCACACGGGGTCACAGGCAGGACAGCAGCTCGGCATGGCCACGTGCCGACCACACGGGGTAACAGGCAGGACAGCAGCTCGGCATGGCCACGTACTGACCACACCGATCACACGGGGGAAATGCACAATATATACAGCATAACCTAGTATACACATCGACAGCACATATAGCACGCAGTATAACAATACACAGGACAAAACGTACGGGAGGACCCAGACCAGCAGGTCAAACAAGGTCTTCACTGAACGAAAGAGAGGCCAGCCAGATAAGCCAGATGGGGTAAGACAACATGTCGAAAGACTGCTTCAGTTTCTGGCGTTGCAATGTTCATACAATGCATTGCCTTTTGTAACAGCAATGCATTTTTGAGGTACAGCTGGCCATGTGGTCTGACCAACAATGCCATGCAATCAATTGTGACATTTAAAAGCCGCGTTTCCTCCATTTGGAGCTACGGAGCATTCGTTGCGTTCCCTTTGCACACTAGAGGCGTCAGCGTGACTCAAACTGAAATGTCATGCTTTCTGTGACATTGAGTCTGTATTGAAAACAACACAAAATTATTTAATCCGACGTGCAAGAAAATGCATGAAGTCTGCATAATGACCGGATGATTCTAAACCTGGAAGTTCCACAATTCCTGAACAAAAATCCTGCCACACTCCTTACACAAGGAGTACTCACCCATAATCATTCCAGGGACGCACAGTCCGTGGTTCGTATGTGCTAAAACGCATGATAACATTTTAAATTCTTCTAACCGCACCACAAATAAACTAAATGTATTTGTTCCTTTTGGAGTTTCGTGCCAGCTGCACGAAATACAAACGCCAGAGCTGTCGACCGCGATGACATCACCACACGTGCTCACCGCCTGAGGCCGCTGGATGGCCGGGAGCTCTATAGCACTATCGGCTCCCCTAAGCCGCCAGACGGCGGTTGGTTGCCCCCCCCCCCCCCTCCCCATCCGCAGGTCACGGGTTGCCATTCGACCGATGACTCGCAGACCCGGAGCAGGGGATCGGGGATTTCCCTCAGCGCGGTGCTCGCGTGGTTCGCAGACCTCGAGTCGAGGAATCGGGGATTTTTCTCATCGCGGTGCGTCGCCTGCCGCGACGTACCGCCCTACATCGGCTGGAGTGGCAGCCGCGCGGACGGAGTGCCAGGCGGGCGCCGATGTGGTGGGTCGGGGCCTCCCGCCGATGGGCCGTTGTCTCTCGCGGACCGTTCGATCACGTTGACCTCATAACAGTGTATTGATCTCACACAAGCCGCCAAGCGCAAAGCGACGTCCAGAACCGCGCACAAAATGTTTGATGCCCGGTGTTCAATGTTAACATCAGACTAGATACTTCATAAAAAACGCCCGGTCTACATCGCCTTGCGCGCGGGTTTAACCGCGCGCATTCCACATCAAACACCCTACCACTAGCAATCAACGAATATACTTAATGACCAGCAAATCGTAGGAATGCGTCCAGGGATTGCAAAGATGTGTAAACAGACAGAATCCGATTGAGCCCGTCCGAAGAGCAACGCAGGCATTGTTCAGCTGAGATGTGAATGGCACAGAATTCAAGCTCTGTCTCGTTGCGTAAGTTGTTAAGTGCATCTACGAGGAACAATATGAACACAAACACCACAGCAGCAATAGCCTTATTCCTAGAAGAAAAACAAGGAGGATGGAGATTTAGGTGCGTTGATATTTCGGCAACATGCCTCTATCGAAACGAATAGCAGAAGTAAATTGAGTTTAACTCTCTGTCTCTGTCTCTGTCTCTGTCTCTGTCTAATGTAACTCTACTACGATGCTTTTGCAGAAGTTAGCAGCACTGATCAGATTCTATCTCTGGGTGAAAAACTCAGGGACCAGTCAGGGGATAATTTCACTTTCGAACTTTGTGTAAGCAAGTTCATTCGTAGACGTCCTGATCGACTCATCAAATGGTACATTTCAGAGCGAAAAGAAACGTCACGAACCAGGCCAGTTAAATGAAAGGTAATGGAGCCGACCAGATACATACCAAAAAAGGGTCATTCGGGCCCGCGGGGCCCTGACAAACGGTTCTTGGGAGCTAGACCGGCTGCGTCACAAGGCTCATCCATAACGAATGCACAAATACTGACATTTACAATGCCACAAAGTCCTTCCTAGATAAGTACCTCGAAAAACGACAAACGAGACAACGTCTCTCGGGAACGTAATGAGACGTTGAAACTTTTCTTGTCAAAAATGCTACGGCCCCATCTTGATAACCGATCAGAGAGTATAACGTGTCTTGTCCTTTAACACTGCTGACTAAAATGACTTCATGCTGATGGCAGAAAAATAGAGGTTGGGATAATAACACAAAAGTTCCAAAGCATCTTACCTGATGATCAAAATTAACCGCAACCAAACCAAAGATAAGCCCTGACACTGGCCAGTGTAGTTTACGGTTTTGAATGCACTGTCAGGTAGTGTGAAACCGGCAAAGTTAGCACACTGGCCTGGTTACAAGTTTCAGCCGATTTGCAACATACGCTCGGCGAGGGCAAAGTTGGCCCGCCCACTTATGTTTGTTCCAGAATGATTTCTGACCAGTGCATTGTAGCCGCTCCAACCTTTGAAAAACTGCAGGCACTTCAATTGTGAATTTTTCGGTATAAACATAGGGGTATCTTACAAGGTAGCCTGATTTTGACAGGTCAAAGAAAGACCGTGGCTGTCGGCGACGGCGATTCCCAAGAAAATGTTCAATCTTTTGCGCCAAAGGAGTGTTGGTATATTTCTGAGGCAGTTTCTTAAGTAACAAGTCAATTGAATTAGAAATCACGACTAACTGCATTGACTTTTCGTCAGGTACAAGGTTCAGAGCGAGGTCAAAACCAACCTGTTTTTTACTAGAAAACCTGCTTGCTTCGGGGGATGCCTTTTGTGCCCATTTCGGAACTCGTGATCAAAGGGATGTTAAGCCATCTGATTTGGACTTATCAAGTGCCAGAGGCCATTGACCTACAATGGCTCCGATCAACCTTTCTTCAAGGATCATACCACCTAGTATCATCTCTCGTGCTCACCTCGATTTAAAAGAAATCTCGCAGGTATTTTTCACTGCGGCCGCCTTACGGTCAACTAAAACTACTGGCGTGAAATACATCATTGAACTTTTGCTTAAAACAGGCATTTAGGTTAAAAGCGGTTATATGAGCTGGCTCGGAACAACTTCAGACACAGATCTAGCGTTTGACTTTGTTTGAGCTTATTTAACCCGAAAGTTATGATCTAGGTATGTAAAATTTGACAAAAGGGTGTGCACACACAGCTCTATATGCTCCGTAAACTTCGTATTTCTATCGCTCTTTGTTCATGAGATCTCAGGCGGTTAACTTGACCCCACTTCCAACAGAGCGCATCGATTTCAACAGACCTCACGTGCGCGTGTTAGCCGTGCACTTAGGGGACGGGGCACCGAAAACACATACGCTAACACAATGAACGCCGCGATACTACTGCATACCACAGACCAAAAATATCTCACTTTACTTGAAATATTGTACATCAGATACATAACAACCACCACCAACATACAAAACAAACAACTGACGCAATTACTTTTGTACAACGTGTGGCTAGCAGGACAGCGCCCCTCCCCCTCCCCCTTCCCACCACCACCAGTAATTAAGGGTACTGAACCAGTAATCAATAAAACTGATCCGAAAAAATGCAAAACTTCCAGCCATCCAGAAGTGTGCCTTGAATTACCCATACATCATCCAAACGCCATTCTTTCAATTGCATCCAACATACGCTTCGTAGAAATAGGACAAAACCCGAACGTTTTTGTACGCACTGTGTGTGGCTGCAGGTATGTAGTGTAATATGTGTCTTAACAACGATCATCAAATTGATCAGTGTTAGAAATATAAGCTTTGGCAACATTTTACATCGACGCACCGAAAACTACAAGGTCACCTTACGAAACCTAAAAGAAGCAACCGGAAAGCTCATAAACGCTGAGAGGTCATCAATACACACCTTCTTATACATATATATATATATATATATATATATATATCTTTACCATTTTATTTCATGTTAAATACACTCACCTTAGGTCAAAGGTCAACGTCCAGCCCCTTATCAAAAGTAAGGATACACACCCTGTTCCTACGACACGTTCCTACGATACATGATTTTTAGGAGCTGTCTTCCTATGGAAAATCAGTTCGGAGTCCAATTCCCGACATCTGCGCATGTCTATCCTGCGAGAGCAGCTGTGACACTCGTCAGCGCATTGGCTGCGCGCCTCCCGATGACGTCACGATGGGATCAGGCGCAAGCGACTTACTGTGCGTCGTGCCGTACATGTAGCTGTTGTAGACGGAGGGCGCCTGCAGACAGGCTGCAGGGGACGCCTGCGCCCCGTATGTCTGCATCGACAGGCTGGGGAGCACGGAGACGCCGGTCAGGTGACTGGTCGGGGCAGGATGGCATTGCGTCACGCTAACCATGCAGTGCTAACTTTGCAGGACACACATTGCAATAAACAAGGCGAACGGTTGATTAGATGCTGGACAGGAATGAAGTCGACAGTTTGTCCAATAAATTTAACAACGGCACGCATGCTTTACACGTGCAATAAGCATCTCTATAGGATTATTTACAGCTGATTTATCGCTGATCGCTGCCAATACATTAGCATGATTGCGAACAATCGGAGGGACATAACATGCACGCCCCAGAGCCACCTTTATAGCCCAACCGCCCCCTCCCCCCCCCCGCCCCTGTAAGCTTCCAGGTCTCCTCACTTCTTCAGGTACTCGTGGGCGGCGAAAGAGTCGGTGACGGCCGAGGCGGACCCCGTGGCCGTGGCCGCCGCCTGGCTGCCGCCCGGCTCCGGGCCGTAGCCGAACAGCAGCTCGTTCTGCGACGTGCTGGCGGCGTGCTCGACCGAGGCGTCCGCGTACTGGCGCGGGTAGGCGTCCGGCGACACGGACGGCTCGAGCTTGGTGGCTGAGGGCGGCCGGGACGTGGTGGTCACGGCCTCGCGTGGCCAGAGACGACCAGCGAGCTCAACAAAGACAGTGGCGGCGTGGGAGGATGGAGCGAGCTCTACAGAGACAGTGAGGGGCTCGTGAGGAGGGAGCGAGATCTACAGAGAAAGCAAGGGGCTCGTGAGGAGGGCGTGGGCGGAGCTTAATCGAACGCCCTACTCCAACAGTGCCAAGAGTGGGAAGAACGGCCAAGACTCTCTAGATAAACTCGTAACCAAACACAACCCTTACACACATATGCACACATTGAGTGGGACTAACTGGCCCGGGTGCGGCGGTGGTGTAGTAATTACGAAGCTTGGTTCTGGACCTGTCGGTACTGGGTTTGGGTCCCGGCCACGTCACTACCACATCCCACATGATACCGCACATGTGCATCCTGACCTAAAATGGCCCTGCAGCCGGTGCGAGGCTAAGCCTCAGCCATCAGTAGCCGAGTAGCAGTACGGAACTAAGAGGCCAAAATCTAGCTCACTCATCTCCTTAGAAAACCAGTGACCTAGAATTGCCGACTTTGGATGTAAAGCAACACCCTATAAGGAGTATTTTTCACTCATTTTCCCTATGTTATATGTGATTTTTTCACTCCTGCCTGATATTGACTAATCGCACGAGCCAAACTAATATTTTCCTTCCTGAGGCTTTCAGATGTCATCCAAAACCGAGCTCACTTGAAGCCAATAAGCATAAACAAGGCTTCACAGAACCTAGATACCTCTGGCTATGTCCTGACTCATCTGCATCTTAATCATGTCTATGTATGCACAGAGCAAGGCGCCAGGTACCTTCAATCCCAAGAGCACCACCGACTCCAGCCGCTTGCATGCATCAGGCTTGGTTCGTTTACAAAATGCATCACAATCGGCAGCTGTGTGCTAAATGCAAGGTTTTCACGCACCCCCCATTTTTTGGGCCTCACTACCGCACCATAAAAGCGGAGCCTGGTGCAAACACCAGCAAAGCCTGGTAGACAATTAACCCGTATATTTATTTTACTCAAAGAAGCTTGACCACTTAACTGCATCACTCCCGAAATGCATGGGTGGTAAATTGAAGAAATGTCTTCTAAATGAAATTTACAAGATGAATATCATTGTTTGAACACTCATGTTCACATATTTTTAAGTCAAATCAGCTTATTACAAAATGTTGCCAAAAAAGTATCAGTATGTGTGTTTATTTCATCACATTTTCTTTTCTTGGTTTCATACCAGTGTTATATAACTTCATTCTTCCTTCATTTCCGATTACCTTCAAAGGTACGATATCTTGCATAAAATTCTGACTAATTTCTCTGCAAAATGTTCGAACTGCAAACTTGCATGTATTTTATACATAAATTGGACTGGTTCGTCAGCCGCCTACACATGTTTGACAAGCAAGAGTGAACAATTCAAAGGGAATGAAAGAGACAATTTGAAGCACGGAGCTTATTTTCAACACCATTTTTGCCCTATTAAAGTCCCAGTTGCCTTTTCTTGTTCATGTCGGTGCTACACAATGATGAATCTAAGCCTTTCCCGTGTCTGCCTCACCAAGCTATTTCACCAGACTACCTTATGCTGCCACACATAGCTTTGGGAAAGACCTGATATAGCTAATACAGGAGTGTTTGACGGCGGAATTCTGCCCTCTGGAACTGTTCATCGCGCACACCTCTTACTTGTCCAATTACTTCAGTCCAATTACAGTCAGTCAGTTACAATACTTCAGTCCAATTCGCAGTTTAACCTCATAGGTTGGTGGTCATGATTGATACCTATATTTGGGGGGTGGGTGGAAGGACACTGTCCGCAAACCATGCAAACGGTAATGACGTTTTGTTTGGGGGAGCAGGAAGAAGCGTGCCTTTAAAAAGCAAGTAAGTCTCCTGTACAGCAAGTAATTGCTTACCTTACCTTTCAACGCATGATTGGTAACCAGTGACAGCCATTTTTTTGTTTTAATGCGTCGAGTTTTGCCATAAGACAAATTATGATGCCACAAGGCATGCAATTGGCTTATTTTGTTCCATATTCTTGGTTCTTTGTCCCAAATTTCTTAAAGTGGTCCCTTATGGCTGCTTTAACCATATGTTTTCTATCGCCGTCATGGTTTGCTGACCAGCAAATGACTGTACTGTATATATGCACTATATTTGTAACACAGGGATACTCTAAGCTGCATAGCAATTACAATATGAGTTAAATATTGGTATGTAACAAATAGTCAGACCACCCCATTTAAAATGTGAAGCCAACATCTCAAACTTTGTCATTAAACATGAATAAACAAGCCCAGATGGATGCATTTGCTGCAGCTGAAAAGGCAAGCAGCAAAACTGGTATGGTCATCTAAAAGTTATGTTGCTTTTGGAGAAGAGAGATTGTTTTTTGGAGCATACCCATTATTGCCTTTGACAGAGGTTAACTATGACAATAAGTTCTTCACAGTGATTTGAAGTGTTTTGATTTGTGTGTTGTCAACAAGATGACTCCAATGAACTGAATGAAAATGCAAGATGAAACCAGCCAAACATGAGCTTTATCGTATTTCTATCACGAGTACTGCTGTCAACAGATAGGTGAGGCATTTTTCATGATGTTCAACATATGGGCTACTCTAAGTTAGGTCTGGTTGATCAATTGCATGACAAGTGGTAGTAGGAATTGTGCGAGAATCGGTGACTCACACATGTTGCTGTGATACAAACAGGATGAAATGAGGTAAGGCCTCTAAGCTAGGCATAGTTAGGCTACTTTCATGGAAATAGGCATTGGTATTTCGTAAGAAACAGTGGCATAATGCCAGTTTTCCCTGACCCCATTTTAACAGATGCCAGAGGCATGTCTAGGGTGTTCGACTTGGTGATGGGCTTATGTGTAAGAGTTCGATGCTTTTTTTTTGCTTGAGTGCTTTATGCTTGTTGAATTTTCTGTTGTTGTTTGTTGTTGAATTCCGTTGCTTTGTTTTGTGTTAAAATGCTATGGAAGAAAAGTGCAAAGTGCAGCAGCAAATTATTGGCATTACATTGTTTTTTATGCTCATTACATTGCTATGAAATTACTACACTTTAACGTATTCTATTTCACTTTAATAGCCTAAGATGTTAAAAAATAAAACAGCTTTGTCAGGTTTATGATATTACGTCCATGCCAACTTCAGATGTACATCTGTTTGCTGAAGCATCACTCACTAGCCCATACGTTCCATCTTTTGTGAATTTAATTTTTCATTCTCGTACTGTCTTTTGCGATTGAATTTTTCACTCCCACCCTAGTTCAAAAGCAATTATAGCTCACTGTAGAAAACGGCGCTCGTTGTGGATAAGACGGAGGACAAGTACAGGTATAAGAGCAGCAGAGTGCTCCGTACGACGCACAACGGCATAATTCCATCATGAGTGTTCTAAATAAAGCACAACAGCATACATCTACAACCGATGTATTTGCATATGGCATAAATCGAGATCCAATGTGCGTCTTGGATGCGAACAGAGGACTAAACTCAGAAAAAATTACGCTAAAACCTGGAACCGGTTTACCCCAAACCCCACCAAACAGGAGGATAGACTGTCCCGTCTGCTTGTCGACGCTGCGGAACAGTCTACCCCACCAGACAGGTATGCGGGATGATGAAATGAGGATGAAATGACGGTGAAATTGATGGAACGTAGCTTCACGGAGCACACTAATTCCATTGGACAGAAATCAGTCATGTCACCAACTTGCTGACCCGCCCAAAACTAATCATCATCCCAGGTTTAAGAATAATTCATATCTACAGGGGTTGTTAAGTGCTGTTGATTGTTTTGAGAATTTATTGATGCAGGCTTTGGTGACACAGTTGAACAGAGGGACTGAAGCGAGATTTGTTCGGGGTCCTCATTTGATGCGCTAGCATGTACACAACGTTTTGGTCGATTTATTTCCCGGTTGTCGTCAAATCCCAGGACTTCCACTCGGGTTGTAGCGCATAGTCACTAAAGGCCACATACCGTCCAGTCCCTCTCAGAACTTAACAACACCTGGTGACGGCCGGAAACTTAACCGGTCGAAACTTCATATGCATACTACGCATCAAACGAGGACAACAGTCCGAACAATTATTTAATTCATGAATCGGCGATTCGGTCAAGGCGCAATACAACAACGCGGTGAGCATGCTTATGTCATGTTGTCCATTCTATGTGCAGTGTCTGCGCCAAATCCAATCCATTGGTTGTAGAGTTCTGTCAAACAGCATCGAGCGTATGGCGCGCAAATAACCGCTGATTTCCGTGTTCAGCTCGAGCGCAGTCACGGGGTCGAACGCCCCACGGAGCTCCTGTGTCAGTGTCATTCAGGGTCAGTGACGGTGGACAGTGACTGCCACCCCGTTGCGTGAAATCGGCGAGCAGTGGTGTCGGTGTGATTGTAATAGCACCAGTGGTGTGGCGTGGGTGGCGACAACTGTAAGGTGCCAACACCGTCTCGTGTGACATGGGTGACAACAACCATAAGGTACTGCACACTGTCCAACTATCGCAGACAGTGTTCGCGCATCTCGACAATACGGGGCATGGGGTTCGACATTTCGCGTTGACTGATCATGAATGCCGCGTTCAGTCAATCTGGGACTCAGTCACGCATTAAATCTTGAGATCGTAATGCGACAGTTGACAGGATGGGCTCATGGGCGTGAGGCAGCACTCCGCGCTGTCGGAGATTTGTCATCAATCCTCGCCCCGCTGGCCCGTGAGTGGTCCAAGTCCAAGTCATTCGACAAGTCACACCGATCAAGCTAGATGGCAAACATTGCCACGCTCGACAAGACGTGGTAGTTGAGCTAGCCCAGCAGCAGTTGCTGAGATTAGTAACCAGCGAGCTGTTTGGTTTCCATGCCAACGGTGGCTGAGTCCAAAGAAATAGTAATGGTGAGAGAGACTTCCTTCAGACAAAGACTTTTCATGAGCACCCCTCAGTGAGTTGGACAGCCAGCTCTGTTTGGATGTCGGCGTGCGCCGACCCAGCGCGGTGTCGGCTGCGCTCCTACCGAGCCCGTAGTCCGCGAGGCCGTAGCCGGGCGCTGGCGGCGGGTAGTGGTGCGTCGGCTCGGCCGTCAGCTCGCCGCCGGCCGCCGGCGTGGTGGGCGCACTCGACCGGAACGGACTGGACGTGGCCAGACCGAGCACTTCGGCCGGCGACCTGCAACAGGCCGGGGTCACGGTCACCAACGGTCGCGGTCACCATGGGTCAGCGTCAGCAGGAGACAGATCAACCGAATGGTGGATTGCAACAGTGCGGGCGGCCAGAACAACACACAGGCGGTAGTCTGGGTCAGGGTCAGGGCCAGGACAACACACAGGCGGTAGTCAGGGTCAGGGTCAGGGCCAGGACAACACACAGGCGGTAGTCAGGGTCAGGGTCAGGGCCAGGACAACACACAGGCGGTAGTCAGGGTCAGGGTCAGGACAACACACAGGCGGTAGTCAGGGTCAGGGTCAGGGCCAGGACAACACACAGGCGGTAGTCAGGGTCAGGGTCAGGGCCAGGGCCAAGGTCAGCACGATCTCTTGGACGACAGGTCAGGGTACCGGGCAGCATAAAACTGGACAGATCGGGCAGGCAGCAGGACACAAAGAGGTGCATATAAAGTGAGGCAGGTGAGGTGTACATAAAGCATGGTGTCATTACGCAAAGGTACGTTGACCATTGCGACCTGAAATTATAAGGCATGGTCTGCGCTCTGTTTCAAAAAGGGCTGCGTGCAGTGTAGCCCGAAACACGTCAGTGCCGTGGGAAGCGGGACCCGTAGCGGTTCAGATGAGACGGCGCGTCACTCAGATCAGCTAATACAGCGGATGCATAAAAATGGATGGACTCAACATGTTGCACAGTTTCGATCAACATCGCAAAACCGGTCAAGTCTAGGCGAGCACGACCAGACATTGAACTGCAGACATGTTGTTGTTGTTCATTGGAGTTTTCGGGCGCGTCGACTGCAGTGGTCATTTTGCGCCCAGACCTGGAGACCTGATACGGCGCAGGTTGTAGTGCATCTTACGATAGTCACGTGCAGTATAGTACTTACGGTACAATGCGTACGGTTCAGGAAGTACAGCACAGCTGGCTTTTACAGAATGTGCAGTTCAATTAGAGAGCGCAGTTACGATCACTCTCAGTATCTTTGATGCGCCGATACGGCGTTTCCGTTCACCCACGGATGTTTGCAAGAGCCGTGCCTTCTGGCGCAAACGTCAACACCAGAGACACGCCTTCCGGCCGGTACATCAGGCCGCCGTCAGCCGTGAATGCATCGGCGCTTAACGACATGACGCCGCCCGCATCCGACTGGCCACATCTCCCGCCGACGTAAACAGAGCGGGCTGAGCCCCGGCGCGCCTCTCGTGCCTACCGGCCGGCCGCTCCAGATGCATGCCGGACATGGGCGGCTTCCGGCACCCAGTGACCGGTGACCGGCGCCAGCCCCGCCCCCGACCGCCAGCAAATCACGGCCCGCACCGGCCTGTCGCCGCGCGGCGGCCTGGCAGCAGGCATCTGGAGACCGTTTGCCCCTTTGAGGGCGTGGACCGCGCGGGGCCGCCGAGAAATAAACCATCTCGGCCGGGGCGGCGCGGCCCATGCGCCGGCGGCAGACGCGGGGGGCGTCGTCCTCAGACAGCATAAACAATTAGCAATAATCCGAATGATCCGTGTGTCAAACAGGCGCCGACGGCGGCCCTCGCAGCCTTTGTGTTTACGGAGCGGCGGACAGCGCCAACAAATACTGGCCGCTTAATATACGCGCTTGGTCGCCGCCGGCCCGGCTCACCGGCACGGCACGAGGGTCAGCTGCCGCCGGCCCGGCTCACTGGCACGGCACCAGGGTCAGCCTCACCGGCACGGCACCAGGGTCAGCTGCCGCCGGCCTGGCTCACCGGCACGGCACCAGGGTCAGCTGCCGCCGGCCCGGCTCACCGGCACGGCACCAGGGTCAGCTGCCGCCGGTCCGGCTCACCGGCACGGCACCAGGGTCAGCTGCCGCCGGCCCGGCTCACCGGCACGGCACCAGGGTCAGCTGCCGCCGGCCCGGCTCACCGGCACGGCACCAGAGTCAGCTGCCGCCTGCCTGGTTCACCGGCGTACCAGGGCCAGCTGCCGCCAGCCGCCTGAGGAGCGCAGCCCGGAGCGAAACCGACTTGACTGCACAGGACCGCATCACAAGTCGGATCTGTTACGTAAAGGAAACGTTGGAGGTAACGCGCGGTCCTATCAGTGCGTGAAGCTTTGTCCCATCGGGCATGGTGGGTTGCACGTGGACATCGGACTGAGTAGCTCGGGCCAATCTGGGTGCCCTCCATTGTAAAGCAGGCGTGTCCGATTGTCATAGTGCAAGACACGCTGGAACGTCACAAAACTGCAACGGAACTTGAGGTGGGATGTCACCGCTGACATTCGCAGCTGCTCCGACAGGCTAAAGCTTTTTGGGGTCTTTATTCGCAGTCAACATTATCACAAGTGTTACCACAGGTGACCGCTAGACTTGAAATACACGGGTCAGTAATGTGGAATACGGATATGGAATTTGCCGCACTTACGTTACACGTGATGGTTCTGACCCAACTGTTTGGCTGTAAAAGCGGATTTGTTATTAACTTCCGATACGATTATTTGCATGGGCACCGATGGACTGAGACTCTGTCTCAGCCACAGTTCGCTGCCGCGCCAAGATCGGCACGCGAACATTAGTTACGGAAGACTCTGAGGCAGCACTTCCAGCATCTCTTCCAAAAAATACCGGGTGGTAACCCCAACGGCTCCGCCGCGGGGGACGCAGACCGTGACCCGAGCATCTACGAAAAGGGCTGACACGGTATCCCGCTCATCATTCCCAAAAAGGGCTGGACAGTGTCCCCAACACCTATTGCCAAATCGGCCAGGCTGGCATCCCAAACATATCTTCATGCCGCTCTGCGGCGGGAGTGGCCGAGGGCGGCGGCCGGGAGTGGTCAACGCCGCCACGGCCGGATGTCTGCACCGGCTGCAGTGTAAACACCGGCGGCCAGCCGTGCCGCGCTGCAGCCCACGAGCAAGCCGACCCGCCGTCTGCAGAGAGCGGTCACCGCTCGGCCCGGCCCGGTCCGGACGGCCATCGCCCAACACGCACGGTCGTCAGACGTCACCGGGCCGGCCGGCAGGCGGCGCTGCAGGCGGGTGGCGCCGCGGCGGGACAGCTTCTGCCTCTGCAGGCGGGAGGAAGCGGCGGCAGAGCTGCTGCTGCGGCTATGTGTGCCATGAGATGCGGCAGCTTCAAACGCAGCAACGTACAATGGTGTTTCTTCCGCGCGGGCATGGAGGTTTGGAAATTTCCGCAAATGTGGTCACAAGTTCCCTCGTGCGGGCGTTATTGGTTAGTGGAAGAGTCGAACGAACCGCAGTCGAAGCCCAACCTTGAGGAAGTTCAACACAATGTGTTGATCACTTTTTCCGATTATCTTTAAGTTTATTTTATTCGATAATTCCGTTATGGCACTTGCCAGGCAAGCAGGGGAGTAAATGTGTTTTTCAGATGAAACGTGGAATAATGAAACAGGCAATGTTGCAATGCAGGTCTACAGGTAAAGCAAGATGACTATTGCTTCCTAATTACTTTGCTTCATAATCACAATGTAATTATATATAATGCCGGGCAAGCGTTTTAAACACAATGGAAAATGGAAGGTACCCATTAGTTAGTTAACCACACATTCTGAGCCTGTGTAGCCTGTTTCGTGCCACGGCAGGGACTTGCGGTCAGCTCTCACCCTTAGTGCGGATGCAAAGTAACACCATCAGGTCTGAAACAGTCCCATCGTTAACACACCTACAGTAGTTCTCGACGACCTGCCCCACCACAGCCACTGCTATCGGAATCCCCAACTGCTCTACCTGTCTAACCAATCCTTGCGGCTCTCATAGTTTCCGGCAACTTTCCGTTAGTCCAGCTGCGCGTTTTCAGGGGACATTGATGGTTCCATGACACGCCACTGCTGGCTCCCCCTCCCCCCCCCCCAAACATCTCCACCTCCCCGTTCACAGCGGCCCCACAGTCCCCGAGGCTGGCTCGACGTCGACAGGTGGTCACCAGTGGCCGCCACCCCTGCGTCCCGCCGCGCCGGCCGAGCGTGTAAAAATACGCCCGCTAGAAAATGTGTCGGGGCCATAATGAGTTGTGGAGGAGACGGAGAGGGGAGGGGCGGCTCCGCTCGAGGGCGCGCAGGGACAGGGGCGGATTCAGAGGGGGGGGGGCACGGGGTCATGGCCCCTCTTGGGCTCCAAAGGGGTTCAAAAATTTCGAAGGGGTCCAAAGCCGGCGAAACAGGTGCATTTTTTAACACAAAACGCAACAAAGTTGGACATCCTTGGACTTCCAGACGTCTCAGAACAATTGCAAGCGAAAGTGAAAAGCCCACAAGTAGACAAACATTATTCTTCACTGGTCGAGGGGATCGTGGTTGGGATATTCTAAGGCTTAATACGCTGTCCTGAGGTCCTATGCTGTTTCCGGGGACCTGCATGCCCACTTGCAAGGTCAATCCGATCGTTAAGGGGTCTTCCATGCTGCGCTCGCTTTCTTTGCATTTGCCCAGGGTGCCCTGAGCTGTTACTGAGGCCCTTCCTGCTCTCGAGCGGGGGCACTCTTGTAAATCAGGGCCTTCCGTGGATTTTCCCCATCGCTCGAAAGGTTCTAGGTTCTGTACGCTATAGCCGGGGCCCCATATGTTGACCTGCCGGGATATGCTCAGTCGCTCAGGCGCCCTTCTCGTTCGTCTCGGTTAACCTACCGACCGACTTGCGATATGCTCATGGGCTCTTTATATTGCTCTAGGGACCTTCTAATTTCCTGTCACTTGCTTAGAGCCCCACGCTCCTGTTGGGAACCCATCTGTTAACTTGCTTGGGCACACTCGATCGTTCGGGGCCCCTCCCAGTTGGGTCTTGGGTACCTTCTATTTCGGTGGAAGGTCCTACACACTTGTCGGGGCCCTATCTGTTAGCCTGATCGGGCACACTGTTTCGGGGCTTTGCACGTTGGGTTTTTGAATGTAGGGCCCTATGCCCCTGTAGGGGCTGTCTGATAACCTGCTCGGGTATATTCGATCTGTTGAGGGCCCTCCAAACCGGGTCTTGGGTGCTTCTTATTTGAATGGGGGGCCCTAGCCCTTGTCGGTGGTTATCTGATAACCTACTCGAGCACACTCAATCTTTCGGGGGGGGGGGGGGCCATCTACATTGGGTTTGGGTACTCCTTATTTGAATGAAGGGCCCCATGCTTCTGTCAGGGACGTTATCTGTGCGCGCTCGATCGTTCAGGGGCCCTCTGCATGTTTCGTGGGTATTTCTTTTTCGAATGGAGGGCCCTATGCTCTTGTCCGGGGCCCTTTCTGTTAACCTTCTGGGGCACACTTGATCGTTTGTGGCCCTCTGCTTTGTATAAAGGTTACTTTCTATTCGAATAGAGGGTCCTACGCACTTGTCAGGGGCCCTCCGTTCACCTCCTCGAACACACTGGATTGTTCGGGGCCCCTGCACATTATGTGTTTGAATGCAGGGCCCTACGCTCTTGTTGGGTGCTTATCTGATGACCTGCTCAGGCATCTTCAATCGTTCGGGGGCCCTCTACATCGGGTCCTGGGTACTTCCTATCTGAATGGAGGGTCCTACGCTCTTGTCGGGGCCCATCTGTGAACCTGCTCTGGCGCACTCTATCGATCAGCGTCGTGGGTATTTCTTATTTGAATGGATGGTCCTATGTTCCTCGTAGAGCCCCATCTATTAAGCTGCTCAGGCCGGTGGCGGATACGGAGGGGGGGGGGGAGGGGCACGAGATCATGCCCCTCGTGTCCCGAGTGGACCCATAGGCTTCGAAGAGGCCATAGCTGGCCGAACAGACGCAGTTTGTTGACACAAAACAAAAAATTGGACGCCTTTGGGCTACATATGACCAAAAACAGTTGCGAGCGAACGTGAAGAGCCCATAAACGGACAAAGTTAACTCTTCGCTGATTGAGGTGTTGATTGGGGGAAATTTCGGGGTTCATTACGCTATCCAGAGGCCTAACGCTGTTGCCTGGGCCCTATATGTCCACTTCCACGTTGCCCCTGATATCTTTGCATTTTCTCGTGGGGCCCTTCGCTGCTGTCGGGACTTTATCTGCTAACATGCCTGGCGACTCTTTATCGATCAAGTTTTCCTCCACAGATTCCTCCTATTCGAAAGGCCTTTTTCGCTTTTTCCGGGGCCCCGATATGCCAGGGTACACTTAGTTGCTCAGGTGGCCTTCACATTGGTGTCGGGTTCTTTCCACTTGCTCGGAGGGCCTTGTGCTGTTTCTAGGGCTCACACAAGGTATGGTAACGAGTCGCGCGATACTCAGGCGCCCTCTATTTTGGTTTGAGATATTTCCCTTAGATCTCATTTGCGGAGAACCCTTCACTCTTACCTGGTTTCTTTTTTATGCTGCCCTGACACTATTGATCGCTCAGGGACATTAATGTATTCCAATGGTCTTCGGGAATTTTCGTTTGTTTAGAGGGCCATGTGCTCTGCCCGGGTTCTATACTTCAGCCTGCCGGTGCACTACCGACCGTTCAGGGGCCCACCACGTTTGTCTTGCTTCTTCTCCCTTGCTCTGAGGACCGTATAGTCATTGACGGAAGCCCCTTCGTTGGCGTCCTGCGACACCCGCGATCGCTCATGTTCCGTCTCCATTGGCCTTGATGCCTTCGTCTAAGAGCAGCAGCCGGATATGCGCCGACGAATTTTTACGCGCAATTGTCGAAGGTAGTCTGACGTGTCACTGACGTCCTATGTGGCATTCCCATCGGCTATTGAATGTGTGACACTTGTTGTACTTACGCGTCACGCTTGTCGTACATTTTGAATGCTAGGATATTTTGCACTCCTTTAAAACAAAGGAATAATTATGCATTACTCATTAGCCATCAGGTGATTAGATTAACCAGGCGGCTGGCCGTAAATAAGCTATAAATCAATTTCGCGTTTATTGTGGTGATATATAGCGGCCAACTTAAGCATTTAGCATGTTTTTCCAAAAAACTTAGCATAAAATGACAGGGTTTACCGTAATCTGGAGAAAATTAATAAGCTCCATGTACGTGCATACGTAGCACGCTTAGCTTTCCATGAGTGCGCACAGCAAGAAGGGTTCCTGTATTTACTGGTTATATATATATATATATATATATATATATATATATATATATATATACTATTGATCTTAAAATCTAACTGTAGGAACACGAGCATTTAATGGAGAAGGCTTCAAGCTCCAGGAAGCTCCACATTGTTGCGTGCCCTCCCCTGGACGAAATCCAGGATCCGCCGCTGCGCAGGGGTGGTGGATGGCGGCAGGGAGGGTGGCGACGAGCAAACTGGCCGTACTTGCCAATATCAGACAGTCGATGTTGGATGACGAGAGGTGCGTGACATACTCCACCTGCCCAAGTACCTACCTAGCCGACGCCACTCCCCCCTCACCCCCCCCCCCCCCCATCCGTCTGCCCAACACTAGAGAATTGGTAGCGACGAGGACCACTGAAGTTCAGCTCATAGTAGATTAACTAGGCTTGTTAAAGATAATCGTGATAATTATTGCAGTCCTGGCACGCAGCGTCCTGACGTTGAGTAGTCTGTGCAGGTATCTCCCGCTATAAGTGTACTAAAATGCAGAAATCTACACACAACAGAGTCACACATCCAGAGTTCTTCTGCCCACTCAGACATCACAATGTTCCACAGCACGCACAATCGGGAACAGGCATGTCAGTTTCTGGCTCTGTAATTGCTTGAATCTTTTTTGACCCTCCTGACTGTCGTTATGTTGTTCTCTTCGTCAAATCCCGCCCATCACTACACTGAACCCCACCAGACTTGGTGACCCTCACGTTCACCATGTGTCCTCCAAGTCTGCACCCGTCCCTATGTCCCTGGCCCGGCAGACACGTGCGCTCACCGCCCCCCCTCCCCCCCCTCTGCTGACTCCTCGTCCAGGTCCTGGTCCTCCATCGGGCTCGGCGGACCTCCGCGCCCACTGCTCCCCCTCCCGTCGACTCTCCGTTCCGGTCCTGGTCCTCCACCGGGCCCGGCGGACCTCCGCGCCCACTGCTCCCCCTCCCGTCGACTCTCCGTTCAGGTCCTGGTCCTCCACCGGGCCCGGCGGACCTCCGCGCCCACTACTCCCCCTCCCGTTGACTCTCCGTTCCGGTACTGATCCTCTGCAGGGCTCGGCAGACCTCCGCGCCTACTGCTCCCCCTGCCGTCCACTCCCCGTTCCGGTACCGGTCCTTCGCCGGGCTCGGCGGCCCTCGCTGCCGACTCCAGGCACCCGTCCCTGCAGCAACTGTAATTAGCGGGTGGCGGCAAAAACGGGGCGCCGACAGCGGCCGTGTCTACGTGCATATGCTCACGCCTGATTGGGTGCTGGATAAAAACGGGCGGCGCCGGCCGGCAGCGGATGTTCGGACCGGTGCGTGGCGGCCACCGAACGGCCGGCCGCGGTGCCCGTCTGGGGCGACGGCGGCATGGTCTGGTGCCAAGAAGGGACTGTGACCCTCAGATGCATGGTACGCCCATCCGGATGGTAGGTTGACAACTTGGGCGTGGACAAATTCTTAACGAGACGTTATCAGTTATGACCGCATATGATTCTTCCTAGCGATCCCTCATTTTGTTGAGTTCCTCTCGACGCCGTCCTGAGCGATCGATCCCTCACTTTGCTCAACTCCTCCCGACGCCGTCCTGTCCAGCTCCAGTGTCTGTCACTGAGGTGTCGATATCGGGTGGTTTATCGACACAGAGCTTGCATCACAGCGTGCCGCTCTGAGATCGCAGCCAGCGCGTCTCTAAACATGAGAACGCAGTCGATGATCAAGTTCGCGGATCTCTGGGAGCAAAACCATGATGGCCCCTGGGAGTGCAGGTCCGGCCTGATCCAACAACTACCCAGCATCCAGAGTTATAGCTCTTCTCCGAGTCATATCGCTGCTGCAGCTTAAGAATTATAGCCTTCCACGTCGCCTGGAGTGCAGGACCGCAATGTCAGTGATCAACAACCGTCTCCAACCGCCCTCTGGATGTTGGCTGCTAAAAATGAGCCTCATGAAATTGGAGTTCCGGAGGAACGCAATTTTCAAAAAGTTATTCTGGAAATAAACCTGTTGAAAGCAGATCTGCTTGAACACAACCCTTAAAAAGGCCTTTCAACAAAAAACAAACGTTCCGAATGTGGACTTCCTAACGTGGGCTTTAGAGAATAGTCTGCTGAACATCGGCCCTCTGGGGGCAGACCTAGCACGTTGACCCCGCCAGGCCGCAGTCGGACCCGTCAAGCCGCGGACTGCGACTGCCACTAATCCGAACTGGATCGGACCGGGCTCGATAGCTGAATAGTCGGGTCGGATAGGAGGCAGCGACCGCTGCCAACAACAGCGCAGCCGGCTGGCGTCCAAACGAAACAGACTCCGAAGAACGGAACAGCCTTCGCTCGCGAGCAGTGCGCCGTGAAAGCAGACAGGGGATCTGCACTCTACTCAACACTGTAGAATCTGCGCTTGGACCGAGCTTGTGAAGCATACCTTTTTTGCCCTTGTCGTGCGAGAGAGAGAGAGAGACGCAGAGAGACAGCGAGAGAGACGCGAGAGAGAGAGAAAAGCGAAGACAGCGAGAGAGAGAGAGAGAGAGAACAGCGAGAAGAGAGAGAGAGAGAGAGAAGAGGAGAGAGTGGAGAGAGATAGAGAGAGAGACAGCGAGAGAGAGAGAGAGACAGCGAGAGAGAGAGAGATAGAGAGAGAGAGGAGAGAGGAGGAGATGTGATGAGAGAATAAGAGAGGGAAGCGGTAGAGAGAGACAAGGAAGTGTTCAAAAACATTTGTTTGTTTTGTGTGGGGTTTTGTACTGAAATAGTCATTTTGAGGATCACCTGATGCAGTTCCCAGCTCTGCCCCTCTGAAGACCTCTAAAACCGTCTAGGATTCCGAGCTTAATGCCCGCTACGTCGTATAGAGGACTTCGCGCAGACTATTTCAAAATTAACCAGGCATCCGTGACGTCACAAGTCATTCAAATGCTGACATTCCACTGGCCGATCCGTTCAAAGCCAAGAAAACATAGAATTGCCGGGCCGTTCACGTCTGGCATTTGTGGGCGTGATTTGCAGATAAGACAGCCGCTAATTAGCTTGCAACCAATGCTGCGCTAGCTATGCAAGATTGAAACAAGAATTACGTCTTGTGCTAAACAATACAAGAAACTTTACATTTCTGCCAGTTATTGCGAAAACAATGGTTGTAACCGGATAACTTAAGAAAAGTGTTTTAACTGAGGATGTGAATACAAGAAAACATCTTATGGCCACGCACGAAGACGCAAGAACACCACATGAGAACGCCAAAACAAGCGCACAAAACCATATTTGACTTCCAGCACGTGCTGCCATCCCTCGGGGGACTGAACAACCGAAAGTGAATGCCGTAATACAAACATTCACAGACGCAATCGAACAATGACGCATTGAAGAGCATATTTGCTAAAAAGAGAAATTGTGTTGCATGAAGCAGCCTTTTCCAGCTTAAAGTATACCAATAGTTTCAAGTGAGCTCATTCCATCATATGATGCTTGCTTCAGTATCTTCAAATAAGGAGCATCCATTCAAGGATCCGTCCTCCACCTGCGCACGCTGATCCAAAAGCCCACCGAAATCAGCGATGGGGCCACCTACCGCTTGCTGTGCACGAGCATCGTTCACAGCAAGACATCGGTCAATAAGTTGCATTATTGCCAAGTATTTAAAGCTTCGTCGAAGATAACTCGAGGACGCCGCCCAACGGGTTGACAAACGCTTGATTTCGGCGTCCCCCGACCTCCTGTTGCTTTGACAGACGCCAGATGCACGAGTTTATATACAGATACAGATGACCGGTATACAGATGACCGGTACCCGCCTTCTGAAGTACAAGCACGCTTCTCGCGTCACGCCTGACGTAGCCCAGATGTTGACACGCACAGCATCACAATGTTATCTTTAAAACGGCCCATGCACACACACTAAATACCCTTCGCGGCCGCACAAACGACCTGATAATCAGTGCGGCAAATGGCATGCTCAAACAATACGGCTTCTTTCAACCTAAGGCTACAAAACAAGAGCAGGGGCTTTGCTATCCGAGCAGGGCTTCTACAAGAGCACTTGTCCACTGCGAGAGCTCCACCGAGACATTTAATCTCTCCCCGGGCCGCGGCGGCCGCCCCGCCACCCCTGTCGTGTCGATCTGCACCTCGCTTTGGAAGGTTACCGATCGTCCGACTCGACACAGCCAACTGCACTAAGCCGCGCGGTAAGGCTGCACCGGCCAGTCCGCTGTATATTTACGTTCAACCCCTGTTCTGGGACAACAAATAAACCGTCTGTTGCTGCGGCTGACACAGCGAGTCTGCCCATTGCAGACATGCCGTCATTTGCACCCCATAACACAGCCGGGTGGATTAGCAGCAGCGAAGCGACCTCCCTCTGCCCCGCGGCGTCTGCCCTTCCCTCCCCCTCCCCCCCCCCCCCCCTCCATTTCTCCGGCCCGGGCACGGCCCGGCCCTGATGAATGATCGGCGTGCCGTGTCGGGCATTGCAGACATTGCACGCGTAGTGCACGGGTAGTAAGCGGGCGTCACTCTGGCGGCCAGGCGGACCGGCCCATTAGTTTAGCCTTGTTACCGGCCTCTCCGGGAGTTTAAATAAACAGCGCCGCGCGGCTGCGACGAGCGACGGCCGCCGCTAGACGCCGCCACCGACGCCGACGCAGTGAATCAGTGACGCGGCGAGTTCAGCGGCGTGTCCGTCTGGTAGTCAAGCCATTGCTTCGCACGGTGGAAACGCCACATGATCTAACAGCCACGAAGGCCGCTGAATCAAGACACCATCGCCGAGAAACGAAGTCGTTCGATGACTGGGTCTGGTTGAACAACCAGTGAAGTATTGTTCATGCCGACGATTGTATCTCGCTTGGGTCTCACCTAGGCGAGACAGGAATGAAGCAGACACGAAAGCAGCCGGACCACAGGTCGGGCGCCCCGTTGCTGGGCCGCGGCAGCAGAGCCGTCGCTGGCGCTGGGGGCCATGCGACCAGCGATGCCGCGTGTTTACGCAAGCGGTAAAACACCGGCTCCGACCGGTGGAACAGCAGCTCCAGGATCGGACTAGGACTTCTCATGGTGCGAGCAGCGCCCGCACCACCCCCGCGCAGACGGCTGGCCGGTGGCCCCATGGACTTCACCGCGCGGCGCCGCCTGCCGATCGGTGCGCAGCTGGGGCTTCCCGAGGCGCGCCGGCGGTAACCGACCCGGGCCTATCCGGCCGGACCAACGCGACAGCGCGGACACGCGGCACAAAACAGCGGCCCGTGCCCTCCAGACGGGCAGCCCACATGCGCGTCGAAGAATGCGGATCTGGGCCGCGTGGGGGACGGCCACAGGCAGAGCGGAGCGCGGGAGGCCGACCTCAGCTCCGGTACCGGGCCCAGTCCCGTCACTGTCCGCTTGGCACCGGCAAAACGGCGATTACGGCCATCGGCTTAAGTTCACCAGCGGTCAAGCATTTTCGCGCTGGGAGAGTTGGCGAGACCTGCCAGTGTCCACATACGTTTGGTGGAGGTTCACACAATGAAGTGGGCGGCTTTCTGTTTCGGACCGTTGCTTCCAAAAAGCGAAACTTCTGCGAACAAATATAAACGGTGTGACACCAGTGACATAGCACGACTGCCAGTGTCGTTGATTTTTGTAAATGACGGGGGAGAGGCGAGCCAAGGGCTCGACATGCCGACCTCTCCCAAATATGTGCTTTGTAACGAATTTAGCTCACGCTATGTCGACGAACGGCAAGTTTTCTGTATTTCTTGCAAAGCCTTCACAGAAGAGGACGAATAGACACCCCTGAAGACAGCTCATTGCCAACAAGGAAAGGGGAGGGTTGATAGGACGCTATAATTTTAGGGCCGAGTTGGTGATTCAGCGCCGATCATTATCATCACAGCGAGACACCTATGCGTTACGCTCATCAGCCGGATCGTGACAGAAGATCATCCAATTCAAACCTGGATATTCCTGCTCCCGGCGACAGGGGATGCATCAGACAGCGGAGTTTGAAGAAATCATCTGACAGGGTAGTCGGCGAGACACGTCCGACGGAGCAGTCGGCGAGACACGGCAGTCGGCGAGACACATCCGACGGGGCAGTCAGCGAGACACGTCCGACGGACCAGTCGGCGAGACACGGCAGTCGGCGAGACACGTCCGACGGAGCAGTCAGCGAGACACGTCCGACGGAGCAGTCGGCGAGACACGGCAGTCGGCGAGACACGTCCGACGGACCAGTCCCGGGGACAACGCGTCTGGGACGGGCCGGGCCGGCCGGTGGGGCCGGCGCGCTGCTCGGCCCGCCTGTTTATGTGACGCCATGGGTGCAGCTGGCCGCCACATGGTCGGCTCCGGCCGCGGTGCGGACGCTGCGACGCAGACGGGGTGGCGGGCCGGTCCGCCGCCGCCGCTGAACACACGCCGCCGCCGGCCCGCCGCCGGCCCGCCATCCCGGCGGACCGGCCGGCCAGCTGCACCGCTGCGGTGGCCACAGCGGGGGAAGGGTTGGAAAACATGAGCGAGAGCTTGGGGAGCAAGGCTGGTCCTGAGATCCCGGTAGACCTCAGCCCTCCGCGACCCTGACCTACCCTCCGCGACCGTGACCTCCAACAAAGGTTAGCAGGGCGTAAAAGATAAGGATTATGTTGATGAATACGACAATACCTTGTGCACCAAAAACGAGCGAACGTCGGTCGGAGCTGAAATATCTGAGCCATACGTTATGGATATTAGGAGTGATTAAGGACTGGGTTGGTGCGTATACACGCTTCCTTCTCGTGCGTCGCTTATGTAAACGCAGAACACATGTTATTATCCGCGTGGGAGTCTGTGGTTTAAATGATCATGCCGTTACATGTTTATAAAGTAAACACTGCGATAAATTACAGGCCATTGCTATTTCATTCCTTATCAGGAGCAGCAATTGTTCGGACGTTCATTGCATGGCCCTTTCAAAAACACGGCACTGCCACATATCGATTCGTCTATAACCCCCTTTATCGGCAGCACGGGGACAAGGTATTGCAACATACAGCCTACTAACAAAGAGCACTTCCGCCGTGTGTAATGGGCCTAGGAGCATGATGCAACAGCTTGAGTGGCTTCCGTCCACCATTAGCTGGCACTAAGAGATATGGAATCCCACACTTCAAATACCACCCCGTCACCCGACACTGCACCCTCCGGCTCCCGCCCAGCTCCACCTGAAGCCTGCTGCCGGCTCGCCAGCAACAGCGTCTGGGCGGAAGCTGCTGCTGTGTCCTCGTGTTGATATTGTTGCTGTCTCCTCGCACTATCTTGTCTTGAACTAAACCTGCCACTTTTAACTTGCAAATGACAACATTTTTGTAAAATTTCACCTTCACATATAAGCCAGAGCTTTACATGAACTGATTCCATGCATCGAATTGCGTGTAAGCACAATGAACTGGATGCAGCCCATGAGAAGTTCTTAACTAAAATCTCCAGAACGTTGTGGTAAAAGCTGCGACTAAAGACCATATTTATGCTATAAAGATCATCAGAATATATATCTATCTAAGTTATCGCAAAAGAGCGGAATGTGTTTTACACAGCACTGCCTCATAGTACCGAACTATCACGAAAACAGCCGACCACCGGGCTGACCGGAAGCATTTCCAACAAATTTACTGCACGAATTCCAACGTTTGGCTGAAAACGTGTAACACGTATTTTTAAAACAGTTCAGGTTAAAGGGGGCATCTCACTTTTTGTACTTTTTACTTAATGCTACACCAGACGTGTACGATTAGATCAGCAATACCAATTGTTCTCGAAATATTTCTGAACAGCTCAGAATTTCGACTTGAAGCACTCAACACCGCGGGAGAAATTTCACTTGACTCCCTGCTTACCACTGAGAAAGTATTACATTTTACCTACCTTGCTTTTTCAAAACACCTGGCGTGCGCGTGATCTGTAATGCTTGCAACATACAAATGTGTCGAAATCTTTGTGTAGTAAATGCTACAAAAGCTTGACAAATTCTGTTTAGACAATAGCATACGTGAACATGACGCTTTTGTCCCACAAATACAACTAAACATTTGACTACGGCTTTGATTTCTCCCCTAAATCGTTTACCACAGTGGCTCTAAGTGGGACACACTTTGGTTTTGGGCATGGTGGCATCAAATGATCCAGGTGACGCACTGGTTAGGACTTCACCCGATGTGCTCCTCGGTAACAGGTACTTGCCCGCCGGCCCAATCACAACCGTCCTTTTATTCGCACCAGTGGAGATGTACACGGTGGTTGTCATGGCGACGCTTGCCGCGACTGCACGAAAGTAGCATCATAGCACTCGGTATTGCTGTTGAAAAACGTGGCCGGCGTGATCTGGACTCGAAAAAAACCATTAAGCCTAGTGTCTTGACGGTGCTACAGTGGCCCTAGCCAGCATTACTGTAAGTCGCAACTAGTGCTGAAGTCTCACTCAAGTATTTTTTTTTTACATGTCCCAAAGGTGGAGCACTCCCTTTAACAGCTCAACAGTTTTAACGTTACACCACAGTTCAGGCAGGATGCTGACAGCACGGGCCTTCGTGACGGATGACTTACCTGTGAGTTTCGATGTTGTTCTCGTTACTGTCAACTCCAGGTGATTTCTTCAACTGCAATGTACAAAACAGGCGATTAGCATGAGCAATTCGTTACAGAAGCATGCGTTTGTTCCTTTGTAACAACGAAGCCATTACATAAGTGTGGATAACATTTTCAGATCACAGCACTTTCATATGCCTTCAACACGTCACAGACGTGCGAAACCCAAGCTATTGGTCTGCACTTCTTACCAGATGAAGTATTTCCTGTTATTCCCACGTTGTGAAGTAAGTCTATCAGTTCATGTCGATGATCTTGATGCCTCCGTGCATTGAAATGAAGTACGCAGCTCACGACTTAATTGGATCAGGTACCAAAATTGCGGCTAAAAAAAGTAGTAAAAAGGCCGTGCCTAGTTGCCTACAGAACCAAACGTCTTCATATGAATACTTTTGCAACTCCGGAAGGCAATTACCGGGTGCACGGGCGGCGTCAAATGACTACAAACTCATCAGTTGACCAAGCCTCAAACTCCTCAGCTGACAAAAAAAACAAGGTAAACGTAACGGCCGCACAGTCCATCCGCTCCCTGAATCAGTAAGACGCTCTTAGCGGCGGGAATCAAACGACACGATAAAGGAATTAAGAGCGGTTAGTTGGTATCAGGTAGATGAACCCAGAAACTACACAAACTGAGCCAGATGCATACGACAGCTGATAACAATGGGTTTGATCAATGCGTTGGAAGATGTGTGCAATCCATGCTTGTTTAATTTATTAATTGTCTCAGGTCCACCGGCGTGGCGTCTGCAGATCCACTCTAATTCACACACATCGCTTAAGTCACAATAACGGCGTTTTAATGTATTGTAAGGACTGAATTCAAGGAATGATTCGCGATACCGCTGATCCTACACTGCATCACTGTAGACGAGCAAGCAACTAGAACCACTGCGCAATGTCAAAAACTGTTGCATAAAGACCTCTCCGGACGAAGGAAATGCGTCTATATATACATGATGCCCTACAGGAACCTGAGCAGTTTTCAGCCAGGAATGCGCACCTGTGCCACGACCTAACCCTTCACAAGAATATTTTCATAACAGAATCAGTCACTTACTAACGACCTTATTACCAGACATGACGTTCACCCTCGTTCTGCGTACGCATATCGGTTGGCTTGCGGGCTCCTCGGTAGGATCTGAGTTAGGGAGGTGAAGGGTTGATTGCTCTGTCGTGACGTGACGTGGTGTGCCGCTATCGCAGGTGCAAAGTTCACGTCACTTGACCCCGAGCACCGATACATGTGTCGCCCTGGCCTCGACCTCCCGCAGTCTATCTGCGCCAGATTTTGCTGCAGACGACTTGGAATACTTTTAAATAACTGCTAAAGACGACTTGGGAGCCCCAAGTAACCGCTGCAGACGACGAGGTGGATAAGTCAGCCCGACACTATGCACTAGCCTCCTGGCTTCAAACCCAACCTTTCAGCAGACTCCTCAGCTATTCCCTGTGAGCTCATGTGGAAAAGTGTTCGTTCTTGTGCTGCCCATCAGAAAGCCGCCGCAACTATTGAAGGCGCTGAGAAAACACCGCCTGAGGCTTCAACAAGGCCGATTCCTGCGCGCATACATATTATAAACTGCTGCGTGTGAGGTGCCGAAATTCCTTTGGAGCAGCCAGGTCACGTGTGAATTTTGATCATTATTATGCTTCATGCCGGACTCGGGCCTTGTGACGGAATCTTGTGAGCACGCCCACGGGGCGTGACAGGTCAGTCAGCAGACTACGTTAGTTACTACGACCGAGAGGATGATCTGTAACGACTGGCTTTTATGCAAGCATGTAAAGGCGGCGCGCCAAATTCAGGATCAGATGCGACAGTTTGGGGAAAGCGATTTGGATGCTTCATGCACAATTGAAGTTGCCAGGTGAGGAAAACGACAGTAGCGGATTTTCGTTAAATGTATCAATCATTTCAATTCATGTATTTGTATGACCCAAGTCAAATCCGCTGTTGATTCGCAACAGATAATGGAGATGCGGCTGGGGGAGGGGAGGCAGGTGGCTGTCAGTAACTGTGGCCAACATTACATTGAAGCCAATAAGCTACCACGCTACATGGAAAGAAACATAGTAAAATGTTGTAATAATGTTTTGCAGCCAGCTGATGCAAACAGCGTAGGTGACGTCACTCTAAAATATGGCGTCACCCGCAGTCCGTTTGTCTGCGACGGCTGACGAGTGCAGCGCCGTCCCCCGAAAACGGACAGACAGGTGACAGTGTGGCCCGTGCTAAGACTCACTCGGTCCTGCGGCCTCGCTCGTGTACCAGCACAGAGGTGACAGTGTGAGCCGTGCTAAGACTCACTCGGTCTGCGGCCTCGCTCGTGTACCAGCACAGAGGTGACAGTGTGAGCCGTGCTAAGACTCACTCGGTCTGCGGCCTCGCTCGTGCACCAGCACAGAGGTGACAGTGTGAGCCGTGCTAAGACTCACTCGGTCTGCGGCCTCGTTCGTGCACTAGCACAGAGGTGACAGTGTGAGCCGTGCTAAGACTCACTCGGTCTGCGGCCTCGTTCGTGCACTAGCACAGAGGTGACAGTGTGAGCCGTGCTAAGACTCACTCGGGCTGCGGCCTCGTTCGTGCACTAGCACAGAGGTGACAGTGTGAGCCGTGCTAGGACTCACTCGGTCTGCGGCCTCGTTCGTGCACTAGCACAGAGGTGACAGTGTGAGCCGTGCTAAGACTCACTCGGTCTGCGGCCTCGTTCGTGCACTAGCACAGAGGGACAGTGTGAGCCGTGCTAAGACTCACTCGGTCTGCGGCCTCGCTCGTGCACCGGCACAGAGGTGACAGTATGAGCCGTGCTAAGACTCACTCGGTCTGCGGCCTCGCTCGTGCACCAGCACAGCGAGGGGCTGCCGGCCTCGCTCGTACTCCAGCACAGCAGCCGATCTGCGCTGAAGGGCTGCCGGCCTCGCTCGTGCACCAGCACAGCGGCCAATCTGCGCTGAAGGGCTGCCGGCCTCGCTCGTGCACCAGCACAGCGGCCAATCTGCGCTGAAGGGTTGCCGGCCTCGCTCGTGCACCAGCACAGCGGCCAATCTGTGCTGAAGGGCTGCCGGCCTCGCTCGTGCACCAGCACAGCGGCCAATCTGTGCTGAAGGGCTGCCGGCCTCGCCTGTGCATCAGCACAGCGAGGGGCTGCCGGCCTCGCTCGTACACCAGCACAGCGCTGGCCTCGCTCGTGCACCAGCACAGCGGCCCACATGCGCTGAGTAGCTGCGCTCTATGAAAGGCACACGGCAGAATAACGTGCGAGCGTCAGCTCTGACGACCTCCGGGAGCTATGGGCCATCCGTCACGCTCAGAGACCATGACCACGCCCAGCCCGCTTCCGCCTTCACTGCTCCGTTCAGTCGATACAGCGTCCCAGCCACGCCAGCTTCCGTGTCGCTATCATTGGCCGCGGTCGCCGCGTTTGAGGCGCGGTCCGGCCCTATCTTGTCCTGATACGGCCTGGTGACGCAGCGCTGACGTCTGGACAGTTGGGACCCAGCGGGCGGCCGAGCCCAGCGCCGGCCTCGCCGCTGCTCTCTGACGCAGCATTCCAAGATTGCCACCTACCCGTACAACAGCACGCCAGCACAGCAGAAACCGCCGCCATTTTGTCGCGGGGGAAAAGCCGCAGCAGCACTAGGCGACTTCTGGGACCGTCCGAAACACTCGGATGTTCAGGTGCTGCGTATTAGAAAACGTTGCTTTCCGACCCCAACGTCATCAAACGCTGGGAGCGTCCCCCCCCCCCCCCCCCTCTTCCTCGCTCACAGAGGCATGGCGGCCTCACGGGACCAACCGGTTACGTGCATCTCCGCTGGACGCTGGAAGGCCGGCGGGGGGGGGGGGGGGCGAGTATGAGGCGAGGGGATTTACGAGGTACCTCGGCGCAGCCCCAGTGGGACCTGGTCACGTTCGTGGTGGCCGAGCTCCACCGGAATGTCCACACCGACCGGGCTCGTTGCACGTGCGCAGCTGGTGGAGCAGCCGGCGGTCTGCGCGGCTTGGTGCGCAGAGGTCACCGAGATCAGGGACGCCACACACATTCAGGACATCAGCACAGGTTAGGATATGACCTGCCTTCCGCTGCCTAAGACAGCAGCAATGGCAGGGCAAAGGCAAATGTCGGAGAGGATTACGGATGGAGAGAATGACAAACATGTGAACATCGTTACAGCTTTGGAGTAACGTGCAAAGGGCGAACAACACTTGGAGGTAACGCCGATTAATGTTATTGGTGCCGGGGTATGCACACAGTAGATAGTCCATATTACCCTGCGTCGCGACAACAAACATTTTATGCGCTCAGTTATGCAGTTTCAGACATCCTTGCCACAGTCTGCTCCACAATTGTCACGAACCTGTGCACACAGATCCGTTGGTCTATGGCGCACGCGGATCTGCGCATGCCAGGATCTGCGCGACACGTCTGATCCGCGCTATCCCTTTCCCCGGACGCATAAACGCCATAACCTCAATCATGACGCAATCTTAACTGAGTTCGCCCCCATGTGCAGTCAAGACTGCGTTGGCAAGATCATCTACTAAATACGACTGTTCATTGGTATGTTTACCGGACACCCTGCCACGCCTGAATCAGAGCAGGTGCACTGGGAGACGCTGTTTTATCACTTAGAACAAACACAACCACGACTACACGGACCTATGCAGCGAGCAGCAGCTCGCATAAACTACAACTGAACGTTATGATTTCCTTTCGCTTTGTTTTGCCCGTGCTGCTAGACAGAGGAGGCGACGACATGCGCCAGCTTCTGCGGCCCAGCCTCGCTGCGCCGGCCCGGCCGTCGTGGTGCCGACGTGTGGGGTTGTAATCGGTCGGCGGCGGCCGGCCGGCGCCTAAATCAGCAGCGGCAGCGCCGTCGTCAGCCGGCGGTCACCAGCGCGGCCCTGCGGCCAGCCACAACTCGACCCCGGCCGGCTGCTGACTGTCCCACACCGGGCGACGGCCGGCTGGCACAGGCGACCCCGGAGAGGTCAGCCGGTCAGGGTCAGATGCGCTGGTACGGAGGTGGGTCCCGCCGCCCACAGGAGAGGTGGGTCCCGCGCTCCGGGAGAGGTCGGTCGGTCAGGGTCAGATGCGCTGGAACGGAGGTGGGTCCCGCCGCCCACAGGAGAGGTGGGTCCCGCGCTCCGGGAGAGGTCAGCCGGTCAGGGTAAGACGCGCTGGTACCGAGGTGGGTCCCGCCGCCCGCAGGAGAGGTGGGTCCCGCGCTCCGGGAGAGGTCGGTCGGTCAGGGTCAGACGCGCTGGTACGGAGGTGGGTTCCGCCGCCCACAGGGGAGGTGGGTCCCGCGCTCCGGGAGAGGTCAGCCGGTCAGGGTCAGACGCGCTGGTACGGAGGTGGGTCCCGCCGCCCGCAGGAGAGGTGGGTCCCGCGCTCCGGGAGAGGTCGGTCGGTCAGGGTCAGACGCGCTGGTACGGAGGTGGGTCCCGCCGCCCACAGGAGAGGTGGGTCCCGCGCTCCGGGAGAGGTCGGTCGGTCAGGGTCAGACGCGCTGGTACAGAAACAAGGCCGGCGCACGAACGCAGCTGCCGCCGAAATGGACTGACAAATGGACATCGCTTCACAAATATGCTTGAATGCTTTAACAGCAATTTTTGGCATTTAAGGTCTTTCTTTTAGTATGCCGTCTTAGGCAACGCATTAAAATATGATCTATACAATCAATACACAGTGATAGCCTTAGGCTTTCAGTGTAGTAAAAAGGCATAGGTTGGGAGTCATACCTGACGTCCTCTCTTCTCGCCGCCCCCTCCAGCCGCAAGCGCGCGCTAACTAACTTTACCCTTTGCCAGAGCCGAAGGCCAGGCCGTGGCATTCGCTTTGTTTTCTGCCTTCAGAGTATGGTACTGCCACATGACCACGCAGCATGAGATTGCCTGGCGGTCAACCTTGACAGCGTCAGATACCGAGGTGCCCGTCGGAAGGGAGACTGGGTGCTCTTCACCAGCTGTAGCACTCGCTGCCCCCCCCCCCCCCCTTGAAACAGTCCCGGTGTCCATTGTCCCTATCTCCCAATGGAGGCCTGAGTGCACCAAGGATCAATGTCCGCACGGCAATAATGCGGTAATAGCCTTTATCTGCTACACTTTGTCAGCGGAACACAATCCGTCTTCGAGATAAATGAGCGCGCTAATCTCCGCCGGCTCGGCGGCGCATAGTTCGGAGTCGAGCGCGCCGCCCGCCGCCGCCAGCGCTGCCGGGGCCGCGTCGGCGCCGACGCGGCCGCGTCGTCTGCGCGGTAGTCGGCCGGCCCTAGGAGGCCGACGGCAACAAGGGGGTAGGCGGCACAGGGCGCTCGGCATCCGATGGGCTCGGGGAGCGGCGTCTGCTTTCGGCCACTGACCTCACCAGTGGCCATCCACTGATCAGGTCAGTGATGACCAGCGGTCATCCACCCGAGGCAGTCTGAGGCAGTGCGCCAGTATCTTCGGGGGGCTCTGTGGGCGCACCACGGGGACTGATATGGTTACTGGCGGCGCCAATTTCCAAGTCCTGCAGTCAAAACAGTAGCAGGCGACCGACGAGAACCTTCTTTGAAAATCATCTCGCCAGTAATGGCTTCAAAAAAAGTGGGGATGTCAGTATCAGGGCAAGACAAACGTAGTTTAAAGCATCCCTCCAAAAGTTCTAAAACGTGGACTTTGTGCGCTTCAACAGCAAACACAAACGTTGAAAGATTTAATAGACTGGTTTACCACGGTGCATTGCACGCCTCTTGCAAAACAACAGATCAATGTTGGATTTTTTAAATAGAAGTGCACCCTGGGAGTGTTTCCAGGGGACCCGACCGTTGTTCGCAGATCGGAGGCTTCTCGGCGGAGAGCGAGGTGCTTTTGTTTACGGAGAAGCCTAAAAAGAACTTCCGAAACCAAAGCTGCACCTAGGTCTCAAACTCAAAGCCTCAAAATGTAAAGTAAACGCACCACTCCAAGGTGGAATCAATACGACCTACGGAAAACGGAGAGATCCAGGACACTAGCCTGTTCCATCCCTGGCAAACTATTTCGTGCCCCGCTCACATCAAACGCCCACCTCATTGATCCGATGCTTCACAGCCTCCGCACTTCACTTCGAGATCTGTCGCGGACCCCGACACGGCCTCGCCCCCAAGACAGGCTGGGCGCTAAGCGTGCCCATGCCGTCCCCCCCCCCCCTCCCCATCTTTCGCCACGAGGCACCGCCGGCCGACCGAAACCTCGCCGCGGCCCATTGGTGACATCGGGTGTCGTCTCACGTGTCACCGCCGGCCGAACCAGGGGAAACGACACCGTATCCACGGCGGCGGGCCTGAACGGTGGTCGACCACCGATGAACGCCCCCCCCCCCCCCTCCTCCCCCTTCCCCGTTCCTCGCCACGCCTGCCTGAGCGTCGGCGGCCAAAAGCTGCAACACTCTCAAACCACGCCGCCAGTTGTTCATCTCTTAAAACCCTCGCCCTGACCCGCCGTTTTTATAAGGCGAATTGATGGGGACTCGATGAGACCGTTCGGGAGTTTCCAAATTAATGAAAATAGAGCTTAGCAAAAAAAAAAAACACCAGAACATTGGTCTCAACGAGATTTCGCGATTGGTACGAACTTTTCTGTTAGGTCCATAATTGATTCCATTCTGCCAGGCCAACGGTCAAATTTTCGCGAAAATCCCACTTTTGAGCTTTGCGTGTATGTACCATTGGGGCTTTACGACGCACTCAGTTGCTGAGGCGATATGGCGTCGCCTGCCTCTCACCCTGGCAGGAAGGGCGGGCACCGCGGAGAATCGAACCCCGTACCTCTGGTTTCCCAGACGCGCAGTGGTTGACGCAGACGCGCTAACCACTACACTGCCGGCACCCCTGAGCTTTGCATGATAAACACGCGAAGATGCCTCGCGGCGGCCTTAAACCTAAACAGGCGTGTTCCTTGTTCAGTTGTGAATACAAAGTTGTATATCTTTAGCACACGTTTTGAGCATATGTCTATGATATATGGCTACGTTAGTGTAACAATGTCGGCCGCCGCGTGCGTTTCGCGGCACCGTCGGCTGCCAACCGCCGGCCGTAGATCGCGAGGTATTGTGCCTCAAAAGCCGCCGTTTCTCAGAAACCAGAAAAGCTAAGAATACTTTGTTTAAAACACGCAAAATAGATGCCCCCATTACCACCAAAAATAATGGTGCGATTGCAGCACATGATGGAGAGGCATCCTTACTTATTTTAGGGAGGTCACATCGACCTCCCACCACTCCTACCATCAGGAAAAAGGTAAAAAGTTAAGTTGGAAAGTAAGTTCCTCGCCCTATTTCAGAGCTCAGTACCTAACATCCCGTTTAACAGGCGGCGAAATTCTCACTGGCATTCGACTGATGGTTTCACCTGCATTTTCTAAAAAGTACTTTGCAGTGGAACCTGCCAAAGACACTCAGCTCGCTCTTCATGACCTCTAGGAAGCACTCAATAATTTGCATGCCCTAAATGGAATGTTTGAGCCTGTTAAAGCATTTCATGTGATACTGCTGGTTGTCGCACTGTTTTGTTTCTTTAAGGCGGTTTGCTCCAAGTACTGGGCCCCTATTTTTTGCAACGTGAAAGCTGTGCGTGCAACACACTAACTCAGAAGCTGCAAACAATGCCCGATTAGTTTCTCGCAGCCCACTGATGTTTGGCAGCGCACAACGCACGCGCAGTATCCGGCACACATTGTTGTCTACGTAACAGACCACGTTCTACGTTGTGTTTATCGCCTTGTGTTGCATGTTTGCTGCGTACTGTTCTTGCTGTGTTCCAGATCAAATCCGACCTGATTATAGATCACCAGCAGCTGAAGGACTTTGTGATCTTTTCAAGCTTCATGCGTTTGTTGCAAATAGACTGGCATCCGTTCGCGAAACCCCTGATATACATCCGTTCATTAAGAAATGACGTCGATATGACAACATTTGGTTACCAAAGCGAAAAGACAAAAAACTCACAAACATAACAGAAGCAATGGGTTTTGACCATCATGTCGTTTCGGAATTGAATGCAATATGGTTTTACTAATGATGACTAAATCAGAAAGGTTGAGTTGAACACACCACAATCGGCTACGCTCACTGGAAGCATGAAAGGCTAGTGCAGAACTTCAATTTCGCAAGTTAAACACAAGGTGGCATGTCTAATGCTAAACTGCAGCCAAATTATGGCAGCGGAGGACAATATAGCCTCCATTGTCTTCTTTTTTACCATTCTTTGCACCGTTGTTGTCATCTTTGATGAAAAGCGAAACCAAAGCACAAAATCAAGACACAGGTCGCAAATTATCTAAATGATCATGAAAGAGTGGCGAATGCGCCACAGCGAATGAATACATATTTGCTAGCTTCTCGTGGGGACTAAAACCGTCGCTACCATCTCAAAATTTTTACTTCACGTTCAGAGCGCATTTCGTCGTTAAGTGTTTCACTTTCACATCGGCAGCGCTTGTGTTCATATGTCTCTTGCACAGAGAGACAGTCCTGTGTTTTGGAGGGCGCACCGACAGGTAGTGGTACAACGCTCCTACAGGTGATGGTGTCATGCGGACAGCGCTCCGACAGATGGTCCCGTCAGGTGATGGTGTCATGCGGACAACACTCTGACAGGTGCTACTGTCAGGTGGTGGTGTCAGGCGGACAGCGCTCCGACAGGTGCTACTATCAGGTGGTCTTGTCAGGCGGCGACTGGTTTGCGCACCATACATCGAATGGAGGCCGGGTTTCGCTCGGCGAGTGGTGGCGTTCATACCCCAGCGAGCGATGGCATTCACACCCGACCCAGCGCATCATCGCGTCCAATCTTTGAACGCTGACGACACACACCAGCACCGACTGGTGTCCGGCGTCCAGCTGCTGATCCGAACTGCACGGGACGTGGCCGACGGCCGGCTTGGTGCCGTGGGGCGGTAGCACCGGCCAAGTGCACAAGTTTGTAGTCAATGAATTGAAAAACAATGCGTTAAACGACGGAATGAAATAAACCGCTGGCGCCCTTCGTTTTGCAATGGTTCAGTGAACTTCTTTAAGCCAGCTAAACTCAGAAACGTCGTCACAATTTGTACCTGGGTTATACAGATATGCGCAAGGACACCTCGCGAATGTGGATTGAAGATCAAAATGGGTCAGCAACTTGTATTAACATGGCCAAGCCATGTCTATTTGGAAATTTTCAACATCCGGTAAGAATCCATCATTAATAACACAAATTGTGTGACGTAGTTTTGGGCATCCACGCTCGCATGTCTAAGCAGCAAAAATTTCGACGCTAGACGTCTCCATAGGCCACGCAACGTCGGCCCCGTGGCTAACACCACATCGTGGTCAACATTTAGACGAAAATGACGACGCATTTGAAAGAATCGCCTTTAAACGCTTTAGGACATAAAACCGTACATTTAGAAATATATCGCGCGCATAGTTTACCTGTGATAATTTTTTTTACTGATGCTAACAACGGTTTGGCTTTTACAGCACCGCGACGTAGTGCGGGAACCTGGTGGTGGAACTGGCACAGTAAGCGAAGTATTCTATTCTTCCGTGTTGCTGTTACTCCTCAGAAAACATCCTCAAAGATGTAAGAAAGATTCACTCAGTCTAATACTCTCTCAGGCTGTACGGATCAGGCTGCAATAACTCAGGCTGTACAGATTAATCTTGAGACATCCAGAGACATCATTTAACGATAGTCGTTACGCGCACGGCGCCTGTTGCTTGTCGTTACTTGCAATGGTCAACGCCGTTTGGATTTACGGAAACTGCGACCCGGATCATTGCTGCCCTTGCTACCCGACATTGCCGGCGTGCCCATGGGGCTTTACGACTCAGTTGCTTAAGCTACACGGCGTTGCCTGCTTCTCATCATGGTAGAGCGGGCAGGCACCTCGAGAAATATAATTTTGTACCTGTGGTTTCCCAGACGCGCAACGGTTAACGCAGGCTCGTTGACCACTATACTACTGACACCCGGCGTGTAGGCTCAAATAATTTGATGGTTTATGTTCCAATAGTTAATTCTGCTAAATCTGAGCGTTCTCAGGAAAACATGGGATAGCCCTGTGCGTTTCTGAACTCATTTTGACCTACTTGATTCAGCACTAATGAGACCCCTTATTTCTTCTCGGGAAAGGAAAGGTCACCTTGAGAAGAACACTAGGAGGCACATGATTGCTCCCGGTCAAGGGCTGAAGGCGATTCTGTACCATCACGGTGTGTCTTCCGGCCGTCATTCTGGCGACATTCTGGTGGGATCCCCTGGCCGATCCCGAGGTCCTCAGAAGGATACGGCCGTCATTCTGGCGATACGGGGTGGGATCCCCTGGCCGATCCCGAGGTCCTCAGAAGGATACGGCCGTCATTCTGGGGACACAGGCTGGGATCCCCTGGCCGATCCCGAGGTCCTCAGAAGGATACACCATATCACATTGGTCCACTCCCTGGCGCGGGAGGTCTTCTGATCCGCGCGGTTGGCCCCCGACCGATGCAGGAACCATTATTGACGCAACAATATTCCTGATCGCCGCAGGTGGTTCAATAATTGGCGTATGCTTAAGTTTGGCTTAGCGGTTCCATGCTAGGATTGGATTGGATGGCCCGCCGTTCGGTACTGGGGGCCATTCTGACTGGCACAGGACCCTTCCATTGCCTCATTGTGAACACTCACCATAAATTTTCATGTTTTCTTTCACTGTCAGAAGGCCCGACCAACGCAAGAGGTCCTCTGTCATTCGGGTTCCCGTCCCCCTCCCTGTTGAGCAAATCTTACCCTGAACGATTCGAGCCCCTTGTTGACACATAATATCCTGCTATGCACTGCGGCCCCTGAATGATACAGGAGCGATACAGGAGCCTCGACCAATGAAAATTGCGGGCCCGGCTTTGTCCTTGCTTGGAAAATGGGGCCCCCAGAGCTCAGACAAACACGGAGCCGACTGTTAGTTGTTGGTGATCTCAGGCCGACATAGAGAAATGTTCTGCCTCAGCGTCCATATTAGTGCAAGATGTTCTCGCACTGACGTTTGAGATCACGGCACTATGGACGGGAGTCCTAAATGTGACCTACAGTCAGGACTTCCGATCCTTCAGCGTTACAATCGGGCCCTTCTTATTTGATATCGGGAGACTCTTCGGCCCCTTTTTAGGTCCCCTCAAACAACGATCCGACTCGTGGCCATTTGCCCCCAGAAATTTCCCCAAACACTGCGAATCGCTGGCCCCGGCCTCGTTCCTGCTTGGAAAATAGGTCTAAGGGCTCGGGCGGGCATGGCACCGACTGTTCGGTGTACGTGGTCTCTGACCGACTAAGACACCTATATTGTTTCAGGTGGTCCTCAAACGATGCAAGAGGACCTCTGACCAACATTTCTGGTCACGAACCTACGGGCTACGATTGTTCGTGTGACCAACAGCCAGTCCTCCGGGCCCTTACGCCCTCCAACTGGGCCTTTGATCGTCGGTCCCGGCAGGCCGCCCGGGTCACTCTTCGGGCTCCGTCAAACACATCCCTTGGTCAGCTCGGGGCCCTTGCGAGCACAGGGCCCTCTGTTAGGCGCTGTGAGCCCCTGGCAGATACAAGGCCCCGACCAATGGAAATCATTGGCTCCGGCTTTGTCACTGCTTGGGAAGTGGGCCCTCATGCCCATACGGACACGGAGACCACTATGTGGTACTGGTGGTGCCTGACGGACATATAGGCCCGTATCTACCCAGGGGGTCCCAGATCGGCGCAAAGGGCCCTCTGAAAGTTATTTGAGGACCCACCCCGCAGGACGGGCTCCTAAATAAGACTCCGACAAGTCCCTCGCGCCACTAGACCCTCAATCGGCCCCTTGATCGTCGGACCCAGTGGGCCATTTAGGCTCTTCGGGCCTCCTCGAACACTGCCACTGGCCGACTCGGGACCGCTTACCAACACAGGGTCACAGGGTCAGTGGCTGTGGAGCCCTGACAACACGCCAACCAATGTAAATCGTTAGCTCTGGCTTTGTTCCTACCTGGGAAATGGACCCTTAAGGCCATGCCACCACGGAGCCGACATTGAGTTATTGGTGGTGTCGGACCAACATATCGGCCATTATCGACTCAGGGGGGGGGGGGGGCTGATCAGCGCACAGGGCCCTCTGGCTGGCATTGGAGTACCCGGCCCTCCGGTCTGGGCCCCTCAATGCGACCTCCGGCATGTCTTTCGGGGCCTTTGGGCCCTCAAATCGGGTCCCGAATCGCTGGTTCCGAGCGGCCCGATGGGTCGATGGGCCTCCGATCGCGCCGCGCAAGAGTCGGCGCAAGAGTCGACGCTGGTCTGCGGTGACGCCAAGCTAACATGGAGTGTGACGTGCGCAATTGACGCAAAATATAACATTTCTGGCCGGGCGGCGGCATAAACATCCGTTCGAGGAAGAGCTGCAATGTGCGGCCTGGAACCAAGCGCACGCTGTCAGACGTCAGCGAACATCCGAGCGCACGGGCCATGCAGCCCAGAAGACGGTGGCGATCCATTCACGCCTCTGTGCTTTTTCGCAGTAATGAGACGGGCGTCATATTGAGGGATGCTTCCCAGAGATAACTTCTGTGTATGCCGACCTTTTATCTTAAGTGTTGGTAGTTACTATGGTCGAAATGATTGAACTAGTATTGGCATGACAGACAAACAATTTAGAAGGCCGATTATCGTAGGCATAAAACTTCCCGTTCATTTTACCGAAAAGGCTAAAGAAGAAAGATTCAAAGCGTTTCTTAAGTGCATCAAGCGGAAGGTATAACGTTCGATAGCCTACTTTGTCTCTGAATAAAGCCAACGCAGGTGTGAGCATAACTAAGTACAGCAGTGAGTTCGCAAACATGATCACTGATGGCGTCACGCTCAACATGAGCCTGCCAGCCGAGAGCCATCCTTATCTGCCAAGAATACCGCATTGGCTGTTGCATCGAATTGCACTGACTTTCCAAAGCTGCCAATTCGCGAAAGCACTCCAATCTCACCATTATTCTTGGGGAGCAAACCCTAGTGTCACACGGAGCAGATCCTCGTGCCTGACAGACCCGTCGCCGTGATCAGGCTCAGGAGGGGAGCAGATCCTCGTGCCTGACAGGGCCGACGTCACGATCCGACCCAATAGGGGAGCAGATCCTCGTGCCCGACAGACCCGACGTCGTGACCAGGACCAGGAGGGGAGCAGACCCTCGTGCCTGACAGAGCGGACGCCGTGATCCGACCCAGTAGGGGAACGGACCCTCGTGCCCGACGGACCCGACGCCGAGATCAGGCTCAGGAGGGGAGCAGATCCTCGTCCTTGACAGAGCGGACGCCGTGATCCGACCCAATAGGGAAGCAGATCCTCGTGCCCGACAGACCCGACGCCGTGGTCAAGCCCAGGAGGGAAGCAGATCCTCGTCCCTGACAGAGCGGACGCCGTGGTCAAGCCCAGGAGGGGAGCAGATCCCGACAGAGCCGACGCCGTGTAAAGCCGGTGCCTGGCCCGGTCGGCACACTGAACTCAATACTGATCGGCAGGCGAAGAGACCCGATCGCATGGGCCTGTCGGTGGCACGAGCCGAGTATGGCGCTGCCAGACATCATACTGTGAGCGACCGTCGGTGACACGAGCCGAGTATGGCGGTGCCAGACATCATACCGCGAGCGACCGTCGGTGACACGAGCCGAGTATGGCGCTGCCAGATTTCATACCGTGAGCGACCGTCGGTGACACGAGCCGAGTATAGCGCTGCCAGATTTCATACCGCGAGCGACCGTCGGTGACACGAGCCGACTATGGCGCTGCCAGATTTCATACCGCGAGCGACCGTCGGTGACACGAGCCCCAAGCATGGCGCTACCGGATGTTATACCGCGAGCGACCAATGTTGGTGCACATCAAATCCTTTTTGTGCTCCATTTGTAATGGAACTGCTGCTTCTTGATGTTGTGATATTGTTAAAAACTCAGTTGAATAAACCTAAGGAATAAAATATGCACAAAAACACAGTGACGCTTTCTAATTTTCCTGAAATGGTGATGTCACAGTCATAAAACATGGTGTTAAGAGAGTCGAAAGAGCGCCGGGGTAAGTTAACACTAACCTTGACGTTGAGTAAGAGCTATGCTTGAGGCCTGAACCACTTGAGCTAAAAGCATGCAACGGCTGTTTTCCCCTACCGCCAACAGCATCGCATCGCACAGACTAACCGAGCCGCATTACCGGAGTCACAAGCCATCGCCGCGGGGACGGGTGATCGGGAGGACTCGTGCACAAATGATAGTAACAAATGACTGAAAACTCTGTGAATGTCGCAGCGTCAGTGGAGCACTGCAGCGAGGGCGGCCCATGACATTTACCTGGTGGTCCATCATGACCGCCTCCTGGTGGGCCTCCTCGTACCGGGTCATCTGGGTCATGGCGTGGGTCACCATGGACGTCATCCCCCCGGCTCCCGGCTCCCGGCGCGCCGGCCGCCGAGTCGCGGGAGTCACGGCTCGACTCGCGGCTCACCTCCCGGCCGCCTCGGGGGGCACCGATTGACTCCGACCTCACTGCTCGGCCTCGACGCCGCTTCGCGCACCGAGTCACGTCTCTTGGGCACGGAAGCACTTCTGCGTTCGGGAGGTTACTTATCGGAACGGAGCCGCTTCTGGCACCTCTCCCACTGGCAGGACTCAGGAGTCACAGCTATGGACTCAAGGCGGACACTAGGTCGCGGGACCCGGTGTCAGCCAGACCTCCGAGTCCACTCATTGCCGACCACTGGGCCGCCTTGCCGGCGAGCCACCGCCAGGCCCCCCACACACACAGACACCGCCGGCAGGCACCACTTTTTGCGCGTGCAACCACTATGAGAACGATGCCTAAACAGGAGATTGAGTTTCAAGAAGCCACAATTGCGGGAAATCGGAGCTGCCCAGCCAGGCGCACTGGCGGCTACCGGGCCGCGCGTTTTTACGTCCGAGGCGCAAGACTGGCAGGCTGGCGGGCTGCACCACCACGCGATTCGTACGCCGCGCGACCGGCGGTCCGCGCCTGACGGTCACCACACCGCGGACCAATCAGCGCCCGACTCTCAGACAACGGCCAATCAGCAGCCGCGACGCAGCCCGCCGACGACGGCGACGAACGGCTCCTGGAACAAGTGGCCCCTTCGACAGGTTGCCGCTGGGGGAGGGGAGGGGAAGAGGGCCGTCGCGACGGGCCCGCCGCCGGGGAAGGGTGCAGCGCCGCCGAATACAAACAAGTGCAGCGGGCCCGGACATGTGGTGCGCATTTTTGTTATTTATCGTGACGAAGCCGTGGCGGCCTCGGGTGCCGGTAATGGCGGTACGGCCAGTGCGGACGGTGTGGTCGCTGTAAAGCGTGCGTGACGGACAGACCACGCGCTCAGCTCTCCAAGATCGAAGTCAACCGCGATAGCTTTTTAGCTGCAGATGTGGGCTCTCTTCGTGCTTTGTACCACCGAATATGCGAAATGTGAACAAAACTCGGCGAGGACGCGCTATAGCGTAGCCACGCGGAAGGTGACGTACACTTCGCTGACATTTCTTCCCGAAAACCACGCATAGTGTCGTCCAGAAGCAGGAGAATGGAAAGAAAAATATCGGCCCGTGACTAGCAGACCATAAATATCTGAAAGGTCTGACAGCGAGGCGTTAAATCCTTCGTGTATAAAGGATAACGGTTGAATCTGCTATCCTACAGGAGCATTACTCGATGATGATTGACGAGTTGTTTTTGCAGACAGCCCAGATGTTCAAGACCATGAGAGCACGCTCCGTCACTCATCGTAGTCGCATGCGGAGCGATACAAAAACTGGGCAGTGTTTTTGCATTCGGTAGGTCTTCATAAAACACGCCCGTCACCTCCGATCAAATCGCACTCACAGAGGGGCAGAACAGCGCCCAGCAGCCCTCTGATCCAATCAAACCCACAGAGGGGCAGAACAGCGCCCAGCAGGCCTCTGATCAAATCCCACTCACAGAGGGGCAGAACAGCGCCCAGAAGCCCTCTGATCCAATCACACTCACAGAGGGGCAGAACAGCGCCCAGTAGCCCTCTGATCCAATCACACTCACAGAAGGGCAGAACAGCGCCCAGCAGCCTCTCGCTACGTCGCCGCCGACCATCGCTCGGGCATAAATGGAAATCGTGCTGAGACTAAAGCATCCCGGTAGCTTCATTACTGTAGATACAGCTGCTCACCACTCACGCTCACTTCTCCTGTGCACATCTGTCATAGGTGAAATAAAACGGTTCAGTGGGATTCAGCAGCATCCCCAACACCTCCAAATATCGAACGTGGTGTTGTATGTCAAGAAATGACTCATTAAGTGCGCTTGCATGTCTAACTTCTTGGACTTAAGTTTCACCTGAGGTCTCCGTAAGCAAATTATTTGCCTATAGCAGCAGTGGGCATCCGTATAGATGAGGTGTGTATACATCGGCCGGTTTGTACTGATATATTTACACATAATATATGTATATATATATATATATATATATATATATATGTACATATACGCATACACATCCAAATGGAAATACGGCGCTGGATGAGCACTGCACTCGTGATGCGGATACAGCGCCGTCTGTATAAATTATCGACTTCTAGCGCAATCTGCCGTCATTCCGAGCAGAAGAATGTTAACACACACGCCAGTTCCAGTGGGCACCCGAAGCCACAGGCTACACGGGCGCGGTGTGGTGCCCAGCTCAGCCCTGCCGCTCTCCCGCTGCCGCGCGCTGCGCCCGGCCCGGGGCCGGCGCTGCGGCGGGCCTCTCGGCACGTGCTCGCCCTCCCCTCCAGTACAGCACCTGCGGTTTATGGCCCGTCATAAGGACAGAGGCGTGCCCCAGTTGGCAGTGGCAGGCTCGCGGCCTTCCAGGGCCGCGCGCCTGCCGCAACTGGAGACGGCCGAAGCGCAGTCCCCAGCTGCGGCTCAGGGACCGGCCAGAGTGGCTCGGTGACCGACTGCTGGAGGATAACTGGCAGCCACTCGACACAACTCTGGCTCCGCTTCCTCCCCTCACTCTTCCCCCCCCCCCCCCCCCACTCCCCTTGGTGCCTTGGACCAATCAGCCAGTGTTTGTAGCGATCTGATGTATTGCATTAATATCATTGTGCTATGCATGGCGTGTTGCTGTGATTTCAGGCCACACTCACCTTCGAAGCGTCCGTATAGACCGAAGGCTGTCGACCGAAGATTGACCATGTTTCCGGCATTCTGGACCTCTCCTACGCCCATACCCTCATGCCAATAAAAGCGCGAGTTGAAGGGACAGCTTTCTCCCGATGTTTTATGTTTGAATGGGGGGGGGGAGGGTTAACGCCGGTGCATATTGTTTCGCATATGAAGTACAGCGGCCTCTAAATAACCAACACAGGGAGTGGGTGACGGCTTTTCGGGGGAGAGGAAACCAGAGGCGGCATTTGATTACGCGTGAGCAATAAATACCTAGCGCTCCACGAAGGCGGGTAGGGCCGGAGGGCACGGCGATTTACTCATTCGATGAGCTGGTCACGTGGAGCGGATTGCGAGCTGGACGGAAGTCGAACAAACGTTGGGCGATGAACGCCTGCAAGAGCTGCTGGTCTGCAAGAGGCTGACGGCAGCGTAATAGCTCCCGACATTCGATAGCCAGTTAATAGCTATTTTAATCTCCCGACGCACCGCAGCGACTTCGCGCCCGTCCGGCTCGCCACTTCAAACGAATCTCAAGATGGCACACATGGAGTCGTTTATCACCTCCATTCACCGCTCAGTTGCCGCGCCGGAAACAATGTAACGAGCGGCCGGGCGGGTAGCGTGGCGGCCCAGATTAGCAGAAAGGTCCCGCTCCCCGGCGCGCTGGCCGCCTGCTAATGGTCCGTTAGACCGGCCGTTTTCGGGGAGGTAGCCCCCCCCCCCCCCCCTCCATTTCCGATGTCTTTCCGGGTGTGGCGCCATCGCTCAGCGGTCGCCGCCGCGGTTGAGGCGAAACTCAACACGCGAATCCAGCACAACTCGCCCGCGCCTCTGCAGTGAGTCGCTGTAAGAGCGGACGAGGAGGAAGCACGAGCGATGCAGCGCAGGCGACGCGTCGCGCCCGATGCTGACAACCGACAGCCGTCGCCGCGTGCTGCGGAGCGGCGAGCCGCGCCAGTGCCCTCATCTCCCAGCAAACAGCGGCCGCTCCGCAGAATTTTTACACCATCTAATCTCGGATAAAAGGGATTTTCGCCGCGGCGCCAGCTGCTTAGCGCCGTCAGTTGGCTCGTGAATCATCTCCAATCATTAATCAGCGCGTCGCAGGGGCGGCGGGTTTGTCTCGCTGCTGAAGGCTGCTTCCCGGCGGCGTCGGCGCGGCACCTGACGCCGTGGCGCCGGCCATCCGGCGCGGCCGGCGGCCGGGGCGGCAGACGCCGCGCCCAAACGCGGCGGCGCCGCGCGACACGGCTCTCGCATCTGCAGCGCGCCGCCGCCGCCGCTGAGGAGGCAGAATCGGCGCGCCGCCCGCTGGTTCAGCAGAGCGGCGCGTCGCCGCCGGCCCTGCGCGCCGCATCTGTCGGCCGAGGCCAAAGCGGGGGACCAGGCCGGCCCGCCGGCACCGCGCTGGTGCGCGGACACATTAGATAGCGCCTGCCTGAGTCTATCATGCACCACCATGTATCTTCTTTAACTAAGGTCAATGGTACGCAGTCCACGAGGTAGCTTCTGTTAGTTGAATTTGCCTTCGGACACTTGAAAGGTCGGCTTGTTACTTCTTTGATGTTCAAGATCCACAAACATTGTCATGTGTTCCTACGTAAACGTCGTGGATCAGCTGAATAAGATAAAGCAATATGGGTGACGGGCCCAGCACACAGTGGCCATCAACATGAATAATTGATGGTGTGGATACTAGCTGCACGTGCAATAGATCAATTATCACGGAATGTTTGACCCAGTGCACCCTTCATTCAGGCCAATGTCGCGTTTAATCATTGCGTACCACATCTCTTTCAAGCTGGAGAAAATCACGATGGCCCTAAGCCATTGTGTAGTGGACCACTTGTAATTCAATAGCTTAAGACTCCAAAACCTTTGCATTTGTTTGTGTCGACTGTTGCCACTATTAACATCCTCCCTCTTAAGTTTCGCTTGTAAAACACTCCCACCGGGGGATGCGCCCGTGATGTGCGGCTCACGCATCCTACCCGACCAAACCGACCTTCGCCTGCGCAAACCCCAGCTGAGACTGCGCGGCCAGCCGGCCGACGGTCGCGGCCGGCGCGCCGGACAAATTTGCCGCCCGACGGCGAGGGGCGCGTGACGTTCTCGCGCCGCATCTGGGGCCGGTGGGCGGCCATTATGCGCCACCACGGCCAGCTCTACCCCTCGCCTCCCCCCCCCTTGGCCAGCGGGGGGCGACGCTGACTGGCGGCGGCCGACCCCGCCCCCTGACCCAGGATCGGGTTTCGCTGACCCACGCTGACCCAGGCTCGGATTTCGGTGACCTGGCGGTGGGCGCCGCCGTCCCGTTGACGGACTGTCACGCCGAGTGACAGGCGCCCTCCCTCCCCCTCCCCCTCCCCCTCCTCCAGACGTCACCACCGCCGAGTAACAGGGAATGGGGGTGGGTAACAGGCGTTTGCCGAAGGCTTGCGTGCGGTGTTTGTTTATCTGAGGAAAACGCACTCAGTTTGGGGTTTTCGTGCGCGAAGACAAATTTACAGAGGTTTGGCCTTGAACTTTCACTTCATCGGCAGCGTTCACAAAACATTACGCGCCCTTGCGCCATTTACCTATTGTTCCCACACTGTACCGGTGAACTTATCTGCCAGTTGTAAGAAAACAACACTGCATCCCACCATCGCCGCTAGCAGCCGCTGGTCGAGAATGCTGTCAGCTTGATAGAGGCTGGGACGCGGCGAAGAGAGACCGCACACTCGGCACTCACGAAGAGGCTGGGACGCGGCGAAGAGAGACCGCACACTCGGCACTCACGAGTACTAAATGACATCTGAATGAACTGTTTAGGCATATTGTGGGTTTGGGTGAGGAAAAAATTCCGGCAGCCCATCTTGTCTGGTATCGACAGCGAGGTTTCATAGTCTACGATTCGGCATTGCCTTGCTATGGCAATGCCGAAGCTATGGCACTCCTGCTGTCACTTCTCTGCGCGCAACTTTTGTAAACGAAACCGGCAACAGATCGACAACGGATTATCTTGAACACGAGTTAGACTGGGTAAAGAGGTGTGTGCAACATTTCTCTGTCCTAGGCCGAAGTTTGCTATCCAGTTCGGTGAGGAAACCTAGCAACCTGCGTCGCATGCTCGTAGAGAATTGGTTAGGGAGTGCTGCTCCGGCCACCATCAGTGAGCTATGGAAAACCGGCGGACAACCTCAATTCAGCCGTCCTCCTCTCCTCCTCGTCCTCCTCGTCCTCGTCCTCGTCCTCATCATCATCATCCTTGTCCTCATCCTGCTCTTCCTCCTCCTCCTTCACACTTTCTCTCTCCCTCATTATCCAAAGCTGCCGCCACCCCCCTGCCAGCGCCCCCACCAGGTAACGAGCCGCGAGGGGCTTCTGTTTGTCACCCCTCGCCGGTGATGACAAACAGCGGCTGATCGCGGCAGCGCCGGCACTAGCCGCGGCGGACGGTCGCCGGACAGGGGGGCCGAAGCCCCGCTGGCGCGCTCGCCCCGGCGCCCGTCCTCGGCGGCGGCGGCGGCGGCGGCGGCATCAGCGGCGCCGGTGGAGCGCCGGCGCCGGTTATCACGCCCAGCGGCACTGCCGTCTCCGGTTCGGACGGCTTCGATGGCCTTAACGGCATTCATATTTCTGATTTCTTACTACGCGAGACGGCTCGGTCCGACCAGTCGTCCCAGACAATGACCGATTCAACCGTTGCAATGTTAACTGTGGCCATAACTCGGGCGGCGGACGGCTCTGAATAGGCTATTCAGTCGGCACGGGACGCGTGCTGCTCTGGTCCGCGCTGCTCTGGACGGGCCCGCCGCACCCGAGGCAAGCCGGCGCTCTGACTCCGTCCGTCGGTTCCGCACATATACTGGTATTCTGGCCAAAGCTCCACCAGTGTGATATATGGATTGTGTACACATTGGCTGTTGTGACAAAATGATGCATTTCGTCCGACTTTGATTTAGCCTGGTGAATACACTTCACATATGAGAGTGTACTGGAACTTAACGGCGCATTCAGCTGTTGAGGCTATATGGCATCGCTTGCCTCTCACCCTGGCAGGAGGGGCGAGCACCGCGGAGAATCGGACCCAGTGTTCCTGGTTTCCCAGACGCGCAGCGGTCAACGCAGACGCGTCAACCGCTACACTACCGGCACTCGCTTGCTCCACCTCTCACAGTGGCGCGATAGAAGGACATGTTTCGGTGATGAAAAACGGAAGAAAATGTCATTGAATCAGAGTTGCCGTCTAAACAGAATTTGATTCCGCACAAGTCAACGAACACATAGATTTGTAGGAAGATTGTGAGTTCGGAGTTTTTGTGTTAAGAGTAATCGACCTTCATTATGGCAGGAGGTACTGGCTACACGGTGGGATCAAGCAAACATTGGGAATATTGTCAAAACCTGCTGTTGCGGCCCTTCGTCACTCGCGAGCGGCCATGAGCACAATCTGAAACGTCCAGTTTTAACAATAGCCGCTTTTACGATGGATGAGTACGCTGGAAAGTTTTCAAAAGTTCTTTTAAATGTTCGTATGAATTATTAGCATATACTAAACACTCTGATCAAGAAAACATAGTGTTCATGCAACTCCATAAACATGCAAAAGGTAAACCACGCGTATCCAACTAATAACAAGTTTGTTGTATGAAACGAGACCCTTTATAGACATTTATTCAGCCCATGCCTTTACTTCGCCTACATTCTAGGAAACCACTAGGCCTGGCATTCAGCGATGTAAATCGGTCGAGGGTGTTGGATACTGGTTGCGTCATTAATGTTTACGTCAGTGCTGTATCGACTTAGACAGGCTTTGAAGATAAATTCATTCCAGAATCACTCATCTTAGATCATGCTAAGGTATGTAAGCCCTGTAAGTTCTGTTAGTACTGTAAGCAAGCTCTGTAAACACTGTAGGTAAACTCTGTGAGTGCTACAAATATATATATATATATATATATATATATATATATATATATATATATATATATATATATATATGAACAGGGATGCTACCAGGATATCGAAATTTGTTTTGCAGTGTCCGCGTTAGTGATGTCACCAAATATTTGGAAAAAGTTTTGAAAAGCTTTGACACGAAAGGATCTGGTATGGCAGTTGTCGATAAAAGCATGATCTTGCTTACCGCCAGGCAACCGCAATTTATCAAATTATGCGTCTTTACCAACATGTTTCTATATCTCTGCCAAACATTTCTTGCCGAAAATTGCTGATCAAAGGTGTGTAGCTCGAAAATAAACGCTGACAAGTTTTGGAAATGTTCAAAAAATTTGCACCGCAATCTTCCGTGAAATCCACTGATGTAGTCAGCGTTTACTCGATAGCATCGTTTCAGCATTGCTTCCTGACATAATAAAGGCCGAGTGTCGTTGGTGCAACAAGCTCAGACTCACAAGGTTCCAACGCCGTAGTTCAAGGTATTTCTTCCTTCAATCGTTAAAAAAACAGATAATGAAGTGCATAGATGATACAGATTAGGAAAGCATGTGTCAAGCAAAGTGCTTTCCAGCTGCAGCTTCATGGGATAAATACAGGTAAGGCTCTAAACACATCGCCCGTTACTACACAATCTATATCAATCTGTGACTAGGTCGTCGGTTATGTGGTGTGAGATCTTGGGATGATGGATTTCTTTTCCACTCACCTATATCTACCCCGTGCTGTGGTGAGCTACAGGAATAGGGTTAGTAAAAAGAGGAACAAGGATGTTGCATTCGCACGCAGGCCAGCAAACCTGGCGCAAACCTTCCACAAGATTTGATCTTCTATGAATACGTCATTATCAACGGCCATTCTGCTGCTCCTTACTACGCGCCTGCAACAAACGTGTGAATCGTGTCGAGCCCACCAGCCTGTTCTGTTCTCGCGCAGTGTCTGTGCGCTCTGTCAGAGGTGCTAGTTTTCAAACGGCAGGGGAGTTCGACGATGGACCGGTCAGCGTTGGCGTCTGCCCACCCGGATCTCTTGGGGTGCCCCGCCCTCCTCTGCGTGTTCCCGCCCCTCTCCCAGCGTGGAGCCAAATCATCAAAAACCTTACTTAAGATGCTGTCACAGAAACAACAAACTATGTCTGGGAGTGGGTATATTACATTAAGTATGAAAACCCAGGAGTTTGCAAATTAACTAGGTAATTTACAAACTCCCAGAAGTTCACAAATTATATGGGGAGTTTGCAAGCCCCCTGGGTGGCCAGGCACTTAGCAAATATCCTAGGTGGCTTGCAAGGTACCTGGGGAGTTTGTGAAATCCCTAAAGTATATTGATTATGCAAGGTGCACTACACATAGTGGAATTCGTTTGTTTGTACCTGCCACTGAAATCACAACCCATCACGCATTCAAGAATGGGGCACAGGTGGCGCCCGCTTCCTCTGTCAAAAATGTTTCCTGTGCATGAATAGGTGTGCGAACAAATCCTGACGTCGGAAAAATTGAGATAGACAGACACGTAAAAACAAGTGGATCGAATACCTGTCATGTCGTGCGCCACGCAAAAAAGACTTTGCCCGAAACGTGCAGACGCTAGAAGGGCTGTGGCTCTGCTGTAAGACAATATTCACCACCAATGTTCGAGTGACGCGTTAAGTCACTCATCGCCTGACCGTTCTTCACTTGTCAGGTTATTTATTGCGGTGTCACCTAGTCTGTGTTGATTGCTGCATCATGTTGCATAAAGCATAAAACACGAATTTAAGTTCGACCCAAGCAGATCGATGTCCATGAATCTCATGAGACCATACCCTAAGTTTAGTTCTTTCGTTGCAACAATTTGGTATGACTGCTATGCGGCTCTTAGAAAGGAATATTTGCATAGATAAGACAGAAGTATATAGATAAGACACCAGTATTCGCCTTATTCCTCGGAGAAAAACCAGGAAAATGGAGATAGTTGGGTAATATATAGTCTCCTGGTTTTTCTCCGAGGAGTAAGGGTAACACTACTGTCTTATCTATGTAAATGATGTTCCTCGCTAATGCACTGAACAGCTTACGTAAAGGAATATTCGATAACTAATGCAAAAAGTAAAATTCAAAATCACCGTATAGCATATGCACCACGTGCATACACTGAGAAGGAAACATTTGGTGTGATGTCATCTTTTCTGGCACCCGGCTCGCCCATACACAGCCATTTACGGAAATTGATGCCAGTACAACATTGCGACGCAATTCAATATTAAAAGCGCAAGTGATTTACGTCGCCGCCACCACGGAGCATGCAAGAGTTTGGGAATGTCCGCCTCCCTTCCACCACTCCCCTCCCCCAGGTCCGCCTCCCTTCTAACACTCCCCTCCCCCAGGTCCGCCTCCCTTCCACCACTCCCCTCCCCCAGGTCCGCCTCCCTTCCACCACTCCCCTCCCCCAGGTCCGCCTTCATTCCACCACTCCCTCCCCTCGCCACGACTGTGAATGATACAATGCATGAATTCAAGCGGAATTGCTCGAACAAGGAAGTTATCATCCACAGACGACAATGCGATCCTGCGCCGTCAATCGGTGCAAATAGTAAGAGGATGGTCGAGGCTGGGGCTGGACAAGCTCACCTCCTCCAACTGTGTGTTGCTAAGGATGCACGTAGTCTGCTTTACGCTGAGCAGCATTTTTGAAAATTAATGTGTGCACCATTTCACAAATATCACGTCATTTGAGCAACGCAGTAGTCATCCGAGTAATCGCAACGACACAATGAAAGGTGTCATGGATGATCTCAAAATGAGCATAAACACTGATTAGCTTAGGTGCAAGTTAAGTTTGTGCCGCGTGCAACATAATTCAGCCTTCACCAGACTTGACGGCAATGCAAAAAAGCAGCAAGCGACGGACAGTTAACTGATGCGTAACTCAAAGCGTCAATCGATTAGTTAGTAGTTAATGCTGTGCATGCCGCAAAGACACAGAACTAATGTTCGGACGGTTACGGAGAAAATTTGTGCTTGACGTACATGACATGTAATAGATCTACTAGTTTTTATGTGTGCGTATATTTCTATGCTTTCCTATGTCAAAATTCTTACTCGCATGATTGTCAGTCATATGACCATCGTGGTCATGCGCCCCGAAGCCCAAATCATCATCATCGTATGACTGTTAAAGCTGGTAAAGCATTTTGCTCAGAGCATCGTTCTCGCGATTCCGACCATTTCATTCAGCTCCCTTTCGCGATCAGCCGAAACACTCCACATTATGTTGGGAAAGTATGCAATGTCCGGCTCTGCAGAAACTGGAGTGCGGGTCCTGGGGCGGACGAGCTAACGAAGAAAGGTCTGCTGGCAACTGGTCAAACTCGGGTGCCACCTGGTCAGGGCAGCCGTAGGAGGTTACTGTAGGTGCGACACGACCCCCCCCCCCCCCCCTCCTCCTCCTCCTCCTCCTCACCAACACAATGTCATGTCAAGCACAGACAGCGTAGGACATTAAATGCAGGAAATACCACAAGGTTTGTTTAGGAACTTCTGCGAACACATATCTCATCCTTTCAAAGCATCAGAGATAATTCGTAAAATAAGTTAGGACGGGTACGGTAGCTGGGGTCTTCCGAGAAAGCAAGGAAATAGCAGCACCGCGGGAGCAATGAGGCAAACTTATGTTTTCTGATGTAACTGTCAGGGTGCACATGCGAAGCTGGAGGTGCGCACTGGTGGGGGCGATGAGTGCCTGCCCCACGCACGGCTAAGAACAACGCTTGCTGCGCCATCTGTTGCCGCAATCGGGAAACACAACACGTTCATCCACCCGACCACATTTCGCTTACCTGACTGTCGCAATTTACACATTTCCCTCCACCAGCTGAAACGGAGACCGCCAGCAGACTTTGACCCGCACCACTACAAGAAAATTTTCCCACCTGCATTGCTCTTCTCTCTCATCCCTGTTATCTTATTTTAGTATCTTGGCTGGGCGTGACAGGCTCCGCCCAGGGGCTGGACACCATTAGCGATCAGCCAATCGAAGCCGAACAAAGGAATAATTCATCATGGCAAGCAGCCGACACGGTAGAACCAGGTAGCTCCTGACATCTAGCGGGCAGTCTGAAAAGCTTGCGAAGCACCGCGAGGCGGTAGGAGCAAACGCCGCTGCGAGGATCACCCATCATTATGGGTGCCGGAATGGCGGGTGGAGGTCGGGGTTGTGGGGCGGGAAGCATGAAGGTAGTTGCCCCACTTTTGAGAATGTTAAGCCTGAACTCTCTTTGATGCATGAAAAAAACAATTGCAGCATCGGCGATGCTCTCCCTCAGCGCAAACTGTTTCGAGACTTGATTGACGGTTGTAATCGTGTCTGCGATGTTCCATACGCAGCTGGTCGCTTGCTGGAGTGATAGCGATGCATGACAGTTTGAAGGAGAAATGACTGACGGTGCCGATACACAGCAGAGTGATCCAGGTGAGTGATGTCCGGGGGAATGCGACGGCAGCTGGATCAGTGGCGGATCCAGAGGGGGGCCATGGGGTTATTTGGCCCCTTTGGCCGAAGTGGCTACAAAATCTGGTGGTGAAGGGATACCAAAATGCTCATCTCGAGTTCATGTCCCTTTATTTCTGAGACGCATCAAAGTTCCGGGGTGCCACAAGCGACCACAAATCTTCAAGCCCAGCAAAAAGAATAAAAGAAAATTGACCCAAAGGCATAAAGTGAATTAAGCCCGGTCAAGTATTGCCGCGCAACATACTTCACCGATTTTTAAAAAAATCTGGCAATAGAGTAGCTGAATCCGGGGACTTATTTCTTTTTTTGGGGGGGGCATCAAATTCCAGGGGGCACCACAATGAAGCGTGGCCCTCCCCTTGATGATATTGTGAATCCGCCCCTGAGGTAGGTGCATGCAATGTCACACTTGGCAACTTCACGCATACAACAAACTGTATGCCTAACATCTAAATGTGTCGATGTCATATGACCCAACACTGGCAGATGAAATGAGCAGCAAAAGAAGAAGAGCAGCTGCCTCATCTCTGAAAAGTTAGCTTCTAACCATAGCGTATAAGCTGCAACACGAAAAGAAGACGGATACAAATATTATTTTCTCAGTCAACGTTTCCGCAAATCCGGCGTGATTTCTGAAATCTAAAAGCAAACACCCCTGTAAAAATACAAAGTAAGTTTATTTCGTAATTTATGCTTCAGTCTCATACCGCGAAAATGAATGCGACTCATAAATGCGGCAACGCACACGTGAGCACAGTGCATTCGCGCTCACTGTGCATTCGAGGCGGCATTTTTATTTTTCCGCTGTTTGATCAGCAGCTGATGAACGGTTAAGCATGACAAGCGAGGTCGTGGCCCGAGCGAGCCTTAACGTCGAGCACCGTAACATGTCCAAAACGACACCTAAATGTATTCTCTTTGATCCAGGAAGTTTTCTGCCACGTTGCATTGTCACTGCTTCTTCACATCCCCATTCGCTAAGCCTCGGAAACTAAATATTTCCGAACGCGAAAAAGCTGAAGGTCGCGAATCGGAAATAGGGTCCGGCTCTCGGCGGCCAGGCATTGCAGCCAGATGAGACTAACTGACACTGTCTGAGGAAGAGAACACTGGCAAAAGTGTGGGTCAATGTACGCAGTTTCTTGTGCGCAACTGCGCACAAATCATGGATCCGACCTTTTTGGGCACTTTTGAAAAACAGTGGTGTCAAGTAGCTATTCGACCATCACGTCATTAGATTCAACCGATAGTAAGTTCATCACACATAGTTGCACATTCCAGTCTAAATTGCTCGAAAAGGTCGACGCATGAATGTGCACGCGCTTGACGAGATTGATGGGGGACTGGGGCGGGGGGGGGGGAATAGACAAAGCAGCATCTGGGCTCCCCCGGCGTTCCCTTTGTTTATACTCAGCTTCGGAACTACTGTGTTGGTATTTCATGGCCATCTTTAAAGCGAGACCAAGCCTCAGGAATTCTGCATCGAATGAACGCTGCGTTTTCGCTCTGTTCTGCCTCGAAACGCCGAAGGGGTAAAGCCATGGCTACCCTTCCACGCATGACTGATACAGTTCGAAGTCATGCATATCGCCGATAGCCTTAGGAACAAATACAGAACAAAATGGGAAATCGGCCCCTTCACAAGCATCCAAGTGCCTGAAAGAAACATGCCACTAAGAGACAAAGGGCCCCGTGAGGGCCATGGCGCCTCCCCGGGCCAAGAGGTGTACACGAAATGCTGGACGATTCCCCCGGAATTCGATCCAAATTGGCAGCAGTTCAGAGGAAATTGAATGTGTGCCCCTGAGGAAGGCTATGACTATGTGTCTGGGGAGCATCACCAGAAAAAGCTGCTTCGACGCCAACTACAAGCTGCGATAGGATGCCGAAATCGCAATTCTGAAATTCGCAATGAAGAACAAATGCTGACAGCGCGTCGTGATCATGGAGTGGACGGGCTCTGGACGCTGTGTGGCTTATGCGTGAGATAAGCGATGAATGATAACGACATGGGCATGTATGACTGGCAGCTTCCAAGCGTAACAATAGAGGATCACCAGTCGGAACGGCGAGGAGCATGTTCAGAAAGAAAACCCGGCTTCACAAATGTCTCATTTGTCATTGGACAACAAGTTGACTGGAGCCAGACGAAATGACAGTCCGAGTCGCCACGTGGGCCTGTTATGCTGTGCCAAGCCATCACCGAAAGAAGCTTTTGCGGACCAAGGCAAAATATGCGGATGGCTCAAGTAGTTTTTTGCTGTTCGACCGTGACTATCGCCAAGGAGGTGCTCCTCCTGCTTCAAGGAATGCATTTTTAGAGGAGCGCATGGCGTTGAGTGCTTTCGTCTAATTGCTGTTCCTGTTACGCCTTTACGGTTGCAGAGTTTCGAGTCATGCTTGACATAGCGCACAGTGCAAAATCAAATCGGAATATCTTCTTAAAATATTTCGGATAAGTCCTGAACCGAAGCACAGGATAACTGATAAGTGGTCATGCGAGCAGATTCATCTCTCCGCCTTTTACTTGCAGCCTGCACCTACCATGGGAGGCCTTCTCCGTCATTAGCAGCGTCGGGGAAGGGAGGTGACCGTGTGGCAGTGACTACTTGGGGGTTAGGTGGTGGCTCGTGAGGGGAAAATGTGCGGTACCACAAAATTGAACAGTGTTTCAAAAACACCTTGTTTTTCGCAGAGCTCAGGTTTCCTTCCTTTTTTTGGCCGTTGAAAGTACCACAGACGTCTCAAAATGGCCTGAAATTGACCCCAAACGAAGTGGTTTTATACGATACGTGATCATATTGAATTATGAGTTAACAGAGTCTTATATGGGGCCATCGGGCCTTGCAAGTAATACCCAAATGTTTTTTGGGGGGAGATGGAAAAGAAATATGTTTGCCTGTACACATTACTTTCACTGTTTTTTTTTACACTGCCTAATGGCACCCGCCGTCCATGAATGAAATTGATAAGACGTAGCAAAAAAAATATTACAATTATTCAAAACGGGGTTACCAGTCTATGGATGCACAAACAAAAGCGGCAAATTCATAAATGCATAGCGCGCTATTGTGCACTGTCAAGGGTCAATTAACGTAAACATCTGTTGAGGCTAAAAATGGACAGCAATGATTTTCACGCGGGCAACCGGCGAGTATAAGGCACTTAGTTGCCCTCTTTCTGTTGCAAGGTAAGCCAGATATACGAAACGAAGCAGGCAAACACGTATGACATTGCTATCGAAGGAATCCAAGGAGCCTGGGCTCAATGTCTCAGGTCAGCCAGTTGACTTGATGTCAGGTAAGCCTCCGTGTTTAGAAACAAGAGTGGAAAATTTACAGCTATCGTGGGCAAACAACAGCGTACATGTACGCGATTGACCCACCATGACCTTGAAAGGACCACTGACTTCTCGAAGGCCTCATGTATGTTTTGAGATAGTCGCTCTATGCCAATCGCGCACCAAAGCTACCGCATATTGCCACCGAGTAGCGACCAAACATTCGTCGCAAATGGGGGTTGGTTGCTCCCAATTTATCTCAGAAATCAGCGATCTAACATAATTTCGCACGACTTTGTTCGGTGAGAACTGCGCAACAGATATCAGCAGTACATCAAATTTGATGGCGATTCAACACACCATTTTCTTGGTTTCAAAAAGCCGCCGCGGTAGCGCCCCCCCTCGGTGAGGCTAAAAAAGCCGCCGTGGCAGCGCCCCGCTCGGTGAGGCTAAAAGAGTCAGCAGGCACTCTGGTTTGCGTGGCATGCAACGCAACAACTAGCTCCATCCACACAATTATTGCAAATTTCAAGGCATATGAGTCTGCTTGGACGTACGCTTTCCTAAAAGCGTGCCTTAAAGGGAGCGTTCCACATTTCCAGGGGTTTTAAGGTTGAAAGCAATATGGGGCTGCTAGAAGCAAGGCACTTCGGGTGCTGGGGCTTATAAACAGGGATGTCCATTTCAAGAGTAGGAATGTTGTCGAAAAGTTATACTTAGCTTATGTCAGACCACACCTAGAATAACGTCTACAGACCTGGTCCCCTGCTTCCAAAAAGGTATAGATATGCTGGAGAGGGTACAGTGAAAATCAAATAGGATGATAAATAGGATTGCCAGCCTATAGTATAAGGATATACTTAAAGCCTTGGATTTGTATTCACTGAAATATCGTAGACTTAGAGGGGATCTGAAAGAGGCATTCGAGATTATGAAAGGGATAGATAAGGTGGATCTACAAGGAGCACTGGAAATTAGGTCGAGACTTAGAGGAAAGCAGTTTCAATAAGCAAAAGGTAGGAGTAGAGATATGAAGAGGCAGATGCCATTAAGTCAAAGAGTAGTGAATGATTAGAATGGACTGCCAAACGACGTTGTAGGAAGTCCCTCCCTAGCAACATTTAAAAGTTGTTTGGACAAGTTCTATAGGTCCAAGGATCTCATTTGTAGCTAAATTCAGGCGGGTCAGGTGGAAAGATAGTTCAAGGATCGGTGAGGAACCTGGGGTAGGCCAACCTCGATGGGCCCTTGTGGCCCTTTGTTGACCTGATGTCTATATGTCCATATTTGTAGGGTGTTTGGAACTGAAATACCCATCTTGAAGATAATTTGGTGCAGTTCACAGCCCAGCCCTTCCTAAGACATAAGACCTTCCAATTGCAGAACTAAAGGCCTGCGGAGATGTGCAGACTATTTCGTTCAGATCATTACATGGTTACCCAGGTATTTTGCTTTTCCACTGCCCATGCGGCGTTTAGGGTAAACAATATAAATGTTGAGTCGTCCATATCTGGTGCTGGTGAGCACAATTTCCAGATATAACGGCGTCAATAGTCTCTCAACCAATGTCGTGCAAGCTAAGCAAGATTGTAACACGAGTGACGTTTTGTGCTACATAACACAGGATACTATAGGTTCTTCCCAGGTATTACGAAAATGAGACTTGTTATCAGTTAACTTAAAAAATAAGAAAAGCGCTATAACGAACATGTGAGTACAAGTAAACATCTTAAACTCACGGATAGATTTGCAACAACACTACGAGAAGGGGCCAAAAACGAGAGCATGATAATATTTTACTCAGCGAACACTTCCAGTCTCTGCTGCCGTCTCTCTGAAGATTGAAGAAATACTAGTGAATGCTGCCATACGCACGTTCCATGACGCAGTCAGACAATGGCGCATTACGGAGAATATGTACTTAATGGAGAGGTTGTGTTATCTACAGCGATCTTTTCCCATTTAAAGTGTATCATTAGTTATAAGTGAACATATTTCATCATGTCGGATGCTTACCTCAATATCTACAAACGTGAAACATTCCCTTTGCAACATGCTGGAAATTGTAGAAAGGTGGGTAACGGGTGTGCACAGCTAACTGGGAACGGGTAGCGGGTGGATGTGGGCACAGCCCCGGGGTCAGCAGGTGGGTTGGACGAAGCGAATCTTATCTGTGAGATCTTTACCGCGAACCACGCGGTGGGAACACTGACGAGGATGACCAGACGGCGAGGATCAAGGCGATCACAAGATCTGCGTGAGACAGAACGGCGAAATAAGACATGCACGCCTGTTTCTGAGCCGACGCCCATGGTTGCCTTTACACACGTCTCAGCTAATTTCAGCCCAGCCCAGCCCAGCCCAGCCTAGCTGAGCCCAGCTCCAGCTGCCCTCCCGCTCCCCTCCAGCCGATCTCGGCAGAGGGCGCCGCCGAGCCGTGTGCAGGCGGCGCCGTAAATCGCCGGCCGACAGTCAGTGTCGGACGGGCGGCGAGCGGCCGGCCACCCGGCAGCGGCCTGTCCGGTGCCGCCCGGACGCCGTTTTTGCGGCCGATGGTGGCGCGCGCGCCGGCCGCCGCGCGCCTCCGCGCAGCGCTCCGCCCGCCTGCCGGGCGTGCTGGCGCGAGTGGATGTGGGACCGAGCGGCGCGGCAGGGGCCGGCCGCGACCGTGCTGTGGCGACTAGGTGCCGAGCAGGTGATCAGGGCAGGCTGGGGTTTGGAGTGGATAGAGGTGTCGAGTAGAAAGAACGGGGCGACGGGCAGGTGGGGAGGGAACATAGGATAGAAATGTGAAGGAGAAGAGGGCTTGGAGAGAGGATCAGTAGCTGATCACACGGGAAGGAAGTAATCAGACAGCAAAGGAAAGGAAGGGGCTTGGAAAACTGTGAAGGCGTGGGAGACGGAGATTGGCGTACAATTCGCAAAGGCATAGGGAAATGGTTTGCGATTCAGTCTGAACAGGTAAAAAGACATGCAAAGAAAGAAAATGCATGTAGGGAAAAGATAGGGAAAATTCAAGAAGGAAAGGTGGAAAGAGGGGAAAAAGAAAACTCGTTTTTCCGCGGAAAGGCTGGGAAGAGGAGAGAAAGAGAGAGAGAGAGAGAGAGAGAGAGAGAGAGAGAGAGAGAGAGAGAGAGAGAGAGAGAGAGAGAGAGAGAGGAGAGAGAGAGAGAGAGAGAGAGGAGAGAGAGAGAGAGAGAGAGAGAGAGAGAGAGAGAGAGAGAGAGAGAGAAGGTGGGGGGGGGGGGGGGGGGTAAGATGAGCTGGGGAGAAGAAGGGAAAAGGGCACGGCGTGCTTGCCACCCTGACCCCTGTTGTGGCCAGGCAAACGTCACATTCTCAAAAGCTGCGAGGCCTTCTGGTCCTCTGGAAGCACGCATTTGATGGCCGAAAAGTGACCCGGCTTCCAAATATGGGGAGCTGTCAGCTGGCTGCCGGCTGGGTCTGGCGCCCGGCGACAGTTCACTGCGTCCCTGGCAACATTTATTGACCAATCCGGTCTGCGTTATCAGCGATAACGTCGGCCGCCATGATAACTCCTCGAGGGCGATGTGGCTGACGCTCATTTCAATTCACTGGTCACGCAGAGCATTAGCTAGCGCATTAGCCAACTCCGGGCGATAAACAAGCCCCGCCCCCCGGCCAATGGCTGCAGCGGTGGCGCCGGCGGGATTAGGGCCGAGCTGTCGCGCGCACGGCGCGATCAGTCGATCCTCAGCCACGGACGCTGGGAACAGCGCGGCCCGGCCACAGCGCGGCACAGATGGCAGGGGCTGGGCGCTGGGAACAGCGCGGCCCAGCCACAGCACGGCGCAGATGGCAGGGGCTGGGCGCTGGTAACAGCGCGGCCCAGCCACAGCACGGCTCAGATGGCAGAGGCTGGACGCCGGGAACAGCGCAGCCCGGCCACAGCACGGCGCAGATGACAGGGGCTGGGCGCTGGGAACAGCGCGGTCCGGCCACAGCACGGCTCAGATGGCATGGACTGGACGCGCGCGTGCGGCAGTTTTCTCCTCAGTTTGGCGGACTCGTGAGGTGTCGAGCGCTGTCGGTGGAGCCGGTCGAGCCAGTGGGGTCGGCATAAGGCCTGAGCGCGGTGCACGCGCGCGCCGCTCCACCGACGGGCCGTGCACCAAATCCGCTCTAGGTCTGGCGGTTAGTGTCCACGCTCCACCGTTATCTACCGATGAGATATCGGCGGCCTCCGTTTATCCTCTTCTGTCACTACAATGTCGAAAAAGAGCGTCTGTTTTATTGTTGTCGAGTAAAAGTCGACATCGAGGGAAATATGTTGAAAACGCAAGGCGATGAATGGACTGTCTTATGGTCTTTGGATGGCATGTGGTACCTACGGACAGCTGCTATTGTAGTCCAAACATATCAGACCGTTGAGAGCGACCGACCGTATCAGACGCGTTGCCAAAAGAGTATCAAAAGCGAAGGCTGTAAAAAACATTTTCCCCTTTTAACGATGTCCTCAAGTAATCTGTTTAAGCTGATTCACATTTTGGCGTTCCGTGTCAAAAAATACTGAGCAGCTGCTGCTCAGTTTAAGTGCATTGAAGGACGGTTCATCAGGGCCCATTGAGGCCTGATGTTTAAGATGCCTGATGCTTCGATCCATATTGATAGCCATCTGCTCGTGCCAAATGGTGCGGCACATCCAGGACCCCCATCGCAAAAGGCCTTGGTTTACCCCAAATCTGCGAGGAAACCTAACACCAGCTGGCTAATGTGGGACCGTATGCCTCTTTCAGTCATTCAGCTGGATGGCACAACGCCCCGGACTTGGTGGTTGGCTGCAGAACACAAGATACAAGGAAGCAGAAATAGTTTAAACGATGGAATGTGCTCGAAATGGCATCCAGCGCTGCGTTTAGGGTTTTATCGCGTTGTTTCCACCTCCGCATTACCTTTGTTTTTTTTATTAACACAGCATAGCGCTATTCCAGTTGAAAGGTTTTTACATCATTAAGTGATTTGCGTGATTTCCTAAGGCAATCGTTGGTAGTCTGGTTAGATAGTTTAGATTGCGAAGACCGCATGCTGTTGCATGGTGTGTTTAATGAGGCAAGATGACGGTGCGCCTGTGGAGAAACACGGAAAACAACGGACGGTGATTTGTTGGCCTCGACATTTCAACTCTGTATCATGACATTCACCATGGCATTCACCTGTATCATGACGTTCACCCAAAGTGTAGATGCGACGCATGCTGATCTTTTGACCGTATTTGGCAAGAAGCCTAACCAGTTGAGAGCCCAAATTAAAAGCACACTAACGGATCTAAACAGAGCCCACAGACACATCCGTCATTGACGGATCCAAAAAGGAAAGTATCTCTCTTTTTCTCTAGGCTTGGGCCTCAGGTTTTTGTCTACAGGCAAGGTGTTCGGGATAAAACAGTCCTCAATACTCCATGCTGGATTTGTCTGTCTGTCTGTCCCTCCGTGCAGTCCAATAAACATTCCAAGTGTGGGGAGCGTTCCATACTTCACGCATTAGCTCTAACCGTCGGGTGTTCCAACGTCAATACAACTCGTCATTTAACAATGCCCTGCGATACCGTCTTGGCAATACCTCGCTTTTCCTGAATTTCGATGCGGGCTGTTACGGGCTCAAATGGGCGTGGCGCACTGCTCCACAGATACCAGTCGTGATTTATCTGTCGTGTAACGACAGTTGTTCGATGCATTTTCCACGTCGTTGCATGCCAGTGACAAAAACCACGCGCATGCGCCCCTGGGAACGCATAAAAAGCACATATCTATCCCGCGCGCTGCGGCATGCCGGGTGTCATCCCTTTGGCGGTAATTTATTCTCATTTTTTGGCCGAGGGCATGTTAGATTAACACTATCAACATAGTAAACGCCACGTTGTGGTTTATCTGTGACGCCCGGCTGCAAGAAACATGACAATAAATTTCCACGAGCGGTTCCACCAACAAATAAGATGGAATGGCCTCGATAGCATCTCGTCGCCAGACATATTGGGTGATTCCGCAGCTGACAGTGTGACCGGCCCGAGAAAGGAACACCGTCGGTGCGGGCTGGACGGCCGCGCACGCTCGCTGCTGCCCGCCGCATCCATCTTGCTGACCCACGAGTCGACACACATGCGCCGAGCCGGTGCACCCGCTTTGGGGCCGGGCAGGGCCGGGCAGGGCCGGGCAGGGTCGCCCGGTCACTCGGCATGATGCATGGCGGCGGCGGCGGCGGCGCTCGGACAGCGACATGCCGCCGGCGCTGCGCGGGTGGCAGGCCGTGAGCCGGACGAGATCGGGATGCAGCGTGCTTGGCCCGGCCGTTGTTCAGCGAATGTTGCAATCGCAGCGGGCGGTGAGGGGCTCGTCCGAACGCACTCGTCCAGCCGAACACCAGGTGCGTAGCTGTACGTACGCGTTTGTGCTGGGCACTACACTGCAAAACTAACACTCATATGTGCAGTTCTTTCGAAAGCGGATATGTTCTTTCATCGCTTGGTGCTGCTACGTCCCCTCGAAAACCTCTATTTTCTTCTTTCTGCTATGCGCAATGTCCATTCGTAACCATGTAGATGCTTACCATATACATGCAGAAAGGAGAAACACATCAAAACGCGTGCGATTTTATCAGAAAGGTATAAGCATACTCTGGTCATGCAACTACGTCTGGTTTGTTATTAGCATATGCACACGTTTAGAAAACCGAATCATTCGTGCGCGACGCCAAATATGGGAGGTCGCCGAGGGCAGCTTCACTGGCCTCGGTGACCTCCCTTGACAGACGTCTTTCCACTTCAGCCGGTCGTTGAGGCCAGTGAAGCGACCGAGAAGTGACCTGAAACCTTTTTGTGTAATGTTGCAGCAATCTGCCCATGACGCTACCGGACGTTTCACTTCCCGTCAGTCACCAAAATGTTTGCAACGAACAGGTCAACATTGGGCGGGCGCAATGATCTCGACACTGTTATAGCTCGAAGCGTCGTTCCAAACGTCAACACCTTAAGATAGCTGTGTTGTGAGCGATGTCTGCAGTATCTGCAGACACCATTAGCAATTCAAGGGGACGGTTGCACACCGGATTAAATCTCGAGACAACTCCAGTCATGGTTAAAATGAAGTGCAAATCTCGCGAAAAACTGTCAGTTTCATCGCGTTAAATCGCCAGACGTAATCATGGCAATTAAATATCAGACAATCTAACAATATCAGTGCTGCGAATGATTAAAACATCCTTGCCCACAGAAGCATGAAGTGCAATCGGGTTCATGCTCGCTGGAAACTTGAAAACACAACAGCGCAAGCCCCCCAGGCTCGGATGCTGCTGGGCAGCTCCTGTCACTTAACATACTCTTGATAACTCCTCTGACCGGCTGATAAAATATGCAGGTCTAACTACCCATCTAAAAACTATTACATGCTTCTAGTTCCGGCAGGGTATATTCACAGTGAGTGGCAGAGCAATGTTGCTGGCGAATTTGATCTAGTTACACGCAAGCTCAGTTGGATTTGATCTAGTTACACGCAAGTTCAGTTGGTTGGTCATGGGCGTCACTTTGGATACTTTTGAAGCCAGGTGGCATAACCATTTCAATTTTTACGTTGGGTTTGTGGTCATGTATGGGTAGATTTGATGGCAAGAAGCCTAAACTTGTTATTGGACCTCTTTATCAATCATTTTTGCGAAGTGACTCCAAGCGCCTATCACATGCTGTCCGGTGCAAATACAATGGGTGTCGACATCGAGGAAGAAACAACAACAGACGAGACATGTACGACGCATTACTTATTGACTGCAATGTATAAGACATGGCACAAAGCACAAACATTTAGATGTAGGCGATACAGGACTGCAAGCCAGACCGAGAAGCCTTCTTGCCTCTATCGCTAGGCAATGGCAGCGGCTCACCGCAACAGAGACTCCCGGTCTCGGCCGGGTTGCCAGGACGAGTACGGGAACAAAGTGAGGTCGGACTCGGACCCGCACCACCGCAGCGGCCCATCCGCATCGACAGGCTGACCGAACTTGTTTACATGGCGTGAGCGTAGAAGCGGGCTACGCTGCATTCGGTACCGAGGCTGTCACGGTGTGGCGAGACAAGGCGAGACAACCACAGCTTTGATTCCAAAGGTATCTTAAGTGATTCAACGGTGTCTGCCGCAAGTTTAAGGGGATTCCGTGAGCCTTGGTTAGCGAGTGCTTTCAACACTACCTGACAGCCGGATTTCAAGCGCCTGAGTGAAGCAGCTGAGTCCGCATTATATTTTCGATAAAATACGACTTTTGACAATAACCCCTTCCCGAGCGAATTCTCTCCAGATTTATATAGTGCCGTGTATATAGTGCCGTGTCATAAATTCGCACCAGCATTCCCAGGACTCGTAACAACCCTTTCTGGTTGAGGCATTTCTCCCACAGCAGGGCCGCAGAGGGGCGAAAGGGGTTGGAGCCGGCCCGCCTCACCCCAAGGCTCGTTGACTTCAATTATGGCGCGGCCGACTTGATAAACTGACGCACATTTTCGGCCCCATTCAACCCGTTTGTTGGTTATTTGCAGACGGCGGCGCGCTGAAGCCGGGGGGAGGGTGCCGTGCCGCGATGAAGGGCGCACCCGCCCAAATCGGCTTTTCAATTTCAACATCCAGATGTAAATCTATTGTAACCCTTCCGAGGACCGTGGGAGAGGATCAATATGAGCGTATAAAGCAGGGACGGGCGGTCGGCGCGTGCCCAGCGGTGAGGCGAGCGCTGAGCCGCCACAGAAGCGGCGCTGACGGCCGCTGAAATAACGTCAGTCAGACGACTGTGTCGGCCACGCGGCCAAGCAGACGCGCGGCGCATGACAGCGAGAGGGAACCACAGGCTGGGCACCGGCCGCCTTATCACAACTCCAGTCTCTCGATCCATGCCCAGTTAGAGGGCCGTTAACAAATGAGCGACCACAGTAGCCACGCCGGCAAGCAGCAGCGGGCGCCGCGGGGGAATCCCTGCAGTCGGCGACGGAATCTCAGCCGGTTCCGATCCGCCGCTGTTCGTCCTCGTCCTCATGTCACGCTCCTCTCTCCCCCCCCCCCCCCTCTCCGGCGCGCACGGCGGGACGTGAGCACGCCGACAGTAAACAGTTGAGAATGAAGATAAATAGTGTCGTTGTTGTCACCTCTTCACCCCATGCATCTTTCAGCCGGGCTAATGCATTCTGAGGGACACCTGTGTGGCGCCGGGCGGGGGACGGCCTCCCAGAAAAAGCCGGCCAGATATGACGGCGATAATATACGGCGCCGTAGAGGCCCGCTCTCGTTTGTCGAGATTAATAGGAGTAAACAGGGAGAGGCGGGCGCTACGCTGGACGGTGGCGCTGGCGGGGCGCGCGCCAGATTGGACTGGAGGCCGTGGTGCCACGCCGGCGATGGAGAGCTCAAGACGAGGCGGGCAGGGGTCAGTGTGGCCGAGCGCCTGACGGATATATCTGTTGTTCGGCGGGCCACGATGAGAGATACTTGGAGGCCGTTGACAGAGACTGTGTTAACCAGACCGACCGTCGAGTGTTCAACACCGGCTCAGCGCCGCTCGTCAGTCACAGAGCTGTAACTCTGAGCCACTCCCGGGCCCGTCCGGTCAGCGCCGCTCGTCAGTCCCAGAGCTGTAAGTCTGAGCCAATCGCGAGCCCGTCCGGTCAGCGCCGCTCGTCAGTCACAGAGCTGTAACTCTGAGCCACTCCCGGGCCCGTCCGGAGAGGTTCTGTCCCCTGACTAAGAAGGCTGACCTCCGGCTCCGCACGGGCACGCTCCGCTTCACTGGCCAGAGGGGGCCGGCTCCTCACGGGCACGCTCTGCTTCACTGACCAGAGGCCTCCAGCTCCGCCCGGGCACGCTCCGATTCACTGGCCAGAGGGGGCCGGCTCCGCCCTGACATGCCCGCCTCAGCGACGGCCAGTGGCCGACGCTGTTGGTCAACTGACCAGCTCGTGGGAAGTGAGTACGCCCGGCGTCGGACGACAATGTTTGTAAACAGAGTCGTCACCTGGCGCAGTGGCGCCGCCCGTCGGCCGCCTGTGAAGTGACGGCCGCTGCCCGTCGAGTACCGAAGGCCGCCAGCAGCGGCTCGTGACGGCGCGCTGGTGGAGGCGGCGCCCGCTAGGAATGCCGGACGCAGATGGGGGAGGAGGGGCGCGTGACATCCGAGTGTTGACGGCCACTGCTGAGCGTGCTAAGTGGGGGAGGCCCAGAGACTGGGAGGCTGTATGGCGCAAGGACAGTTAGCGTCGAATGCAGCCACCAACACCGGTGGTCACGCACCGTTTCGCGCGGGCGCGCACCGGCTGATGGAGAGAACCCGTCAACAGCATTGTGTCAGCTGTCTGTCACATACCGGCATGATCTCTCGTCATCGCGTCCGCTATCTGCCACGTACCGACACGATCTCTCGTCATTGCATCAGCTGTCTGTTGCATACCGACGTGGTCCCTCGTCAATACGTCAGCTGTCTGTCACATACCCACACGATCTCTCGTCGCTGATGCGTGCGCCGAGCCGCGCCCAGAGCGACCACTGCGCAACACATAATATAACGCAGTATGTAGAACACAAAGATCGGATGGAGCATTTATGCGTCTTGTCACTCCTGTGAGCTGCTGCCCAGAGCATTATGGGTTTTTTCATGAATGCCGTGAATAGTTACCCTGCGTGTCTGATTCATAAGACCAATAAGTCGAGACTGCTTGAATTCCGACTAGCATTGTGAATCTCACAATCGCATGAGTCCAGTGATCCGTAAATGCCGTCACCGCGTCACTCCCGTGAGTCCCGTGAGTGTTGTCCGCCGACAGCCGGCCGTCGCTGCAGGTGCCTGAGCCGCTTCGCCGCCCGCGACGCGACCTATCGATCCCGACGAGCAGTCGGCGCCGACGTCCATCGCCGCCGCCGCCGCCGCCCCGCCTCCCGACCCCACCCCCAATCAATAATTAGCACATCGGGCCTGATTAGCGGGCCGATTTCAGGCGTGATTTAGGGCGTCGGCGGCCGGCGGGCGGCGGCCCGCGGTCCCAGGTGGCCCGGCTCTGAAAGGCCGGCCGGCGGGGCGGCCATTGTGCGCCGCCGCCGCCGACGGCCGATTATCCAACCCTTTGGCGGCGGCCGGCTGTCCGGGCCATTGTCGGCGCCATGCCGCCCGGCCGGGCGCGCGGCTCGCCGGCCGGTGCCCGGCCCGGCCCGGCTGCCGCTCGTGACGGGCCCCGGCGAGCTGGGCTGGTCCGCAAGCCGGCCGGCCGGGCGCGCGGCTCGCCGGCCGCTGCCCGGCCCGGCCCGGCGCGCGACTCGTGACGGGCCCGGCGAGCTGAGCTGGTCCGCAGGCCGGCCGGGCGCGCGGCTCGTGGCGGGCCCCGGCGAGCTGGGCTGGTCCGCAGGCCGGCCGGGCTGCAGCGCAGACGCGCCGGGCCCGCCCATAAGACGTAGGACGGAGGCATCGGGGAACGCTTAGGCATCATCATTATAGCGCAGAGGATTTCAGAGGGAGAGTAAAATGTGTATCTGAGAGCATCAGTATGTGGAAAAATGCGAATGTAAGAGACAGACAGAAATGAACATTTCGTTGTGATACCGCAAAGAGCAGGAATCAAGTCGGCTTTTGTTCCCACCCGATGACACATTTTGTCTGCCAACATCTGACAACAGCCAAACTTGCCACTGCTCACGCCTCGGCAGTCACGACTCTGAGCCACTACCTGGCTATCAAACGGCAGTCACGAAACTGAGCCACCTCTTACCTACCAAACGGCAGTCACGAATGTGAGTCATCTGCTAGCTATCAAACGTGGGGCAAGGCAGATCAGTCTAATCAAACGGAGAATAAACATACATGACATTTTTAATCGCAGCGACAGTGCAAGTAAAGTCGGCATCGACACGGTTACTGCAGTACCGATAATTGATGACAATCGGCAGACATCACGCCCGACATGTGGTGCTGATGTAAAACAAAGCACAGTCGTCTGCACGTGGCGGTATAGATTTGGTTCAGCATCAATTAAACCCCTCTGCTTTACGAGCTGTAAAACCCAGTACGTCGACCCCTGATGTAAAGGCGGGGCAGTTGATGACTCGCCATCGCACCCCCCGCGTTATCCTGCGTTTATCCCAGAAAGAGCAAGCGTCCTTTTGTCCTTCCCAGTCTCAGGCCTTCCAAATGGCTTTGTGAGCGTTATTCTGAAAGTTCCAAACACGACGAGAAAATCTTTCTCTTTTCCTTTTCACACATGTGGTGGGTTTTGCTGAGTGCAAAACCCACCGCGCCAGACTCACTGGAAAACATCGACAGGCAGCCGAACAATGCGGTCGCTGTGGTGCGGAGGAGAAGCAGGAGAGGGGAGGGGGCGGCAGCTGTCACGACCCTCACCCCGGTGACATCATCCCGCCCCGTCTTCCACCGGCTGATTAGCGCCCCGCTAACCATGTGTTTAATCACGGCCTGTTTTGAATGAAGTCGACAGCTGAACACGGGCACCCGCTCCCCGCTTCATTGACCGCTGCGACCCCGGGAAGGACCGGCGGCGCGCGGGATCGGTGATGGAGCGGGTGTCGTCGGCGCCCGGCACTGACGGCATTGTCAGGCGCCGACCGCCGACGGGCCGGCCCGCAGCTGAGCACGTGATGGATCGCCACCGGCATGAAGGCACGCCATGTCTGCTTCATTCCAGCGAATGCATCCCGCGCCCAAAGCTGCTGTTTCCAACTCTGTGGCATCGTGTGTGACGGCGAGGTTCGCTTTTGCCAAGGCGGTTTGCCATCTCGCATGCACACGATAATTTGGTCGGGTTCTTCCTGCTGCCAACCGTTAGTGGGCATTGTAATACTTGACGCCGCCTGAGCCGACAGTTTTGCCTGATGCTCCCCTGCACCACACGGCGGTTTCTCGGGGATTATCCTCGCACCATCGGTGATGCCACCTGCTGACTGGACGGCTTCCCACGAGTCGTCACAAGCACAAGACCAAAGACGGCCCTCGGCTTGCCAAGCTGGACCCGCTTTTTTGCATTAGCGGACACGACGAAACTGTTGATCGTCGTTCTCATCAAGTTGGCCAATGAAGCCGTAGGAAACTGACTGCTCAATGATGCTGTTTTTTTTACCTTGCGGTTTCCACAAAAGGGAAGATTCGCATTAGCCTCGACTCATTAGCTCACACTACTCGCTGGACACCAAAGAAAGAACAGAGCGGGGTCATAAGGCTTCCAAAACTTCATTACCATGAACCGATCCACAATGCTCAAAAGAGCATCAATACATATAAAGGTAGCGAAAAACGCAAACAGGAACTTCGTTTTCTCTAAAGCCATGTGTAGTCAAGAACAGACGGGCGTTAGAAGCGGGATGCCACTGCCGTGATACGGCACGTTCGCTGGATGGAGAAGATGGTAGAGCCATCCTTTCGGAGCACGTCAGAGACTGCAATACAGCATAAGTTATGGTGTAGATCGATATCCAGGGCATACATATCGGTAAACATCTACAAAATCCCAGATGTAAAAATAAACGTCTGCCCCACGGGCTATCGGACTGTTTGGTGATAATGGTGACAGCCGCCTCCCCCCCCCCCCCCCACCCATCTCACTCGCGGAAGGCCTTTCCAGCGACCCCAGCGTGCACCCTAACATCCGTCGGCGCTCACGACCGTCGCCAAACACGTGATGAGTTCGCCTATTTGTTTGACCCGCAAATGCGTCGCATATTCCTCCTGCCTTTGCCAGCGCCGTCGGTTTCGGCAGCGGTCTGCGCTTTTTTCGCCGCATTTTTGTCCGGCTCCCCTCTTCCTGTCAATTGTCAACCGCCGTCGGGCGGCCTCCGTGAGCAAATGTTTACTCTTCGTCAATATGTTTAAACAGGGCCGGGAGGGAGGGGGGGGGGGGCGGACCGGCAGCTGGACAACGACGTGACGCTCTCAATCATGTCACTCCGCCAGAGCCGGTCCCCGCCCGGACCCCGGCGGTCCTGCGCGGTCCGGCCGGCTCGGGATCGTCCCGCGCTGGTGGTCCCCCCGTCCGGCTCCGCCCCGTGGCGGCCGCTGACAAGGGTGACAGCGTACTGGTGTCAGGCTAGTCTGGTCACCGGGGCATAGTGGTCCGCAGGGGCGTACTTACACAACACGAGTTGAGAGGCTGAGTAGCAACACAATGACGAAATTTACCCCAAAATACGGCAAAATGCGAGTTTCCCAAGCGGATTCTCGCCACCTTCATTCTCAAAGTTTTGGGGTTACCAAACTGAATAGGAATCAGCACGCCCGTGGTGGTCCAACCTCCGGTAATCGATGTCTTTTCATCGCATGCCGGATATTTGCGGCCGATCTGCTATTGGCATCGGTTGACGTTGGTTCATCAGCTGGGGTGGACAAGCTCCGCGGTGGAACGCAGGTTCAGCCATCAAGTCTGATGTCCAAACAACACGGGCCAATATCTGTCCTGACTGCCAGACGTTACCTTACCTGCCGTTGTAGTGACTACCAGACGTTACCTTACCTGAAGTTGTAGTGACTACCAGATGCGACTCAACCTGCCGTCGCCAACTGACCACATTGGCAACGCCATGGACGCTTTCCAAAACATCGCGCCGTGGCCTTTAATTGCACGGGACAAAACACGGAACGCACTTGCACCGAGCTCGGCCACGAGACACGTTAATTCTGATCATTAGTGCTTACACTTATATATATGGTCTTCGACTACTGACGGTGATTTGCGCTTTATGACACTGATACCGTTTATTCAAATGCTAATTAATCTGAGCACCGATGTACATTTAAAACCAAAGTTAACGAATGAGTTGGTGCTTTACTTTGTATCGCAGCAGTCATAAAGGGGAGAGCACGTTGCCTGCACATGCACTTGTATATGGAAGTCAAGAAGGAGAACACCGGTCCTTCTTTCGCAGGCTGTTATAATCACGTGTTCTGAACAGCCAAAGCCTGGAACAAGGATTGGTGCCAATCTGAAAGCGTTGCAAGCCATAATGCTTGTTGAGGGTCCCTTCAGAACCATGTCATGAATCTTCATTGATTTTAGAACGCAACTTATTCGTTTTAATATTTATCCTCACGGTAAGTGACTTATCAATCCCCTCAACTGTGGCTGCTCATTCCCCTGCTTCACATTAAAGCCTATTCAACCCCTCCTTACGGGAGCTTGTGATAATAGCCCCGTGACAGCGACGGCAGCAGCCGTTAGAAAAACCGCCCTTTTTTAGAGACCACCGGCGCAAAAAATTGCTCGACAAACAGAGAATGGCAGGCGCCCCAGTTTTTGTTCCCGGCTCAAAATTGCGGCCCAGTTTTCGCTCGGGGCGTGCTTTTTACGCTGGCCCGATAATTACGGGCCGTCTCGACGGCGCAGTCGGCCGCACCGGCATCGGCGCAGCCTTTCAGTCGGCCGCCCCCTCCGATGGGGCACGCTCCATCTGCGCGGCGCCCGACCTGGCGGCGGCGGACCACGCGCTCTCACGTCTGACCGGGCGCGCGGCGGACCACGGCCCGGCATCAGGGCGCGGAGCGGCGGCCGGGCCCGCCCAGCCGGGGTCGCGCGCGGTGGAGCGGCCCGCGCCTCGCCGGCCGCTCATAATACACACGTGGCCAGAGCCCGCCGACGAAACGAGGGGAGGGGGGGTGACGTCACTAGCTCATGGAGCCGTGCACTGCTCTGGCGTACGGCACAGTCTCCTGTCCGTCAGTGGTGGAGTGTGCGGCCCAGTCCGTCCGTCACAGACAGTCCGTCAGTAGTGAATTGGTTTAAGCGGCTGGCATGGCATTAGAGCTTCCTTGGGGATGTGTCCCTTTAAACCAACGGTCTCATCCACGCGTCATTCCCCTTCAGCGCAGCATTATAGCTAAATGCGTGGTATCTGCATCATGGGAAGGCTACTCCGGGCCGAAGGGGCCGACGTGCCGAGCAGGCCCAGACGTCCCACCATCTCGGTCCTCTCCCGTCCGCCGCCCAGACGGGCGCCGGCCTCCGAGAACGGGTAGGCCCCGACGTCCCGCCATCTCTGTCCTCTCCCGTCCCCGGCGTCTCGGTCCTCTCCCGTCCCCGGCATCTCGGTCCTCTCCCGTCCCCGGCATCTCGGTCCTCTCCCGTCCCCCGCCATCTCGGTCCTCTTCCGTCCCCGCGCCCAGGCGGGCGCCGGCCCCCGAGAACGAGTAGGCCCCGACGCCCCGCCATCTCGGTCCTCTCCCGTCCCCGGCATCTCGGTCCCTCTCCCGTCCCCGCCATCTCGGTCCTCCCCCGTCCCCCGCCCAGGCGGGCGCCGGCCCCCGAGAACGCGTGAACGCCAAGATTCCACAAGTGCTAAAACAGACGATTGTATCCGGCCCAGGCCAGAGCCCCGGGGTGCGCACCACATTGTTTTTCCTGAGCGCAGCGCCCGCGCCGAGCAGATTAGAGGAGCATCGGGGAAGCGAGTATGCTAGTCGGCTTAGAGGGACGCCGATGAAAGAACTGATACTGGCCGGCTTAGGGCGGTGCTCTGTTCCCGCTGAGTCCATGTCAGCGGCGTTATTAGCTGGTCGTCCGCGGGACAAGGGCTCGCGTTTGTGAGCCGGCGGCGGCGGTACAGGGTCAAACCTATTAGCCGGTACGGGGTCAGAGCCACCGGCCAGAGGCGGGGTCAGAGCTGTCAGGCGGTACAGGGCCGATATCTGGAGTCGGTACATAGATCAGTACTTCGGACTTATGACACAAGGCTGGTACTGGTATATTACTCGGACCTCGTGGTGTCATAGAATGCCACCTCGTATGTCTCGTATGGATGTCTACCGTATGCCACTGAATCTCCCACGCGACTCATGGTCACTGATCACTGCTCAGCGCACAGTTAACACCAAAGCACCCTTCCTGCGCCCATATATATAGATCCTGCCCACAAAGCAGCCTGAAGCGGCGCACGAATATAACGGATTTCAGTTCAGGGCTGAACATGCCACAGCGGCAGTCGACCACCGCCGCCTTCGGTGACACATTTCTCGCCGTTGAGCCTGTGTGCACCAGTTGATTATGACCAGTAGTGTCCAAACTCCACGGCGACCAAGAGCCGCTCCCCGCTGCCGCCGGGGCTCCTTTGTCAGCCAAATCAGCTCTGCTTCAGCGACGACATGCAGGCGTGCGCGGCCGCCCGCCGGCTGATGCGCCGGCCTATTTAAGGGGGGGGGGGGGGGAGGCGCGCCCAGCGCCGCCCAGGCCGGCCCGCGCCGCCACAAAGCCGACCTGTCAGCGGCGGTGGACGCGTCGGCCGTCAGTCGGCGCGCCGAGCTCGACTCGGCGCCGTTCGCCGCGCCCCAAATAGCGCCGCCATCACTCTGTCAAGTGGTCGCGGCCCTCACGCCCTGCGCGCATAATGCTCTTTTGCCCGACGATGTTGTTCCAGCCCGCTTCATTGAGAAAACACGCGGCTTTATTCCATTATCTGGCCTCATTCAGGCCTGCTCGTCTTTGTGTGCCCACAAAAGGGCCCTCAAATTCATTGGCGACGTGCCGCTGTCGGGTCGCGACCGCTGAAAGCGCGCGCGTCGGCGAGCGGCGGGCGCCGGCGCCGCCGGGCCGCTGTAAGGATTAGGTGGGACAGATGCGCACCGGGCCGCCGGCCGGCGTGGGAAGGCAGAGCGCCGGCCGGCGGCCACCGACGGGTCAGGCGGGCCGGGGCTGGCCGGCGCCGCAGACGCGGCCGTCCCGTGGCGCGGCGGCGCGGAGGCGCGGGTCCGGAAGGGATCTGGAGCGGTCCGGACGGAGCGCCTCCCCTGCCAGCCGCCAGAGTGACAACACACTCAGGGATCGAGGATGAGCCGGCGTACATATTCAAATCGTTAGTGCTACATGCGCAGAATCCATGTGGGAAGGGGCCCATGCAGCCGCCGCTCACTGCTGCAGCGACGCCTCCGAACGCGCCTGCTCGGCTGTGGTAGAGCGCGCAGGGTCTGTCCCGAACGCGCCTGCTCGACTATGGCAGCGCACGCAGGGTCTGTCCCGAGCGCCTCTGTTCGGCTGTGGTAGAGCGCGCAGGGTCTGTTCCGAACGCGCCTGTTCGACTGTGGCAGAGCACGCAGGGTCTGTCCCGAGCGCCTCTGTTCGGCTGTGGTAGAGCGCACAGGGTCTGTCCCGAGCGCCTCTGTTCGGCTGTGGTAGAGCGCGCAGGGTCCGTCCGAGCGCCTCTGTTCGGCTGTGGTAGAGCGCGCAGGGTCTGTCCCGAGCGCCTCTGTTCGGCTGTGGTAGAGCGCGCAGGGTTTGTCCTGAGCGCCTCTGTTCGGCTGTGGTAGAGCGAGCCGGGTCTGTCAGTCTGATCGGGACGAATGGGTGCTTCGATTGAGAGACGGCCTGAATGGCGAGCTTGCACTGTTCGGCCGTCACTGTGGCGAGAGCGGTGTGTCCGTCACGTCGGTGGCGTCCTTCACGCCGGTCCGTCACTGGTGACGGGCCGCGTGTCGGACGGCTGTAATTGGTCCGGTCAGCCGGGAAGGCGGGCTGGAGTCGAACGCCGGCCGTGTTTTACATGCAACAGCCTGCTGCGCACCCGGCTTTTGCTGGGAGCTTAATCGAGCGTATTGTACGGGTGATGATGAAACAGCCGCGCCTGGGGAACATTGATTACAACTGGAAAACGCACGAATTCGATTTAACAACACTGGCAATGAGCAACTAGAACAGTTTACAATTCCGGAGCAGCTGTGCAGCAAGCATGCACGCGCACAGCTGCAATCGATGCAGATGACGCCTTGAAAAGAAGCTGGTCACGATAAGCTAATTGAAACGTGATATGGGCTCAACGCGGTGCCGTAACTCGGGCTACGAATCGGGATACTACGACCCAGGTTTTAATCGCTGGGCCCGTCGTCCTAGCCCAACCGTAAAATGTTACTGCAGCTACACACCGCACAGTCAATGTGAGATAGGCTAAGCTTGTCTACAGGAGCTGCACGTGATAAGGTGCTGTCTGCTTGAAGCGGCACTAGCCGCACGACCCCACCAGCTGCCCGCCCCCAGCGATGTGATCCTGAGCTACTGCCAACTCCCGAGCCACTGCTCAGAAAAACTGACGCCTTGTTTCATTCGTCATGCGGAACACGGAAAATGGATTTTGTTGTCGCTCACTGGTCAGCCTCCGTCGGGATTAGCTCGCCGCAGCGCGGAAGAGCTGTCGTCATACCCCAGACTACGGCACGAAGCGTACGTACTCCAGGCGGCCGCTACACAGTTATCCAATCAGTTTGGGGTTTACTGGGATTCGCGTACAAGTATCAGTAAACTGTAAATAATTTGTCATGTTTTCAACAAATTATCGTCGTATTTAAGTTTTTGAAGGAAAATTTGCACTGTGCCGCCCCCCCCCCCCCCCCCCCCAGAACGATATCATAGTATAGTGCAACGTCAAAATACAGTGCGATGCCGTAACAAAGTGGCCTGTAGCGTGCTGCTGTTTCCGGCCGCACGCGCGGAGACGGGGCACGCGCGGGCAGCGACGGCATGCGATGCCGTGAATGGCAGCGGGGGCCAGCCAGACCTCGCCCAGTAAACCGCTCAAGTGGTGTGAAATTCCATACTGTAACCAGACTCAGCCGGCGGGAGCCAGTGACGTCACGGTGCCAGCGCGTGTGGAATTCCCCGCCCGGTCGGCCGGCCCGGGCGGTGTCACGTGGACTCGCGACAGACGACACACTGAGTGACGCGTCCCACCGTCGCGTCCCATAGGCGCCATCACCTATGTTTTACAGGTTTTAGAAGGGCATGCATTGCGTATTGGCTTACGTTCCCTGCTATGGAGCCCCGGTGACGGTCGAACACCCGGCGATGTCTGGTGTGTTAGTCTTGCACCAGACGTTTCTGGTGGGATAGAATGCACGCGACGGTACGAACTGTGACGTGACGTTCTCTTATCCGGTGAGGGCATCAATGTTAAGTTAATGTTGTAGATCAATGTAAAGTGCGCAAAACGTGCTTACGTTGCTGCAAAGACCTCTGAGAAACCGTCCTGCGGGCTCAAAGAATGCGGAACGCAATGGAAGACTGAAGAGAACGAACAGCGGTGCCTCACGATGGAGGTCCCGGTTTTCAAATCGGGTAGCACTCACTTACGCTACTGCGACTTCGGCAGTCGCCGGGGCTCTGTAACGGGGGACGCAAATCGATACACAATGCATGCCCTCACAAAGCCTGTAAAAAATAGATAATGCCACCTAGCGTAGACCAAACGTGCCCAAGCGCGGATTTTTTTGGTTGCGAACTTCACGGATGTCTTTGAGATCGCTCAGCCTTTGTCTTTTCTTTGATCTTCGTGAGATCTTCTTCAAAGCGTGGGTGCCGGAAACGCAGGTGCAGTAGAACTCTTAACACGACATAATCAGCGCTTTTTAATGCAGCGGCAAGTGTCGTGTGCACTCAAACACGTAGTTTTTCGTGGTATTGAAAGCATTCAATCAACTGTAGTGCATTTGGGATAGCCGATTTTAACTGGACTGATCATGATTGTTGTTTATGAATCCAGATTAGAGACGCAGCTTTCTCCCAAACATATCAGCCCGCAGCCCAGCCCGTTTCGCCCAGCCAAAGATCCGACCCGCAAAAGCCCGCTATACTACAATGCTAGCCCGCTATCAATCTGCAAGCCATTCCACCGTTATTTTAGACCTACGCATTAAGGCATGCATGAAATTGCACGTCGGTGCCATCTAATACACAGTATGGCTTGGCTACACCAGTGAAGTTGCTTAGAGAGTAGCAATCGAAGCAACTGGACGTTGGAATGGCTAATGCACCAAAGTAGATCTTTAACGCTGCGATAACAGTTTTCAACTCCAAATGAAAAGGAAGAGGGAGTAAATTAAATTTGTTTATCAACAAACTGTGTCAAAGATTTTACCTTTCTTCGTTTTCAATTGACCACAGCATATTTCTTCTCAAACTGCATGCATCAACCGATGGTTTTGCACTCACAGAGTAAAAATGTCATATGTTTCAAGTCATGAGACATCTTCCCGGTGCACTGCACTCCTTAGTTTATTACGCACGTTGTTGTGGATGCTGTTGGCATCTTTCGACTGAGTCACAATTGCCTCAATTTTATAACCCGCACTTAAGAACCAGGGTCATTGTCTTATACGACGTTTACTATCCCTGAATGGATACATCATAGAACAACACAAAGTAAAAGCCACATGATAGCTTTAAAATAATCCATGTTCTCCTCTTACCACTATCCATATTCCATCCCTCGGCCATCCTCGCGCTGTTTGTGTGATGCTGTGTGGAAGCAAGGGTAGCAATAATGTATTGTCCACGAATATTTGCCTCATGGACGTTTAGCAACATCATAAAAAAACGGGACGCATGGTTACATTCTGTAAAAGCCCTCCAAGAAGAACAAAACATAACTGCAAAATTAATTTCAAGGAATTCTTGCTACATCTCACAAAGCCTGCTGACAGCAGGTTCCGATCTTTATCGAATACTGCATTGACGTCATATGTTTAGATTGCTTTTTTCACACAGAACTGCATGCATATACGGATATAAGAAGAAGTAGACAAATCAGAGAAAACAAAAGCTTTAATGAGAAAGATGATGAAAAATAGTCGTGGAGAAAGAGAGCAACGTTGTAGACGCAAGTGTCCTAAGATCGAAGTCATCAACTGCGTCTTTTTCAGTCACAGATAGGCGAAGGCTATGCCCCATTTTTTCAGTTTTACAACTGTTGCGCATTCGATGCACCAGAAACAGCGGGCTGTAATAACAACTGAAGTACCTTTTATTGAACATAGATACCGATTGTCATTTGTGATTCATGTTTTGTGTGTAAACCAAGAAAGTTTGAGCACACCACACTCTCACAACAGCCAGGTGCAGGGTGTAGCTGTATGTAAGATAAGGATCATCTAACTCTTGCTCGATGAAAGTGGGCCATAGTTTCAAAATTTGGGATGTTGTTGTTGAGTTTTTCAGTGCGATGTTTGCTTAAAGCTGTTAAAATTTGGAAACCTGGTGTACTGGTGTGTCATATCTGCCATGGGTTTTCTATTACTTTTCCTCTTGATGTAATGAATAAAAATATGAGTATTTCATTATTGTTTTGTGTTCGGTAACACACTCTAGTTCTGAACGATTTTAAAATTCAGGGAACAGAAACCTATACCAGGAATCCAAGGCATTTCTTGCTCATAATTATTGTTGTTCCTAACGCCTAAGTCTGCTATGCTTTGTTACAAAATCGTAGCCTAACTGCTTACAAGTATTACTAACACCACGCCTTTTGAAACATGGGGTGAGGAGGGTAACGAAAGACATGACTACCACCAAACAGATGATATCTAAATAGAGGCTGAATGCAACCCGTCACCGTTAGAAAGCAATACGAACGATGCGACTGGAACTGTGATACACTGATGCGTTTGGCCGGCGGACGGTCCACCGCCGAAGATTCGTCCCCGCACTGGTCATACATGGTTGAAATATTGGTTGGCTTTTGGCGTGCCAAAACCCGGTATCTTTTGCCAACGAGGTGAATAAACTTGTGATGATTTAAGGTTTTTGTGACTGTGATGAAATTATTGGAAAATCTTCACATTTAAAGTGCGTGCTGGTTCCAATTAACCGGTCAGCACACTCATGTGATTTGCATGGTCCTATCTGTACCAAGCCAGTCTACCTCTTGTTGTGTTTGTGGCAGGGCCCAGGAAAAGTGACCTTGTTGGCTTTCCGGTATAGTTACTGGCGTGCGTGCGCATAAATGGACGCTGCTAAGACAACTAAAATGGAATGTTCCACGATATGACATGAAGATATAGAGCAAGCACCAGCTACGATGGAATAAGCTCAATTTTAACTAATGACATAACCTTAAATGGAACAGATTATTCTAGTCGCCAAAATCTCTCTATTTAGCACATACACTCCTGCTGACGTCATTCTTGGATAGCACGGTGTGGTGAGCTTTGCTGAGCATGGACAGGGATTCGACATCGAATGCCAGAACGGGCTTCTTACGTTGGTCGGGGCCCTATTACAGTAAAAGAAGATATGAGAGCTTATGATGAGAACCCGCAATGAAACAACAGAAGGGCCATGTAGCAGACATGACCTCCAATCCGGAACGGGAGACTCTCCACCCGATTTCAGCAAAGGGCCTTTTAGGGGGAATGCTCCACATTTGACGATATTGAGGCAAGCATCATGTATGATGAAATAAGCTCACTTCTAATTGTTGTTATACTTTTAAGTAGAAAAGACTGCTCTTGACGACACAAAATATCTGCTCGGTAAAAATGTTCCGTAATACGCCATTGTTTGAATACGCTATTGTACCTTGCACAGCATTGATTCAGAGCCAATGAACCGCCTTTGTATCGGGAAATCATGCTCGTAAACGTTAGATATGAACGAAAAGACAATCACGTTTTCTTGGCCTTGATCGCCGCATGGCCAATGAAATCGCAGAATTTGAATGATGCTCTTGTGACGTCATGGATGTTTGGGTGACCTTGAAATTGTCGCACGAAAAAGTCTGCACATGTTCGCGGGCGTGCAGCTCAGAAACTAGAGGTTTAGATTTTAAGAGCTGCGGGGCTGTAAACTGCACCGAATGATCTTCAAAGGTTTCAATTCAATTTCTTTAAATTCAATTCATTTCAATTTAGCTCAATTTCAAGCCCCACACAAATGTGAAACACACCCTTTAATGGCCTGTGGATGGTACGCTTGCCAACATCGTCACGGTCTTGATGTACTGCATGAAGTACTAATTGTGAAGAAAATATGATGTAAGTTCCAAGGCCACGTCCAACAAAAACCAGCTGGTCTCTCTTAAGCCATCAACCGGTATGGCACAAAAAATAACTTCGGAATCACCAATGTTCTGTGATTTTGTGAAGGGTATGTTTTAGTACTTAAAGTGTCTGCAGTACATGCACTTTTCCCCTGCAGTGGTGAAGTGTGCTCGCGATTTGTTGTGCATTTGATGTATCTAACGATTCATCAGCCAACCGTATGAAGGTTTGTATTCTGAAATACAATGTCATTCCTTGGCAAGTGATGTTGCTATTTATAGGAGGCTTAAGTCAACAGGCTTTTATATGAAAGACACGACCACCGTCGTTGGACGTCAAAACTATTGCAGAGGTGAAACTTCGTTTCATTCCGCGTTTGAAGTTAGAATTCACACATTAAGCGTAGTTATATAAGGTGTGTAGTATTTGGACGGTGTGTAAATTTTCCTTTCAGTTGTGCTATGAGGTTCACATTTTTCTTTCAAAACCACGATTTTTTTCCAAGAGCAACTGAAAGGTTGTGGCAGAGGTTGCAGACAGATGCACAGCCAGAACATGTCTTGAAGACCCGTCTGGTGTCATTAAAAATAGCTCCTATATGGAAATATGCTTATACTATTTCATAACATACAGAGATAATAACACCATTACATGCATTTGATGATTAGGATTAGGATTACATCTAGCATGTGGCCAGGTTTCTTCAAGTAAGCGTTTTCCCGCATCGATAAACATATGGAAGCAACCTGTGCAAATTCTTTGCGAAAATTTGCCACGATTATAATGATTTTTAATAGGGAGTGCATTTTGCGGCGCTTGCTCGCCTCTAAGAGTCATTGGAGCGATGGAGTTCATTGGGGCGAATTCTGACGTATTTTTGCTCCTCCCCGGAGGCCGCAATGGCGCCCCTCATTTACACGTCGATTTCACGTGTCATTTGTGTGTTGACAGCCCTTGTTCCGAAAGAGCTGGAAACACGACATTGTGCGCGACGGTACCCTAAGCGCGTGCAGTAACGTAGCGAGTGTTGGGGAGTTCGGCTCACGGCACAAGATCCGGGCCACGTTCAGCTTGCCACTTCGATAAACTGGCATGTTCTACGCGTGTGCAACATGCCGTCACCATTCGAAGCATTGGCATACGCGAATGGCTGGAATGTTTCATTTCACATGATTATTTTCGACATCTAAATGGATCTCTACATTTGTCCAGTACTGAAGAGCAGACCCTCGGGCAAATACTCCTCATAATACCGTTGATCCCTAATGTATTCAGTCGTTCCCCTAGTAACTTGGCCATGCACGGAAGTGAATTGATGAAGAGCTACACGGACGGATGCTGCGTGAGCATTGGGTTACTCGTATTTGTTCCCTTCGTACAGGTCAACGTGGAACAGCGGTGCGCCAACCGTGGGGACGGGGGGGAGGGGCATGGAGTCCGGGCTCCAATATTCCAGGTTTAGGGCTTACGATGCATTTGTGTCCCGCAATGTTCTGCCTCTTCAGCATAAAAATAGTGCAGAAGAACTATGACGCATCAACTGTTATTGGCAATGTTTGGAAAAATCTCAAAATAACGTGACCGAAGTCCCATGAGAAATTGCCTTCGATGTAGAGTTCAGGTTGTTTCGTTGACTCCAGGGTCCCCGGCCCCAATGCAGTGATCTATGACGCATCTATGATGGCAAAATTCACGCACAAAATTCATCTTCTCGTGCTCAGCAGCCAGCAAGAGAAGGCTGCGCTGCACTGGTCGAATAATAAGCTTTGCACGCTCGCAGTGTTGCTGATCAGTCAGCAGTAATGTTCGGAATTGTACTCGCAAGCGCAAACAACATTCCTGCAAAACATGTCTTGTTTACATCACGCAACAACGACAACTGTTGTGCATACCATGATGATTTCTGCCTTTGGCAGGACATTAATAAATAGATGAACAGAAAGGCGCGCAAAAATGGGGAAGTATGCTTGTTTAATTCACCCCCGCGTACAAACCATAACCGAATCTGGAATATAAGCCTCTCCCCAAGATAAACCTAGAAAGCACTTAATTGAATATACAACATCCGAAATTATCTGAACACAGTGTATCTCTGCCAGCCAAAAAGCAGCTGTTCGGCAGCCTCTGCCTAGCCAGCCGGCGTGGCCTGAGTCGCGGCGGCGCGGCGTCCGCGCGTCCCAGGGTCGCAAGAAGCGGCCCCGCGTCGCCTCCTGGTAGCGCGCGTGCAGAGCCGCCATAGACGCTACGGCGAGAGCGAACGAGACGGTCTCGGAGGCCAAAACGGATCGAGATGCTCGGTATCAGCGCAGGCAAGTCATCGGTCGGTTGCTTTACGCAGATGGCGGGGGTGATGTAGGACTTAGCGCCAGAGGATTTCAGTAGACTGCAGGGTTGTTTTCATAGCCTAAATTGTGCATCCAATTTGCATGGATGTTATACAGTTTGGCATTTAGAGCTGTGCGTATTTTTATATGCCATTTACGCATGTCCTTCTACTTTCAAGGAGCAGTATATGTAGTGCGATTTATTTGCCCATGCAGGTGAATCTGAACCTTATCGCTAACATCGACGGCGAAATTAACAGCTAAGTGTAGTGTGCAGGGCCACGACTAATAAGTGCCAGGCGTAGAATATTAATTCATCTTACTAGGAAGCTCGCTTTACGAGCCAGCTCAGCACGGAGGCGCTGCTCGCCACCCGGCCATAACACGCTCGCCTCAGTCTCAGTGCAGGACGCTGAAGGACCGACCGTAAGCTGGCGCCCTGCCGAAAGCAGCCACGAGTCCACCATCCCGAGCCGGCTTCCCTTCCTGGGCCACCCACCTGAGACGTCGCGCTCCCCTGCTCGGCCTGCGTGCTCCCCGCGCGTCACACTCGCTCACGGGAGGGGTTCGGCCCGCGCTGCTCCCCGCGCTTCGGCGCCCGCCTCACTGCGGCGCGACGCTCCCCGGCCCCCCCCCCCCCCCCCCGCAGCGGCCGGCCGGCCCGCCCCTTCCCGCCGGAGGACACGCCGGTGACGGGCTGTCCGGCGCTGGGGTGCGATCTCCCGATATGCACTGCAAGGACAGCGACCGGTGGGGACGCGGGCCGGGGCACCGCCACGGACGGCAAGCCGAGCGGGGCTCGGTGGGGGATGGCGGAGGAGCGGCAATTTTAATACATGGTTCAGTGGCGGAGCCTCCTCAAGAACTGTTTTAGTAGGCAGGGCTATAGAACAAACATTATTCCAAAGGTGGGGATTTGGAAAAGCTGGGCTTGTTCTCCTGGGAACAGTAAGTGCATGTGCCTTGTGCTGATGTAAGATGTCATGCACAAGGCGAATATTTAAGGTCAGATGACACAAGTAGAAAGCCATGCTCCGTTGCCGCAAAGGCCGATTCAGCACTGCGTTTAAAAGTTTAACGCTGCCTGTTGATGCTTCTGGGAAAACATCACAAGCAGTCTTTAAGCACTGCAGAGCTTGGAGTCATCTAGCGTGCCTGAAGAAATTGTGTGCATGCTTGCTGTGGCGCAATTTAGACTGCTCTTGTTTTTGGTTGTTGTTTTTTTTCATTTTTGGTACTAAAACGCCTCCGCATGACGAAATAACCTTGAATTCAGCGCGCCACCTTGAAGACACTTACGCATCCGGCATCATCAAACGTGGCTCTGCGTGTCATGTCAGTGTGCTGTTATGTATTTACTGATGTACATGCAGCGCACAAAACCTCTTTGGTAGGTATTTTAAAGCTAGCTGTTGTCTCTGTCGACCTACATGCCAGGCTATCGCCATTAAGAGAAAGTGTGTACGTCTGGGACGAGTGGAATGTGTATATCTGTTTCTCAGCGAAACAGCTCAGTGTCATTCATGTCACTTTAGGTGGCATCAACTCTTTATTTAGTTCAGGACTACATCCATTGAAGATAATAGACTGTTTCATGTATATGTAAATAACATTAAGTGTATATAAATATGCACAACCAAATAACTTACATGTCTTCTATGGCAAAATACGTGTTTTACGTTCTACATTTGAAAATCTGCGTTTTGCTGGGTAGTCAACTCGTGTACACCGTTTTTAGGCGTGCTGCGTTTTTTTTCGGTGCACATCAAATAAACCGGGGCTCCTAGCCAGCCCAGAAGCACCTGGGCACAATCAGTGCTGTCCCCAAAGTTTATCCCTCCTCGACGCGGGGTGTCGTGAGCATTCCTCAACGCAGCTTTCGTCCCCCCCCCCCTCCCTAGTGCGCAGGGTCGTGTACACTGTACAGTGCACCCCTCGGCGGCGCGCAGGATTATGCGCAGTAACCAGTTCACCCCCGGCGGCGTGCGCCTGACCGCGGTCTGCCGGGGTCGGCTCGAGAGGCGGCACCCGCCCCCGAGCCGTGCCACCGGGGACCTCCGGGCCTCCGGACAGAGCTACGGGAGATATGTCGGCCGATCGCACGCAGCCGCCGCGCGCCGGCCGCGTGAGGATCCAGTGACGGAGGCAGACGGCATCTAACTCCAGTCTACAGCTGTGTCGGGCGGTGTTTCAGATGCGTCTGTCTGCCAGGTGGGCCGAAGCGACTTCTCGCCGACGAGGCTGGGCCGTAGATCAGTGTCCTGACGGGAATAGATAACTGTGCTGCAGGAACACGTATGGGCATTTGTTTTGGCAAAAGGTTCCGTTAAGCTTTTCAGAACAGACGGCTTTTCCACGCGTGACTTTCCTGCGGTCCATTTTGAAAGGAATACGTGAGGCGACACTCAATTGAAATTATTAGTATATGAAGTGTGCTTAATTGGCGCTTACCATCGGGGAGCTGTGTCCCCTATGGGTGTTGACGCAAGCCTGCGTCATCTAGGCGTACTGACGGGCACTCTCTCATGGTCTGGAACGGCTCCAGCAGCATGCCAACGATGTGAATAAACATAATACCAAGCCTGGTACCTATACGAAATCAGTTAGAACATGTCAGTCCATTCTTGTTGACCAGCGGAAGAAACTTGGGATATTATCAGTCTCCCGATATGCTATAAAAGTGGTACCTTTTATCGGGGCTGTGAAAACGCTATCACCCTCCTGATAGGTACCAGCTATCGACATTCTCCTGATAGGTACCAGCTATCGACATCTTTCTAGCAGGTACCAGCTGTCGGTATCGTCCTGATATGTACCAGCTTTTGACGTCGCCCTGATAGGTACCGGCTATCGGCAGATGCCAGTCAGATCAGCAACTCGCTGGCTATGTCGTGCAGCAATACCACATACGGAAGCTCTGGGAAGAGTGGCCTCTAACGTGGACAGGAGCGGCCTATCGCGGCTTCCGCGCTCCCGTCGCTTAGCCGAGAATCTTTGGCGGTCACGGAACGCAAAGCCTTCACAAGATGGACCATTCTCTTCAGCTAATACATCGCGTTGACGTATACAGCCCATGCAGCCCCTCATCTCATTTGACAAGCCTGAAGCACACTGCGGGGTCACGGCCTGGGCACCTGTGAAGCCCAGCTGGGCTCGCCCGGCGTGACCAGCTCGTCGTGATTTGCACCACGTGACTGCCCCCGCCGCTGGCAGCTCAGCTGGGTTAGAGGGCTGGTGACCAGCAAAACTCTCGCGTCGCTGTGCTCTGCGCTGGTTATAATGTGCAGACACGGTGACCATCTCCAAAGTTGGGTTGCTGAGGAGCTTCGGTGACTGAACAACCTGTGTGACAGTCTCATTAATTTCTTATGAAAAATAGCTTACGTTAAAAACTTAGATCGCATTCAGTACATAAGCGCGCTTTTAAGCCCGAACAAACCGACTCATTAATCGGGTGCGGATCCAGGATTTCGTCAGGCGGGGCGCGCAACATTGTGGAGACCCCATGGAGCTTAGACCCCCCCCCCCCAAAAAAAAAATCCTTGAGTCCGACCGTCAAATTTTAAGTTCTTGGTATGCTATGTTTATAGGGCAACCCATCTTACTGTGCGCATCCGTAGAAAAATAGGCGTGCTACGTATGCACATACATGGAGCTTATTGGTTTTTTCCACATCATGATGAATCCTATCATTTTGAGGCTGATTTTTTCTTTTAAAACTTGGCAAAATATGTCAAAGTTGGCTTCTAAAGGTCCTTAAAATCCAGCACGAACTTGATTCCGAGCATATTTACGCCTAACCGGCTAATCGATGTGATCAGATGATGGCTGATGACTAATGCAGCGTTTTTGCTTTGCTAGTTGTGAAGGAGTACAAAATATCATAGCACTAAAATATATTGTGCAACATGGAAACGGAAGTGGTGCGCAAGTATAATAGGCACCACAAATTCAATAAGCAACCAAAATATCACGCACAACGTCGGCGGCGCGTAAAATTATGTTCGTTAATCGCGCATAAAAATTCATGGGCGCATATCGCCCTCCTGCTCTAAGGCGAAGGCACCAAGACCAACAGCGACAGAACCTGAGCGATCATGGGCGCCGCGGAGGGCCGACAAAGAGGCCCCAGTCAATCAGTATGGGGCCCTCAGAGCAAGCCAGAAGAACCAAAGTGACCAAAGTGACCAAAGTGACAGGCCACTGAACGATCGGTAGTGCCCCGGCAGGTTGACGTTAAGAACCCCAGGCAGAGCATAGGGCCTTTTGAGCAAAGGGCTCAGTGTGTGTGCGTGCACACCAAAGATCAGTGTGCTTGAATGGATGTCCCTGTGGGATCAAAAAGTTGTGTAACATATTTTATGGCGTAGCATCGTCATTCCAGACTAGTTCAGCCACAAAATGATAAGCAATACCTGAAAACAAAAAAATTACTGCGATGTATTAATAGCCTGATTCCGTGCTCTACATAATCTATTGCCAGCACCTATGCCATTATTGTGATGCACGTTCAGTGGATCTACTTTCCTAGTTCCGTTGTTCAAATCGTACGAAAGGACCTTTGTCGTGTCATGCGACTGCACGACTATCGGCTGACCTGTCACCAGGCTGACACTATCAAGCCAAAGGCCAAATGGCCCGCCTTGAAGAGCCATATACCAATAGTTATTCTGGAAGACGAACCTACCACCACGCGTTTCGCCACATCACGACTGCGGTCAGCACAACCCCAGCGCTCTGACAAAGCTGGGTCTTCGCCGCGACGATTGATGCGTCTCTGCGGCAGTGAAGTCCTTTTAGCGCGCATTTTGTTCACCGCAGCCAACTGTTTGGGGGAAAGGCCATGTCTATAAACTGTCATTTTGCTAATTATATTCTTCAAAAGATATCACTAGTGACCTGGAAAGCAATCAAGCATAGTTTAACTCGGATAAATTATTATATTATTTACCCGACCTCAACAGGAATGTTTCACATTTGAAGCTATTAAAGCAGGGATGAGATATGATGAAACAAGCTAACTTGTAACAATGTATATACATTTTGAGTGGAAAAGACTGCTAAAGACAGCACAATTCTCTGTTTTGTAGATGTTTTTTTCTCAATGCGCCATCGTTTGAATATGTCATCATGCCTTGCACAGCACTGAGAAACAACTGATAGCTGTTATATCTGGAAGTCGTGCTGTTCAAAGAACACCAGATATGAACGCCTCGACAATCATACTTGTTTGGTCTTGATCAACGCGTGGCTTATAGAATGCCAGGATTTGAATGACGTTATTATGACGTCACGAATGCCGCGGTGACTTTGAAATACTCTCCCCGATATACCTTTGTCCATTTTCGCTTATGCCTAACTCAGAAACTAAAGGCGCTCAAGTCTCAAGAAGGGCAGGATTGGAACAGCACCGAAAGGTCTTCAGGAAGACTTGGTTTAGTTCAGAACCGCATATAAATGTGGAACACTCCTTTTGAATCACAGTTGTATTATATATGCACCATTAATTGGAACAGTCTCATGGTTTTTGACATCCCTTACACTTCTCGCTGCTATATTACAGGAAAAAATTAAGCTTCATCTGGAATCCTGTGGCCAACGTGTTCTATTGTTTAGCTGCGTTCTTTTACCACTGTGGAATTCCACAGTTTACATAGAAACGGTTGCGCCATCGGCGTCAGCCGATGCGCCCCCATTTATTTTCACACACTCAGGCAAAAGGGTTAGTGAAGTTGGTACCATGCTTCGTGTGTTTTTGGTGCCACGCCTGGCCGAGCATTTGTCGAATATTGGCGAAACACAGCTAGAAATTAATGAGCCAATGTTAGTATCAGTAAAAAGGGAGACGTAATCCTTACAAAATACATACAGGCACAGTTGTCCGCCATGTAGCATTTTAGACAGCATCAGGCTGTACTACAATAAAGCCTGACACCAGTGCAGGCACAACGACGGAAGTGAATGCAAGGTTCGAGCGAGCAAATGATCCTTCTGACCCGACTGCATGGGATGAATGGACTGCTTCTTTAATTTGGTTATGTTTTAGCATGGTATCCTAAAGCAGTGATGTCGCCAGCAGATGATATGCGCATTGGGGATGAGCTGGAGCTAGAGACCACGGCCGTGCAGCCATTATTCATCCTTGCACGAACTCTACAGTCGTAATGCTCCATATAGAATTAAAGATTTTTATTATTGGACCCACATGAGGGGTTTTACCCAGACACCTTACAGACTATGACTTTCTGTTCGGAGCACAGCGGACTAAATATTTGTTAAAAATAAATAATCAAATAATTCATTATAACTTGTTGAACAAAACTGAGTGTTGTTGAGCGTTCCTGACTATGCTGATGTTCTTGATTACAACTGTTGACGCCGTGACATACCTGAATTGTGCAAATTGTCACGCAAAACCAGTAACTTAAATAAGCGCCACATTTTTACACAGGGCGCTGTGTTCCATTCTCAAAAAAGAAAATTAGAGTAGGCAGTGTAATTTAGCCGATTGGTTTGGCGCTCAGACCCCGTAACTGGATAGGTTAATGAAGCCAGATGTTTCTCGACTCATAGACAGAAAACATATATGTTTGTCGTAAAGAGCAGAGCATCTACCAACACAACAACAACCTTCCTCTCGAAGTATAAAGTTGTGTTTGCTCTCGCCGTTACGTAAAAATCGTAACTACTGAGCGGACAATCGATACAATAAATTTTGCACACCTATGGAGAAAATACGCGCAAAGGTTTGAGAGGATGAAAAGCTCCAGAGCACGGGAACGACCCAAGTTTTCATAACTAACCCAGTCCCGCCACCACAACCAGAAATACGCACCGCCGTGCGTGGCCGCCATAGACAAGTGCCTTCGGTAACATAAGGCGGCCTTTGCGAGGGGATGCCTTTACTTTCCGATCAGAACGGGCATGTGCCTCAAGTGCCCCCCCCCCCCCCTTCCTCTGATCTATATTCGCCCCTGCATTACTACTACGCTGCTTGAATGAAATACTTTTAATGTCATGAAATTTTGAATATGAATTGACTTTTGTCAAAAAAGTGGGCTAATTCCGTCCATAAAATGGCAGGTAGGTCCTCGGGCCCACGGTCCGGCTCTCAAACCATTGACGAAAATTGCCACTCATGTACCATGTGGAAGCAAATTGCCAGCGTTTGTCTCGCGCCGTAAGGTTCCTGAAAATTGTGCCCTAGTCTGTTTCACATGGAAGACGGGCGCGGCGGTGGAATATCAGAATCTCGGTACAATACTGATAGCAGTGGCATGGTACAGTAACTTGGATCATGCTTGCATAAAACCCTTTTACTGCTATTTTACGTAGGTATTAAGTTGCTTGCTATCTTACATGGGCGCGTAAAAAGCGCAAAAGCTGCTGTAGGGGAAATTAAGTTCCTTTCTTTAAGCTGACAAATGTTCAGTTGGCTCGTTCACTGGAGGAAGGGAAGACCATGATTTAGTTGATTGGCCGTGCCGAACAATATGTTCTTGTTTTACTCTTTCTTTCAGCATTTGATGTGCCTTTGCAACGTTACGGCCTCAACACCAGACAATAGCGGAAATATATCTTAATGGCACCAACAGGGGTTCAAGGGCACAGCCCCCCCCCCCCACACACACACACACACTCCAACCTTTCATTCGCTATTGTTGGACTAAAAGTTTTGCATAGGAACTACAACGGAAATGATGGATGACTGGCGAAAGAAAGATACCAAACTCTCAGTGGCATCAATTGCTACCTTCCACGTGCAAAACAATGACGTCATTTTTCAGTGGACCCACGCGTCTACTAGGGTTCGGGCTGCTGACACCTGACACGGTAGCGCTAAACCGCGTTTCACCTCAGCGTTGCGCGTCGAAATGCCGTTACCTAGCAACACTAGCGAGCCTCCACGCTGCCGATGGCTTTACATACATGCCTGCGCATCGAAACAGCGGCGGGACATCCAGGCTGTGTGCGGGGCGGCTGCCATTGCGTTGCCGGATAATGAATGCTTATGCGAGTGCATGAAAACGCCGTTGGTGCCGCAATGTGGCAGATGAGGCGGCTTCCGTTCCATTCCCTAGCACTGTGTCATCACCTGGACATGCAGCCGCCTATGCCAAGGGAGTCACTTTGTAAAATGGGTTGACCCGGTTTCTTCCCGGATTTCGACCCCCTTGATTTGCGCCCCTGATGTCAAGATTAAAATGTAAAAAGCTGATCTGTTTAAAAGCTGTTTCAATGTTGAGGAATGGCTCTCCTTTGAAGCCGATGTCATAGTAATGATGATGATATATGGTGACGATAAAATCGGCTGTGACTCGTCTAGGTACCTAATGTATCAGCAGTTCAGACACTTGTTGCATCTCATTGGCCCAGTGTTCCCTTCATGCTCATATGCATTGAAGGTGCTTAGAAGAACGTTGAGGGTGCTCAAGTCAGCATTGGGGGGGGGGGGGGGTTGATCCCCCGGAGAGTATACGAAGTGACACTCCATGCCCATGCCGATTCCACAAGAGTATACGAAGTGACACTCCATGCCCATGCCGATTCCACAAGAGTATACGAAGTGACACTCCATGCCCATGCCGATTCCACAAGAAGCTTCAGGTGCAAGTCGGAGGCGAGCGACAAAGCGGGTATGATTGGACATTCGCAGCGCCATTCCGCGAATGGCGTGTTCCCACGCGCCGGCACTTTTCCACGGTTTGTTTGTGGCGGGCGAGGGCCACGGCGTGTTTGTGGGTGACGCGTCTCTCACCCACGGGACAGCCACGGGACAGCTGGCTGGAAACGCCCCGTCGTGCCAGCCGCCGCCGACGGAAATCACCCCCGACACCCGTCCCAAGCCGAGCCCGGCCACGCCTGCACGGCGCCGCGTGTCGTCCGCCTGTGGTGTGGAACGCCCGTCCGCTCTGCAGCACCTGACCTGCAGCTGGCCTGAGCCTGCAGCATGCCTCACAACGCAAGGTGCGTGTGCCAGCCGACAGCGGACGCCACAGCAGGCAGACGATGCTGGCCATGTAGCCTAGAAATCGATTCCTCACGGATTTTTACGTCCGTATGTAGACAAACCACTTGCACACAAGCGCTTCCCCTCAATTCTGATTTAAAATAGAGAAGCGTAGCGGTTCTGACTTGGCTAGATTTTCAACTACACACAGCGATGAACAAAGCTTCTGATTTACAGGAGACGATTGGTGCAAAAAATAGACTTTTGCTAGCTATTTGTTAAAAAATGTCAAAAAAGGAAACAAATTACAGGCAGAATACCCCAGTTAGAACCAAACCCAAAGGCTTAGTGCGGGTCTGTACCCGCTAACACTTACAGCGTGAGATGGTGTAGATAATGTGTCTTGCTCTTACAGCAAAACGTCGATGTTTTAAGTTGGGCCACAAGATGCGTCCAAACATCGTTGCTTTAGTTAGGATACTTCTTAGCAGGTGACATAAATACGCCATAACCTGACTACATGAGTGCTGACGTCTCAGATCAGTGGTGATTGTTTTCCAATGTTTTCAGATCAGTGCTTTTCACAGCTTTTTTCAGCCAAGATTCACGTCACAAACTAAACGGCATAAGCATAAGAAACAACCAGGCATATTACAAGTCGCAAGAAACATGGCTGGCCCCAGCAACTTGCAACGAACGTGGTGAGTCTGCTACGCGACGTTTTAAATCGTCGTGCCATTTGAGATCGATGGCTTTGAATGCTCGCCGCGCGGCTGTGGGTCGGTTCGTCGCAGGGGTGTAGACCACCGTTGGTTGTGGGTCGGGTTCGTCGCAGGGGTGTAGACCACCGTTGGTTGTGGGTCGGGTTCATCGCAGGGGTGTAGACCACCGTTGGTTGTGGTGCTGTACATGCTGCACTGTGCTGTGGCGCTGTGCTCTTCTAAGGATCGACCATGCATGACGTCCCTGGTAATAGTGTTTAAAAGCACTACCGATCTAGAAGGCTCGTTGTTTGCGGATACCCGAACTTTAGCTTCGGAGGTCAACAGGGAGACATTGGAGCGAAAAGAGTAAGGACTCATCCGCGGCTTCCTGCTGTTGAGAGGAACGCGGCTTTGGTGGCAAGAGGCCGAGCGTCGCCTGCGCAGGCCTCTTACAATGCTCGGCGCACCTTAGATCAGCGAGCTGACTGGCTGATAGGCGTGAGATAAAACGCTTTTTATTGTGAGATAAAACGCTTTTTATTATCATTATATTGTATGCAGAGATAAATGAAGGTGCTAGATGTGTTCAAAGATGTCTTTTGCATTTGCTCATATCAACATTGCATGACTTTCACACTAAATTATGGGGCCCGCGCCAGTAATACCGGTGATTGTGCAAAGATAGTGAAGGTCGCCAATGTTTCGAGCTGATTGAACAATAACGTCGTTTAACCAAAACTGGTAATTTTCAGGTACTTGTGCAACCATGTTGATCGGTAGATGCATTGTCATAGAAATACAGTTTTGCAATATACGTAAAGGTGGAGAGGAGGGGGGGGGGATGTATGAGACTGCCTCTAAAATGTAATTGGAATAGTTTTTCCCAGATTTGACCCGCTTTCTTTTCAGGGTTGGGAGCACGGGTGAGTTGTCTCAAAATTACTTAGGGGGAAAACTTAGGCCTTAAATAAATCAGGCCTCAAAAAGGCCTTAAAAAGGCCTCAAAAATTACTTAGGGCTTCAAAAATGATGAATGATGAAGAATGATAGCTGATAAAAAATGATGAACAACAACCGATACCTGAAAGTAGGATGCTACATCCCTGGTTAGGAGGTACAACCCTCCAACTCAATAGGAAACTACATCGTTGTAGAGCTAGTTCTGTTAAGCATGCCTTTGTCTGATAATTTCGTTAGATCAGTCCTAAGCAAAATTCCGTGTTTGATGGAGTGTTTAAGGTCAAGCAGTTCAACAGCTGCTCTGGAACAAAACCCAAACAGGCAGTGATGATTTTGAAAGAAGTCTAAGGCATGGACACCTGAAAGCGTTTGTTCGATGTGAGCCTGTCTGCGCACGCACGCACACGCGCGTGCGCGCGTACTAAGTATTTATGGAGGCAGTTGGTTAGTAGACAGCTACATTTTAGTGTGGAAATCATAAACATCCTGCTGCGTGTCACATAATCGTGAATATCAATCTGCCAGTGATAAAATCAGGGTTCACTGAAGGAGTCTTGTATTGATTTTGGGCCAGAACAATTGCTGACGGCGGTCAAATTGTTGATGTGTTGCTGATGCAATCTGGGAGCCCCGCAAAGCCTATTATATTGTATTACAAATCACTTTCAATTAAACTCCCAGCTAGATTTCTTACAGGCGTCTCTTTTAAGTTTCAAGGTGATGGCATTAAGCCTGCGTCAGTGAAAGTATTTTCTAATGCATGATGAGCATGCCAAACGTGATGTTTGGTTATGGATCATTCATTAGCACTCGCCTTGATTCGCCGTTTTTCATAATGCAGACTCATAGGGGGGGGGGAGGGAGGTCGATGCCCCCACCTCCTCATGATGCTTAGAATCTAAGGTAGATAGAGCCACACGAGTAAAAAAAAAACAGTAGATAGGTCTCAGCTAGTTCTCGCGACTGGTATGAAAGTTTGTGTTCCTAGACAACAAAAAAATGACAGCGGCCAAAGTTCCCTGAAAATAAAACATTTTAGTTTTCCATGTTCACATGTACAAAACCACACCCCCTAGCAACACGAACTATAAAAAGCCGTGTTCCTTTTTTAATTCTGCGTACATTGCTGTTCAGTTTTGTGTCTTTTGAGCATATATTTTTGGTGCCGGGCTCTGTTAATATAACAGCATCGCACCGTCACCCGCGCTGTCCGTTGATCACCATGCAGTGTTTCTAAAAAAGCATTGTTCGAGCCTCGGGGCACGTCAAAATGCACGTAATGAATGCCCCAGAGGAGACTGAAATTTTTAGCGCGATTGCACGACATGCCGGATAGGTACTCCCACCTTACCGGAGCGAGGGTCACACTTGCTATTTGAGAGGGCGATTGCCACTCCACTGAATGCTATGCTACATGATGGATTGATAAATTATCAGTAAGCTTCATCAACGCTGAGTTGATTCTAGGATAGCGTTGTGGGTATGCGACACACTTATTAAATGCTCGGAACATATGTCGTAAAGAGTTTCCGTTTGGTGTGAGGGCTTTCCCTATCCGTAGCCAGTACAAGTAATCAGCCTACGCCATATGCCTATGCCTAACCTTATGCCCCGACGAGGGATCAAATTTCTCATGGAATTCAAGTATGTGTCCGCATATTTAAATTCCAGGCATTCTCTGTTGAGAGACACAGAAGTGAGTCTCAGTGGGCCAGGCTTTCATCGGTGCAGCCTCTGTTCGAGGGTAACCGACTCGGACGCGGGCCAGATCAAGAGTGTTGCACATGATAACACCAACGCCCTGGCCGGGTCGTCGGGATTGGTGGCCTGGTCCAAAACTCTCACTTCTTTGGCCAGGTCGTCAGCACTTTCTTTCCCACTCGTTGGCTCTTAGGAGCACTGCACGGCAATCCACGGCTAGCGCTGGCGACGGGCGGCAACAGACCATTCCGCGGAACGCGCGCGGCCTGTTCATACCGTTACCTTAAAGGGAGTGTTTCACGTTGTTATGGGTTTTGGGACTGAAATATCCATCTTGCAGATCATTCGGTGCAGTTTGCAGCCCTGCTCTTTCAACTCCCAAACCCCTAGTTTCTGAGATCACGCCCGCGAAGATACGCATATTATTTCGAGGAGACTATTCAAGGTCATCCAGGCATCCATGACCTCACGTTAGCGTCATTTAAATTCTCCCACTGCATTAGACATGCGGCGATCAAGCCCAAGAAAATACAGTTGTCGAGTCGTTCATATCTGGCGTTCGTGAGGATGATTTACAGACATAACTATTTCCAGGTAGGCCGTCAATAGAATTCCAATCAATGTTGTGCGGGGTACGATGACGTAATCAGACAATAACGTATTGAGCAGCATGTTTTCTAAACAGAGGAATATGTTGTCTAGAACAGTCCTTTCCACTTAAAAGTAAACCACTAGATATAAGCAGGCCTACTTTATCATATCTTATGCTTGCTTTGCTGTCTTAAACGTAGAGCATTTTCTTGACCGGATACTAACAGCATAACTATGTGTAGAAACAATGCTGTTAAATTCGTTGTCGCTGGGGCATGAGCTCATGCATAAAAGCATGTGAAGATCAAAACGTTCGATTTTGAGGAAAATTCTCCTTTCCCTGGCCTAGAAAGGTCAATTATTGACCTAGAAGCATGCAACTTATTGTTAATTGTAAGATGTTGTTGAGGCACATCGATTAATTTGGTTTCCCCTCGGCCCTATGGTCCTTAGTTTGAAAACGGCAGGGGGGGGGGGGAAGCGTCGACCTCGCCCTCCATCCCCATCGTCCTCGTTATGAAAAACGGTGCATCAGGGTGGGGGTCAGCGCTCCGCAGCCCGGTGCGAGTGACACCCAGTCCTAGGTCGGACATGCGACCTCTCATGTGCCCGACACGGGTCTACCAGTGCTGAACACGCACAAACTCCTGCGCCGAACACGCTGCCTCTCCGGTGCAGGAAACGCGGCAGCTCCCGTGCCGAACGTGCGCCCTCTCCGGCGCTGGACGCTCGCTCCTGTGTCAGTCCACGCTTCCCTCTCCTGTGTCGAAAACACTGCCGCCCTGATGCTGGACGGCTGCTCCTGTGCCGGCACGTGACCCCTCCGTGACGGACACACGGCCGCCCTAGCGCAGGACGGCTGCTCCTGTGCCGGACAAGCGGCCCGTCCAGTACCAGACACGCGGTCTTTCCTGCACCCGGCGGCCGCTCTTGTCGGACTCGCAACCCCTCCCCTACGCTGGGCACCCGGCCGCTCCCGTGCCTGACAGTCGGCAGTCTCACGGTTTGAAATAACGACGCCCCAGTGAGCGGCTCACCGAGGATTCAATGAGCTGCTGACGCCGCACGCTCTTTTAAAATGCATAGCATTCTAATGACGCTGAGCGGGTTAAGGGACCGAGACTTTCACGCCTTGCTATCTTTTTACGCGCCCGTGGTGCGTGATCGTAAGGCTCTAGGGCTGTAGCTGGGGCATGTGACATACTGTATGTGGTATGCCCATAACACTATAGCGATCAAATGCTGTTGGCAGTTATTGCACAAGTGCCACTTACGCTCGCTTTAAAAGTAGGCCTTTTAAAGTCCTAAAGAGCTAGATTTAAGTCTTAAAGAGCAGTATTTTCCACTTAAAAGCATACCGACAGCTATAACTGACCTTATCTTATCATATCTGATGATTGCTTCAATATCTTCATATAGGGAGCATTCCTTTTAAGTAGTCCCTACGGTCTGGTGCTAGACACTGAAGCCATAGTCTGACACCAGGTCATCTGAACAATGTTGTGATAATCAGGCCGGAGAGGTCAGCACAGGTCTTCTGTATTGTGGGTTTCCAGACGTAAGATCACACCAGCCGTCTGGCCGTTCCTGAGTTGGGGCCGCATGGGGCTCTTGCTGCGCCCGCCATCTGGTCCGAACCGTTCCGAGTGGGGCCCGACATGGGGACCTTTCGCTGTTGCTGTGCCGTCTGTCACGACCGTTCCTGAGGCGGGGACGACATGGGACCCTTGCCGCTGGCCATTTGGTCACGACCGTTTCCGGAGAGTGGGGCCGACATGGGAACTCTGCCGCTTGTGCAGTCTGGTCCGACACGTTCCTGTGTGGGCCCGACATGGGACCTTCTGCCGCTGTGCCGTCTGGTCACGACCGTTTCTGAGGGAGGCCCGGCATGGGGCCTCTGCTGCTGTACCGTCTGGTCATGACTGTTCCTAAGCGGGGCCCGACATGGGACCTTCTGCCGCTGTACCGTGTGCGGCGAATCTATGTGTATGCCAGCAACTCACCAGGAAAGACCTCGAGATGGAGCGCTGAGCTTTTTAAACTCCCAGGCCGCAGCAGGATACAGAGCGGAGATTAGGGTTGTACGGGTGTATAATGACGTGCGGAGACAAAAAAACGATGAGTAGAAGCTGGACGAAATGGCTGGCGTAATGCCTGAGTAAACCCGTTGATCTGCTTCGTATTCGGTGTGAAACGATTGCTCGACTGCACTGAATTTAAAAGGTTTACCATATCTCCATACGCCATACCACCATACCATATCTCTCAGGCGCCAACTCTTGAACACGTTCGGTCGAAATAGAACGAAAAACAACGATTGTTTCCATAAGCCGGAAAGCTACACAATGCCGGGCTCACGGCGTAGCCTGGATTGTGGTGCCATCACACACCACGGCGAGGCCCCTCCCACTTGGCCGTGAGCCAGCAGGCTCTGTTCCTGACCTTGACCCCGTGAGAGCGTCGGAGATTTCGCTCATAGGCCAATGGGGTGTTCACATGCTGTTAAAATGACTTATATCAGCACACTTTCACCAGGAACTGTACTAAGGATGCCAGATGTCATATTGTTACAAGATGATGGTAAGCGCTTACACAGACGGGTATAAATAGAGGCGTTTGAGTGTCCGCAGAAGTCGGCAGTTTTATGGACCTTTCACATCAGGTTTCGTAGTTCCTAACGGGGTTTGGCTGTTTTTTAATAGTTTTGGTTGGATATTGCGTATGTGTATAAAGCGTTTCCCAGGTGTGTGGCCGCAGGCGTGAAGTCACCTCCGCCTATCCGTTGACCACTAGAGAACGAAAGTTGGGTGAAGCCCGGTTGAATTTCAAATGGCCCTGCATAACAATATTGATAAATGTGTTCTCCACGATTACATCTACTTTCCTGTTGTGAGACGTTGGTGTGAAGCGTTGGCAATCAGAAACAGGCTGAAGTTGTTCTCCGTGATAAAAGTGACGTACCCAACCTGGCTACCCTTGCCTAAAATGCCATATGCACGCATGCCCGCCACAGCTGCTCGCCTCACTATGACAACTAGCACCACAGCCTCCCGTCACACCCCAACTAGCACCACAGCCTCCCGTCACACCCCAACTAGCACCACAGCCTCCCGTCACACCCCAACTGGCACCACAGCCTCCCGTCACACCCCAACTGGCACCACAGCCTCCCGTCACACCCCAACTGGCACCACAGCCTCCCGTCACACCCCAACTAGCAACACAGCCTCCCGTCACACCCCAACTAGCACCATAGCCTCCCGTCACACCCCAACTAGCACCACAGCCTCCCGTCACACCCCAACTAGCAACACAGCCTCCCGTCACACCCCAACTAGCACCATAGCCTCCCGTCACACCCCAACTGGCAACACAGCCTCCCGTCACACCCCAACTCGCACCACAGCCTCCCGTCACACCCCAACTAGCAACACAGCCTCCCGTCACACCCCAACTAGCACCATAGCCTCCCGTCACACCCCAACTAGCAACACAGCCTCCCGTCACACCCCAACTAGCACCACAGCCTCCCGTCACACCCCAACTAGCAACACAGCCTCCCGTCACACCCCAACTAGCACCATAGCCTCCCGTCACACCCCACCTCGCACCACAGCCTCCCGTCACACCCCAACTAGCAACACAGCCTCCCGTCACACCCCAACTAGCACCACAGCCTCCCGTCACACCCCAGCTAGCACCATAGCCTCCCGTCACACCCCAACTAGCAACACAGCCTCCCGTCACACCCCAACTAGCAACACAGCCTCCCGTCAGGCCACCCTGGTCCGCCACACCACCTCGGCCCTGGCCAGGCCCGGCCCCGGCTAAGCCCGGCCCTGGCCAAACCCGGCCCTGGCCAAACCCGGCCCTGGCCAAACCCGGCCCTGGCCAAACCCGGCCCTGGCCAAACCCGGCCCTGGCCAAACCTGGCCCTGGCCAAACCCGGCCCCCGCCAAACCCGGCCCCGGCCAAGTTCGGCCCCGGCCAAGTTCGGCCCCGGCCAAGCCTGGCCCAGGCCAAGCCCGGCCCAGGCTACGCTCGGTCCAGGCAAAGCTCGGCCCCGTCCGCAGCCCATATATTTGCACACTGGCAGACAAATAAGATTAGGCATGGTGTCAATTTTGACCTAAACGGTGAGCAATACACTAATTTGGAGTCCTGCACTATTCGTTTTGTGTTAATCAGATGGGATAGTGACATCTGCATCCCACCAGATACGATCGTGACATCTGTATCCTACCGGATGGAATAGTGACATCTGCATCCCACCAGATGGGATAGTGACATCTGCACTCCACCAGATGGGAGAGTGACGTCTGCATCCCACCAGATGAGATAGTGACATTGGCATCCCACCAGATGGGATAGTGACATCTGTATCTCACCTCGCCGCCTAGCTTTGAATCAAACGCAAGCCCGGTCGCATTCTTTCAATTGAACACAACACGTGCGCTGGGTTGAAGATCATACTCTTTACGCATCAGGGTGTCGAATGCAGAGCTGTCACAGTCGAGTTCGATCAAACTGACCTGAGACCGCGCCATGGCCGGCCGGCAGTCAGCTGTTCGCCCAGCAGGCGGGATCGGCCAGGCCCGAGACGAAAACTCACGGCGCTCAGAATCAGAGCGGGGCATGATCTTATCTTCCGGATTCCAGTTTTCGTGGGAACTGTGGGGCTTACAGAGCGTGAACTTGTGGTGGAATTTAAGTGACCTCTGATCCCCGTCGGCGGACGGATTGGGCCCTCAGGGCAGGGTATGCCAGTGTCGTCTTAATCCGATGCCCTTGGGCTGAAATGTAAGGGGCAGCGTCCCTTACCGCTGACGATTCAGCTGTTAGGAATTATCCTGGTAATCATGCCAGCATATTGCACTCATTCTGTTTCATGACTTACCACCCATTACCCTAACATTTGCTTCTCCACCTTAATAAAAAAACAGCATTTTGGGATCGGTCTCAGAGCCATTACTTATGCTTCGAGCAGCGTAGGCAGCATCCCGCAAATGCAGGGGGGGGGGGGGGGGGGGGAGCGCAACCCTATTTTTCACTGAAAACCGAGTTTGGTGCGCTTATGCTCGCGCAACTTCTTGAGTGTCGTGGAAACAACGTCGTGCATTCTCGATTTTTTCTATTTTAGGTGCTAACACGTACTTTTTAACCGTCAGGTGTTACAAACATGTCATATACACGTTAACATGTACTATAAAAGGGGCAGGCAAGGGTGAACTGTCCCTTCGGTCTGCGATTTCTTTGTGCACACCCCTGCATACAACTAACATCTTTAGGGGTATATATACATACATATATATGTATATATATATATATATATATATATATATATATATATATATATATATATATATATATATATATATATATGTATATATATATTCGCAGTCCCCTCGCAATCATAGGGATCTGCGTGAGCCAGCTCAAAAGCGCACTGATTTGGCGGGTACGGGGCCGAGGCTGGAGCCAATCGTGACCCAGCTCTAGACCACACTGATTTGGCGGGGTCGGGGCCGAGGCTGGAGCCAATCGCGACCCAGCTCTAGACCACACTGATTTGGCGGGGTCGGAGCCGAGGCTGGACCCAATCGTGACCAAGCTCTAGGCCGCACTGATCTGGCGGGGCCGGAGCCGAGGCTGGACCCAGTCGCCACCTGCAACGGTAAAATCTATCCGAACTATGCCGCGCCACTGTTGTTTTCTTCCGAGCATGACAGCCTATAAACAAATTGGTCGTTCGTCGTCCGATTTTAGCCAGACTTTTCCAAAATGCACGCTAGGTAAGCTGTGGTTGATATCCTAAGTGCAGTGAATTGAGTACAAAACTTATCCCGAAAAGCTGTGTGACAGGGTGTTTCGCGGTAACATCGGTCTAGTGCGTTCAAAGTTGTCCTACTGATGGCGCCAGTGTCGTACACGAAACGTGCGAGCTACCGTACACGTATGAACATGTTTCGTTTTTAACTGCAGAGAGGACATAATATTTAAGGCCAAAAGTTCTTGCGCATTGCAAAAAGTCTTCATGTTAATGGGGGTGTCCCACCTTTGGGGCACATTAACAAGATATTCTGGTGAAACCTTAGGACCATCTGTGCCTGATAAAAGCACTGGGTAGATCAACTGCATGCATCATCGAGTTACAATACTAACATAAATCCTAATCAACTTCGAGTCCAAAGTACGTTGTGAACGTTTTTCACAGGACTTGGCTGTTTTCTTTCTTGGTAGTCCCAGAGTGTCGCGGTAGCCAGAGTCCTCGACGACTGCAGTTGTTTTAACAGCCGTCGGCATGACGACCGCCGTTGTCATGACGACGGCGGACTTTGCTGAGGGCCGCTGTCGGCTGTTACGGGTTAGAGGTATCGCTTTTGAGCTACTTCACCGCGCACATTGCGAGCCTGTGGGCTTAAAAGTGACACCTCTACTGGTATGAATGAGGTCAGTACGAACGAACGTTTGTGGTTGGCACAAGGGCGGGGAAGGTCACCTACCGAGAAACGCTTTGGTTGAAATTTGAACCAGTTCGTCATTGTAGGTCATTTGATAATCCACTTCCAAATTCAACATGGGCTTCGAAAAAGTCACTGGTCTGAACGCCATAATACACAGCACAAATAGGAATAGACAGTAGAAAGTAGAAGAAATAGAAATGTACAGTAGAAAGGGAAGAAATCGACATGTAGGGAAGAAATCAAAGCCATAGTGTAACGTTTCGTTGAATTCGCGGGATAACGGTTCCATGTTTGCCTATCTTTGTATCTAGATAGTGTTTCAAGCTTTCGTAGCATTTATTACAGAAGTATTTTGAGAAATTAGTGAGGCAAACATTACAGAACACACACGTTGAAAAAGCGAGGCAAACGAGGTGTATTACGTTCATAATGATGAGCAGGAAGTCCAATGAGATGTATCCCGCAGGAGCGGCTACTTGAAATCAAAATTCTGAGCTACTTAGAGGGCTACCAAGAATACTGGTTTTACTGATCAAAGCGGATGCATATGATCCAACAATGACTGAAATGTACAAAAAGGTGACATACTCCCTTCAAAGTGCAGGAACATTGTGCCTCGACACCACCCACGAATAGATAGCTACACACATACATAAAATTCCCCATCGATGAAAATGAGTCCATCTCTTTCAGTCCTTAGATACTCTATGCCGCTGTCTAGAAGGTGTTGATGATATGAAATGTAGCATGCAGTTATGTAAACGACACCATGCATTTTTTTAGTGGCAAGGACGGAACAAGATACCTGTGAACATTCTTCTCGGTCGCCAGACTCGCGAAAGGTGCCGAGTATGAGCCGCTCGTCGAGGCCTAAGCAATCAATATGCTCGTGTTTGTGGCGTCCGTTTATACGAAACGACATCGAAGAGCTAGCAAAAGTGTGCCGTCAACAAGACTGCAAGCTGCAAATTGGTGACGTCACGGCATGTTGTAAAACAAAATGGTGAATGGTTTCTTTATAACCCGTCAGCAGTCCGGAGCGAATGATGCGGAGGTCATTTCCCACTTCCGAAACAAAAATAACCACACAAACGCAGCTCGCTCAGCGCTCCTTGCCTTAGCGACTGCGCCAAACGGCCGCAGAAGCGGCAGCCGAGCGCGGCCTGACAGGTGCATGTGCGACCGGCGGCAACTGGCCGGGAGTGTCTAGCCCGGCTGGCTGCTGACGGCTGGCGGATCCGGCCCGGCCGCCGGGCGTAACCGGGCCCGGATAAAGCACCGCGCCTGCTGCCGCGCTACCCGCTGACAGCCGGGCCGAGCGATGGTAATCACCGCCGCCGCCGCCGCCATTGCAGAGGACGTGCGCGCCGGCCGGGCCTGTGCGCGTGGCGCCTCGGTCTGCTTTGGATGAGCGCTGTTCAGAGTGCACTCCTACAGTTGGAATCGGTGCAAACGGGGCCAGTTCGGAACAGACATGAAGTTCTTGATCATGGAGCTGTATAAGTCGGTCTTTTCCTAACCAGGCATAACCCTTTTAAAATGTCCGTGAGAGGACTGTAGCCATTCATCGTGTGGTCGCTGAGGACGTTTATTTACGTTTCACCAAATTTTTCACGCAAATCATAGTCAAAACCAATCATGTCGTCAAGAGTGTTAGTTCTTCAGCAGATGCCTACAGCTGAGGCTGCCTGACCGCACAGGCCTCGTAGAATCGCCGCGGGCGCCGCCAGGCCTTCCCCACCGTCGGTTATCCCACCCCGACGTCGGCCGTCCCGTTCCGACGTCCGTCATCCCCTCCCGACGTCCGCCGGCCTCTCAACCATAACAACGAAAACAAGCGTCTCCGGCGTGCTTACCTTCTTAGGCCTGGCCTTGCTGTACGGATGACCGAAGCTGGAGTAGAGGCACGCCATGACCTGCTGGCTCCGCGCGATCGCTGACCTCAGGGTCACAGAGCCGTCGCCGGTCGGTCGCAGCCGGCGGCCGGCGGGGCACGTGGCGAGCTCGTAAACTAGCCGGCGCCGGGACCGGAGCTGGCGCAGCTCGCCGGGGCGGGGCCCATCGCCGACGCGCCATCCAACAGCCAATCAGCGCGCGCCGTGCGGTCACGTGGGCGGCCGCCGCACCGATCGGACCGGAAGATGGCTGGGGGCGAGAGGCCCGCTCGCGCCGCGCGTCCGTCAATAAGCTGGCTTCGCAGAGCGCTGCGAATCAGGCGGCTCTATCGAGTCAGCGCCGGCTAGCGAGTCGCCTGGGGCCGCGTCGAGTCGGGCCACGGATGTCGAGGCGGACTCGGCGACAGCTGCGCCGTCTCGTCCGGAGGAGGCGCTTGATAAATGACGCGGTGTCTACAAAACACCCGCCGTTTTGGCGTAAACAAACAGTGTGTTTTGTTGTTGTAAGCGCTGGCGGTGACTGCTGGAGAGTTGGTTGCTGTCGGTGGGAATCTGGCGGCGGAGGAGCGCTCGGCTGCATCGGAGGGGTCACGGCGCGTCCGCGGGACCGAGGCCAGTTCCAGTACACAGCGATACGTCCCCGGTTGAATGGGACTCAAGCTATGTAGTTCTGCGAGAAAATTGCCACCAATATCCCTGTTACAATGTTCAACACAGATTCTTCTCCTCGTCCTTAGCGAACTCCACTCAAAAACACCCCAAATGAAAATCGAACAATAGGCCTGTCCCGAGTCGTTTGCGGGGTTCAGATAGCGTGGCATCTCGTCAGTCCCCTGCCAGCCACCCTCGCCTGGACCCTCAGCAATGCAGTTGGGAACGGCGACGCTCGCGCAACGTTTTGTGTTTATGCCCTCTCAGGGACGCAGCTAGGGCCTTTGCAAGGGAGTACAGGGTTGACAAAGGACACCCCAAAACAATGCCGGATATGGCCCATCTGTCAGTGAGGATATGTTTTGTTCTAGGATAGTATATGATTATATGATATATATATATATATATATATATATATACATCATATAATCATTCTATTTAATGTCACAATTCATTGCACCCGAAGCGCAAAAATCAAACAAGCAATGGACCATTCATTTCTTACAGGACGTGTGTCTAATTGCATTGGGATTCATTATTATGTACAGAGGATTGCAGAGAAGTTTGATTTACATCGATCGGGATCTTTTGTTTCTACCAATTCACCTCCATTGACCAGATATTTGAAGTTTTTGTTGGCAGCACAAACTTATCGCGTGACCCCTAAAGTTTTCACCACTTGTTTACAGCTCATATCGTGAACGCATTGCCAGCGTCAGCAAATGATTTTCCGATAAGATAGCTTGTTAGCGCTGACAGCAAGTTTCTTACATCCCGACTGCGGCCATGGTGCAAACACGCATTTGTTTACAGTTTTGGGGAAGGATTGAGAGGAGGCATTGTTTTCATGCATTGAGTAATTGTTTCGACTGTCGTCCTCATCTGGTGTGTTGGTTTGTCTAATCTAGCACACCAGACGAGAGCAGTAGTCCGAACAATTACTCCATCTGGAACGCATTTACTTGCATCTACTTTGAAGTGTGTACAGCGCACGGTCCGGGGCTAATCTTAGAGGACTGTCCAGAACGTTTGATTTTTTCCGGAATCGCATTTGGCACAACGAACACGGATAATTGTCTGGATAAATCTCCAGACCGCGGGAAATCTCGAATAATTCTTAGACCTTGGCAAGACGGAAAACATTTTCTGTCATGTTTAGCTACGACCATTTACTGTACATGGCGCACACATAAGGAAACTAGTGAATAATCTCGGGACCCGCCGAACATAACTTGAAAAATTTTCGGACATGATTATCAGATGGATAATTATGTATTAAATAACTGTGTCACGCCTCTCCCTAGGTCGCTTATGGTTTAGGGGCGTGCCTGTGCTTTTGAATTTTTTTCCATTTCTACAAGTTAGTTATTATTTGCCAATGAAGTATACACACTTCTCAAACCTTTTGCTGCATTTGTCTGCTCTTTGAGGAATGCCTTATCAAGCATGCATGTAAATGCCGTTTTTAATTGTCGAGGTGTTAACCTTGCAGGAATTTTAACCTCAGTTGCAAGTTTTTTGCTGAGGGAGAACAAACGGTTTTCGATCATTCAATGCACTAGATGCTTTTTTCTTTTTTGCTGTGCTTTAGTGGACCTCTCTGGGCATGAGCATCGCAATATTAGTTGTCCATTCTTGGAACATTCCAAGCTTAATCAAGTGCTAGTTTGCTGTGTGTGTGGCAGCTGACTGTGTGATGTTCATGACAGTGACTTCTATGATTGCTATTCATGTGGTGTGCGTCAAAGTTCTTATCCCTTTGAGTCACTTGAGAATTTTTATTCTACACGGGGCAATAATATTCCCAAGCAGATACGGAGTGTATTTGGAGCGAAGTGTGTTTACCGTGTAGATCACACATGAAGGCCAATATTTTTGTTTTGCTCTCCAATATGCTAGATATTGCAGAGTGCTTCAAGTACCTTAGTATATCGGTCTGCACTAGAATGGAAGCAATATTTTTTTGGTCCCTTCCTGGGTCCCTCCCTGTCCCTTCCAACTTCAGATCATATCGTGTGATGTCTGTAGCATGGCAGCGAGCTGGCTGTGCAATTCCGATGAAGTTCATTTTTTGAGAGTGAGTCAGAAAAACTTGAAGCCTGTTTAGAGCATTGAATTCAATGGAATTGCACTCATTTCAGCTCCTTCAGTTTTCAACAGTTCGGCAGAATTGCACTCATTTTAGGCGAGATTAATCGTGCAAGAACAACAAGTTGAATACCTGCGTACGAAAACAACTAATACAATCTAGCTTTGTTACTAGTGATGGTATGGGTACTTACTACTGCTGGTGATGCTAGGCTTCCTGCCTTTTACCCAAGGTGTCAATACAACTTTCCTTGGCTTCACTCAAAATGCTTTTGTAGCAAAGTTCATGCAGTTTCGTCATGTGCAAGAAGATACAAAATTTTCCATCATCCACAATTATCAGTGCTGTAGCTTCATGTCTCCGGAAAATTCGCATGTCATGTGAACTAAGGTGAAATGTTTGCGTCAAGATCTCAATGTGGTGATGGTAGCACTCCATCCGATATATTTTCCTATATCATGACTAATGCTCTCATCTTTTTTGATTGAAGCATAATGACTATGTGTTGGTGTTTTACACCTCTAGAATTACGCATGTTGCATTTTATTGCGATTTGTGCATTGATAGCTCCTTGCGTGCAGAGGTACGGAGAAAAGACAGAAATTTAGGACAAAATATGCTATACGTACCAATGCGTGCGCTGGAAAAACATTATTATTCCTGCTGGCCCCTACATCCTGCATACATTTTCAATGATAATTGTTTTAATGCCAGTTGTAGCCAATGTCTGGATAAGGTGCAAGGCGTATGGCTGGTAGGCCTACATCCAATGGTGGTTGTTAGAATAGCGGTATGCACTGTTTATGTTAAATAATGCCTAACTTTTACATTGAATGATAGCCAGGCTACAGCTTAGCCACATTTAAAATTTGGCACTCATGTAACATTTTTTCAATGTGTCATATGTTTCCAGAACCAATCTTCACTTCTTTAATTTTAATTCACAAAATGCAATGCAATTTACAGCAGTCAGCCACACGAGAACATACCCGTGGAAGAGTTGCAAGGTAACATGAACTGGTAACCATTCGCTGTCAGTCTTAGCCGTTATTTCACTGCGTGAAAAGACGAGAACATACCCGGGGAAGATTTGCAAGGTAACATGAACAGGTAGCCATTCGCTGTCAGTCTTAGCCATTATTTCACTGCGTGGAAGGACGAGAACATACCCGGGGAAGATTTGCAAGGTAACATGAACTGGTAACCATTCGGTGTCAGTCTTAGCCATTATTTCACTGCGTGGAAGGTTGACAGACGGTCTAAAGTCAAATGTAAAGGGAGATGGTTATATAAGTCTATGTACCTTCAAGCTGGAACAAAGGCACATTCTAACGTTCGTGTGCAACTTTTATCTAAAACAATTATATTCTAAGTCAGTGCAAATTTTGGTATCATTCTAGAGACTCGGTGACAGCAAGCTGCAGAACTCGTAGGATGATGGCAGTTTGCCCAATGGAATGATAAATGTCTAATGATTTTAGTGGAATAGATATGTTTCACATGATAATAATTAGGCAATTTGTTGGAGACGTGCTGCATATTGAAAGCGTGTTATAAGTTTTTGATCATTATTCACTGTTAGTGGTAGCCGATATGGGATTTTACAAAGGCTCATTAACTGGGCTAAAACCAAAATAGGTGGGTCTTAGTCAGAACAGCATTTTATATAGTCAGATTTAGGTGGTGGCACATCCATGCATATAACGTGTTGGCAGCGATGCGATCTTATCGTGTTTTACTTTTCCAATATTTCTGTACTCATCGGCTTCCAACGTGCTTTGAGTCTTCTACCCCGGGCCGTATTTAACATAAGGGGCGACCAACGGGCGGACGCCAATGATGACGCATCTGAGACAAGTGCTGTTGGTCACCTTAGAACATCAATGCTTATTTTAAGAAGGCAGTCCTGGCGAATATTTTTCCTGTGCGATTTCAAAATAATGATTACATGGGATTCGCATTTACGGCAACGCGAACTGGTGCTGAAATATGGGTGTGGAACTGGAAGAGTAAAGGCAGAATATCTTTTTGTCCTGCCGCTGTAATTGTTAATTTGTTCGGAGGGCAACTTCAATATTTTGTAGGTGAAACATACCCCGAGGCTCATCTGTTATTCTGGAAATCTGCTAATCTCCACGGCAAGAACTAATTATGAAAGACCGTAGGACGCATCATTTTACGACGGTGCATCCTTTTGCGCGTCCGGCGCACGCCGCGTGGTGTAATAAGCAGCGGCCAACGCCGTTCGATTTTATGGTAGCTGCAAACCCGGCCATCGTTTGTCTTCCTCTAAACGTCGCCATCGCAGTCTCAAATTTGCTGATGTAACATGTGTACCAAGTCGATTTTGCAGAAGGATAGACGTTCTCGAGCTGTCTTTTTTATGCTGAGATGGCCTATCTTTTTTGGGCCTCGCAGGCCTCTGATTTTGATCTGATTCTGATCTACTCAACTGAACACTTACGATACCCCTTACCTTTTCCGGGCAAGGGGCCCCGTGGGTAGAACATTATAGGGCACATTATCGTTGTCGGTCCAGGACTGAAGAATCATTCCACCCCAGCGCGGGGCGCCTATCGGCTGCCATTCTAGCGACACGGAAGAGGTAAAAAAAAACTTACGCCTGTCTCCCACAAAAATACAAATGGTGTTATGTCTGTCTGTCTGACTTGTTTTTTTCACAACGCGGCCTGATAGGGAGGGAATGCAATCCCCTGGTGTTTCCACAGTAATGCATGTACAGCTTAGCGGAAAACACCAGTGGGTTAGTCTCGACGAGATGTGATTGGTGCTAGCTTTCATGTTGTTAGTTCAATAATTGACTTATTATGGCAGGGACGAATTTTCCAGAAAATCGCACTGTTGCAAGTTTATGTCGTACCTACGAGACCACGCCTTATGGAGACACGGACCTTAAGCAGTTGTCTTTTTTGTTTAATTCTGAGTACAATGGCATTATGTTATGTGTTTTGAGACTTTATTTATGATATATGGCCCTGTTAATGTAACAGTGCATGCCCGCCGCACGCGTCTCGCGGCATCGACGGTTGGTGTCCACCGCCCGCACCGGCCGTAGAGCGCCGTGCAGTGTTTCTAAAGCTGCCACTCTTCCGAAAGCAGAAAAGCTAGGAACACATTACTGATGTCAAAACGAGTGCAATGAATGTCCCATAGGCCACTAAAAAAATTGGGCGCAATTGCAAACATGCCAGAGGTGTATCCCCCAAAAAACTTGGGGTGGAGGGATGGATCATCCCCCTATCAGGACGGGGGTTAGCATAATTTGTAGCCAGAAACAAAAGAAGCCAGATAGAAGACGTGCAGCTTGTCGGATGCTATACTCGACTAGATTCTGCTTTCCATAACATTTTTGGGGACTTCAACTATATGTTCATTCTGCCAGCCAATAAGTCCATGATGGTAACAAAAGGGAAAATGGTTTCAAGGATTTCCTATTGCCACTGAAAAAGTGAGTGTGACAGATTGTCTTGAACCCCTTGTCTTATGTACACAATGCTTCCATGGCATATTGACACTATATTTTCTAAGTATTCACAATGTTCAAAAAAATCCCACCGAAGACTAAATTATATGCATGAATCAAGACACCACGTAATCACACCTGATATGCTCTTCCTTATATACACTCAAGACTTACTTTTCATAGGACGCCAAGTTAATCTACCTAGCGAAAGTAACTTTCAAGTAATCGACCAGCCTACAAGCTATGGTAAAGAAGTCAGCAAAACGTTAAACGTGAACCCATCCTGAATCTTGCGATCATGGGGCAGGTCTTATACCCATTTTGGGGTTCTGCTTTACCTAGCATTCTCCAGCATAGGATTTGTCACAAAATCAAGACTGCGGTAAATGCATTTACCGAATTTTCCAAAGCTTGGACACAACAAACTTCTGGAATTAGCATCCTTTTTCACTTTTAATGCTATTTTCAAAGATGCACATTTGAATATGTCAGACACAAATTAGAAGGCAGTGTGATTTGAAAGAGCTATAGGTTTCTGGCATTAGCTTTTCCTAATTCACAAAGCTTTGACAAGACGTCAATAGCCTGCATCAATGAGCCTGAATCTTGCTGCTAGCGACGAGCGGCGCGACGATCGGAACCGCCTGTTTGCGGATCATGCGGTTCTCATCCCACACCACGTCCAGCAGCAACTGTTTCGGACTGGCCCAGTACCTGTTACGCTGGAGGACTGGCTGCACCGTGGCCAATGTGTGCCGTGGCAGGTCGCGGAGCAGCGCGATGCTCTGGAACAAGTTGCGTAAGCCAAAGTCGCAGCTGCTGTTCTGCCGGATGACGGACCACACCGGCACATGGTGGCCGACCACGCATTAGACGAGATCCTTGAGAGCGCTGCGAGAGGTATCGATAGAAATGTGAACTAGGAGCAGGCAAGCGGCCAGTTCAACCATCTGAAAACACAAGCGAATATGTTGGATCAATTCGTTACGAGCTGAGCATTAGATTGTTCAAAAATTACTGCGCCTTTTTAGTGTATGTAATTATGCCGATATCCAGAGTCCTCAAATGTAACGGAATGCATATCAACAGAGTTACAAGTAAGCATGCACCATTGAGCAAATGAAGCGATGTACTAGGACACAAGATACGATAATGAGTAAATGTTCAACAGTGAGCACATTAAATATCCATTGACACCTGATGAAGTTTAAACACCCATCGTTATAAATTCGAAAATAGTGTGTTTTCATATTAACCTGGCATGGCTCGATGGTCCGATTCGCCGCGTATATATATATATATATATATATATATATATATATATACAGTGAGCCTAAATTTGGCATGCAAAAATTGCTCCAATTCCAGATATGACTCACGTAAAGAAGTTGTCCATGGAGTATTATTTAGGTATGTGTCTTGGTAAGCATCAGTCACTTCTGTTGTGAACTGATGCTGATGTCTGACATAAGAACGTACACCACAGAGTTTTGCGTACACCCACTGAACTTTGCAGGTCTACGTCATCGAATATCCATATACCAGGCGCTCCAGAATGACTTCACACTGTTACTTTGTATTATAGTAATTATCACCAAACCCTTTTCTCGAGTCGCCACGAAAGCAAATGATACTTGGCGAGCCAAAAATTGCGACGACTTTTACACATTTTTGCAAAGGCTGAGTCAATTCTAATAGGTAAACATAGCTGGGATGACGATACTGAGATAACAGAAGTCACAATTGTGCTAAATAGTCCAAGACTACAGTAATCAGGTGGTCAGAAGCTAGGATAATGGTGCATCACACCTGATGGTTGCTGTTAAAAGAGACATATAGATAAGTCGTATGATTAGGAGAGTGCAGAAATTAAGAGTAATCGTTAAAATTGCCACACTACACATTGACATCTTGTATTCACGCTGGGCGTGGTAAAACAACTATAAGCTTATGACATTGGTATATAGAAGAATTACGTTCACTGAACTATAGAAGGACCAATTTACACTTTGTAAGAACAAAAGGACGTTTCAATAGCACTACAAAGCAACACTTTCTGGAGCTTTCAAAACAAACAGGATCAATCATCTTAACGTCAAGCGTTAAGTGTCTCAACGTGTGGAGGAGGAATAGAAGGCCTGGTTGTCTCGCAGCCACCATGGGTGGAAAAGGGGCGTGGCGAACGTGGCATCGGCCACACTCTGTGCCCTTAAAGTTGAGTGGCGGCCCAGTTTACTTTTCACCTGAGACGACTGATATCAAAAACATTGCTGGTGGTCTTCTTAGTTGTAGTCACTGTACCTGACTAGTACACTGCAAAGTCAATAACACAAACGTGCTGTAAGATTTTGGTCTTAAATATGCATGTGACACGATATCCAAGCAAACTTCTCCATCGCCAATCAAAATCTGGGCACGATATCAATTGTACGAGGACGTGTGATCGGCTCGTAGATCATAGACCACTTAACTCCTGAATCCGGTTCTCCACGAATAACCAAATCATAATGTCGAAGACATCACATTCATTTTTTCAACTGCAACTACGTACATCATCATATTTTTGCCCAATTCAAAACTGTCCATTCATGGCCACCCAGTGGTTTGCTAATGTTCGTGCTTTCTGCTCACTTCCCCACCCCCTCAAAGTTTTACCCGCTCCATTCGTCCCGTCAGCCGGCTTCTCATCTCGAGGCTCCTGAAAACCGTTGTAAACAGCGCACGAGCATGTTGCGTCGGCCAGCGGCCGGTTTGTTATCCCCTCATCGGCCGAGTTCCCCGGGGCAGACGCGGGGAGCAGGCCGTGTGCGCGCCCCGCTTATCGGGCCAATTAATCTGCCGCACTCAAGTGCCAATAAAACACAATTGAACCGCCAAGTGTCGCCATCAGTTGCGGACGTCGGGACCGATAGGGGCCGGCACGTCCCGCGGGACGAGCCGAGGCCGCTCCCCCGCCGGGCCGGCTTCATATCGCACGCACGAGCAGCTCCCCATCGGAAACCTTTCAAGCTTTCAGCGGCAATCAAAGCTCAAACAGGCAGGCGGCGGGAAATTAAAGTGGCCGCCGGCGGGAGACGCGGTCGTATGCGCTGGGTCTGTCGATGCGCTCTGGCGCTGGGTCTGTCGATGGAGGCGTACCGGCGCTGGTCTGTCGATGGACACGCACCGACACTCGGCCTGTCGGTGGAGGCGCACCGGAGCTGTGTCCACGAATGAAGAATGCTGAGAGGATGTGGCGTGGCAAAGCTAATGGAGAGAGCAGGCCTTGTTTGGAAGATGTTAAAAAGATGTTACTTTCATGGGAATCCGTGGGGCCAACACCACGCCTCACATAACGCATTCGCTACCCATGATTGCGTTCGTCTGTGATTTATGCGTCAGGACTCAGCGTTTGTAGGTACTCTCTGTGTAGAGAGTAGGGCTGGGTCCGTTGGTGGGAGTTGTGCGGAGATCGCCCTTTGGTGAGGCATATTGAGTCTGCGCCTGAAGAGAATGCTCTCGATCTGTCCGAATCTTTGCCGAAGCCGTGTTTGTCGGTGGCAGACCTCATGAGGCGGCTGCGTCTTTTGGGCATTGCAACGAAGCCGTGTTTATCTAGCAGATGCAGTGGGACTGCCCGCCGGCGTGAAGCGGCTCGCAATGGCATCTGTCATTGCATGCATCGGATCACCTTAACCATGTGCTGCCGGCTGTGTTTGACGTTCGCATCACCTGGCGGCGCCCGTGGACGTCATCGACCCCGCCACAACCCGCTAATGCGTCCACGGCTCCCCAATACCTGAGATAATCAGGCCGGGGAGCGTGGGCCCGCGCGGGATGAATACGTCGGCACGTGTCGGCCGGTAATGGTGCGTCTGCCAGCTCGGCCCGGCCCCTTTGTTCCACCTGTCCGGCCGCCGCCCGGCCATTCAGCCCCTGTAATAGGCGTGCTTACCTGGCCGCGATCCCCCGTCCCCCATCCCCCGGCGTCCGACCGCCGTTCCTCAGGCCTGTCCCGCTGCGCCTCGTCCGCTCTCTCTCTCTCTCTCTCTCTCTCTCTCTCTCTCTCTCTCTCTCTCCCTCTCTTCTCTCTCTCTCTCTCTCTCTCTCTCTCTCTCTCTCTCTCTCTCTCTCTCTCTCTCTCTCTCTCTCTCACACACACACACACACCACACACACACCCACCAACACACACACACCACACACAAACACACACACACACACCACACACACACACACACACACCACACACACACACACACACACACACACACACACACACCCACACAAACACACACACACACACACACACACACCACACACACACACACAACACACCCAAACCACACACAACACACACACCCACACACACACACACACACACACACACACACACACACACACACACACACACCACACACACACACACCCACCACACACACACACACACACCCACACCACACACACACACACACACACACACCACACCACACACACCACACACACACACCACACACACACACACACACACACACACACACCACACACACACACACACACACACACACACACACACACCACACACACACACCACACACACACACACACACACACACACACACACACACACACACACACACACACACACACACACACACACACACACACACACACACACACACACACACACACACACACACACATGCATACAAAGACCGCTACGGGGACCCATTCAAGCATGGCAGGGTTGGGATGTTATCCGCGGAAATGTGGAAAGGATATGTAAAACGCTTTTTCGTTCTGGTGCGGATTGTGACGATGGCAGACTACCACCATCATCATTTATCTAACGTCCTGTCGATCCTGTCGGTTTCACACCAAACATACTTGTGGGTTCCGTTTGTGTAACGTCCTGTCGGGGAGTATGCTATATAAATTGTTAATTCTTTTAAGTTCACGAAAACGCCTTGGCTTACATCTAGTGCAGTAAGTTCATATAGATCATGCTTAGCGGTCTGCAGCTCCCCAGAATTCCCGACATTCTGGCTTTCTGTGTTGACCGTGATTCCTGCCAGTCTGGGTCTGCGTTTGTCGCCGATGGACGGGGATGGCGGCGGGTCTTCTAATGGGCCCCGGTGCTCGCTCAGTGGGGTCCAGTCCGGTCCAGCGGAGCTGACAGACAGTTAGCCACGCTCGGCTGGCCAGCCAAATGGACAGCAAAAACGGCGGTAAGTCCTCCCTGCGATGGTCCAGGGACGCTGTCAGAGCTGCTTAACTCCTGTATGATTGGGTTCTGGGTGGTAGAGCATGTCTCTCTTCTTTATCTCCCCCTCCCTCTTAATCTCTCCGTCTCACCACCCCCCTCTCTCTCCTTCTCCCTCTGACTTGCTTTCTGTCCTTTGCAAAAAATGTGTCGGCGCATATAGCGTTAGTCACACGCAGAATGTCGTAAGATAATAGAGTGCTGTGAAACACACATAAATCATGTAGCGCAGGCATTCTAGTCAGCTTACTAGCCGAACATACATTGCACGTAAACACGCCATTTATAAAGGAACAGTCAAAAAAACATGTACAGCCATTGTCGCAACTATCTTACCGCACGCTCGTGACATTTTGTTAAAAAGGTAGGAAATCGTTGACTTTAAACTCATTTACTGGAACTGCTTTGCGAGATGCCTGTGCTCGATTCGCTATATCTAGAACTAACACTTCTGCACACACTTGCCGGTCACTCGTACGCTTAAAAACATTCGTACCCGCCAATGCCTTCCCTACAAACCCTCACTACAGGCCGATCTTTCAAACTCACGCTGCTCTGAGCTATGGCGTCGGTCCGGCACCTTTGTGACGCAGCCTCCCCCCCCCCCCCCGCCGGTCGCTATCGCTACCAGCGGTCTCCTCCGACCTTTCCGACCGTTCCCAGCTGGTCTCCCCGTCGGCTGGTGCTACAGACAGTCTCGTCCAACCTCTCTGACCACTCCCCCCGGCTGGCGCCACCGACAGGCTCCTCCGATCTCTCTGACCATTCCCCCGTCCCTCACCCCCCCCCCCCCCGCGCTGGCTGGCGCCACCAAAAGTCTCCTCCGACCTCTCTTTCCACTCCCCCCTCCCCCTCCCGGCTGGCGCCCATGGCGGTCTCCTCCGACCTCTCCGACCGCTCCCCCCCCCCCCCGGCTGGTGCTACCAACAGTCTCCTCCGACCTCTCTGACCACTCTCCCCTCCCCCCGGCTGGCGCCACGGTGGTCTCCTCCGACCTCTCCGACCGCTCCCCCCCCCCCTCGGCTGGTACTACCAACAGTCTCCTCCGACCTCTCTGACCACTCTCCCCTCCCCCCGGCCGGCGCCACGGTGGTCTCCTCCGACCTCTCCGACCGCTCCCCGCCGGCCGCCGCGCCCACGGCGAGCGCCCATCGATTCTGGATCGTGTTACCAACTAGATAATGCATAACTGAGTACAAATAACTAGCGCACATCTAATGGAGGCCCGGATCGATGGTCGGCGCGCCGTCGGACGCCGTCGAGGTCGACGCTACCGACGGCCGGGAGAACGACACGCATCGCCTGCTCTCCGGTGGACATGAGACATGTTCTCACGCGAAAGGAAGAGGGGCGGGGGATATACCGAGGTCTTGCGAAGGTGGACAGCTGTGAGGATGATGTGGTGGGAGCTGTGATGTTACAAGAGACCGCCTCTGCGAACCCGGCGTTTGAGAAGATTAACATTATGTCTGTATCGATGCTGGGTAAAAACGCAGGCACAAGCCCCATTTGCATCCCAGATTGCATCCCAAACAAGCTGCGTTGTTACCGAATTGGTCGGGGGCGGAGCAGGTACCGTTGCTCACTGGAGAAAGTACTCAACTAGGAATGGAGGCGGTGATACAGGTATATCGGAAGATGACAGCAGATTGTGTTCACTTGAGGTGGAGAGATGCCGGTGTTCACCGAACAGCGGAACGTAGCCATATTGACTGCGGGACTGGACCTGATGGTATTCAGATGCCAGACAACGCGACTGGATGCCGTTTGGGTACCAGATGACGGAAGGTGATGGTGTTCAGGTACCAGACGTCGGGAGGTGATGGTGTTCAGGTACCAGAAGACAGGAGGTGGTGGTGTTCAGGCACCAGAAAACAGGAGGTGATAGTCTTCGCCGGAAAGGCAATATGATGGAGTCTACCGGAAAAGTGGAAGCGACGATGCTTTCCGGATAAGCGAAGGTGGCAGTTCTCCAGAGAGATGGGGTCAACGGTGTTCAGTGGAGAAGAGCGGCTGACGGTAGTGGACATAACATTGGAGGCGACAGCTCTCGATAGAGAAGAAGAGGAGCCTGTATTCACCAGAAAAGGGGAGATGACTTTGTTGACCAGAGAAGGGAAAGGAGAGGGTATGCACCAGGGAAGTGAGGTTAACAGGGTTCACCAGAGAAGAAAAGACGAGAGGGCCTCGGACAAGGAATTTTCTTTGAATGGGGGGGGGGGGGCGTGGTGGAGGGGGAATCACAAAGCTTCCCTCTGAGATGATTCTTTCGAATGCTTAATCTACCGGCGATATAGATTTTGTGTAATATTTTTTTGATGTTTTTAGGCCCCTGATAAGAAAACTTTGGGGTTGAATGTGAAAGTAGGGCATATGAGTATAAGGGAGCTAACGGCAGCTGTTGCATTATCTAACAAGAACGGGAGCTCCTCGCCTCATTCGAATGGTGGTGCATTCTCTTCGTGCATCGTAACCATAGCAAATGTTCCAAGGGCTCGTTCGTCTGGATTTCGAAATCAAGACTCTTAAAAATTACAAGAATGACTGATTATTTCGTTCGCTATATGAAGTAATGGCTGTCCCGGCTAACCCAAATGTAATCATATCAGACGTACTTGCATGGCATGAAATCATTCAAACTAATTCACTCTTGATTTTCCTGCTTGTTTGACTCATCTCGTAGCAAAGAACAGGAAGTCATCCTTCTGTCACAACTACTCTTACTTCGAGACATTTAACAGCAATGATTCGGTGGCACGTTCAGCATTCATATGAGATTCACATTAATCTCACTGAGGCACTACTTTCCTGATTGAACCTAAAACAAGACAACCCAAAGTGCCGTAACTATTCAGAAGTCGGACACCACACAGTTTTCCAAAAACATACGCTGGTCTGATTAAAGTGAGTGTTCCACATTTGTATGGGCTTTGAACTGAAATAGCCATCTTAAGAAAGCATTCAGTGCAGTTCACAGCTCCACCCTTCCTAAGACCTAAGCCTCTCTAGCTTCTGACCCACGCGGCACGACAGTGTTCAGACTATTTCAGGAAGACGCTGTTAAGGTCAGCCAGGCATACATAACGCCATAGTGACGTCAGTTAAATTCTGTCCATTCCATTAGCCAAGCGGCGATTAAGGCCAAGAAAAAGATAATTGTCGAGCCATTCATAGCTGGCGTTCATGAGCACGATTTCCAGATATAACAGCCGTCAATTGGCTCTCAACATTCAACTGACTCTCAAATAATGTTTACAAGGTGCGATGGCATAACCAAACAATGGCATATTGGGGATCATATTTACTGAAACAGAAATATTGTGCTGCCTCTAGCAATCGTTTTCACTTAAAAATATGTCGATAGTTATAAGTGAGCCTATTTCATAATGTCCGGTGCCTGCTTCAATATCTTCAAATATGATTGAATAAACCATTACAACCGCATTTGAGATACTTTCATCCAGCAGTTCCGTTTGAAATTTTCGAACACGTGCTGCTCTGGATGAGCATGGCCCGGGGGTGGGGGGGGGGGGGGGGGTAGATGCCGTTACAGACCAAAGCGATAAAATGAGAGAGGAGAGGGAAACCATTGATTGGTCACGAAAATCAACAAAGCAGGAAACATCTAAGCTCTTGTGGAACCCAGTGGTTGAATAGCCTCCTAGACTTGTCAAGATCCCAACATAACACAACCCGAGAACCTTAGAAATTTATTTTTGCCTCCAAACTTTCAAAGATTTTGTTAAGCTTTTAACTTTATTTTCAAATTCCACGTCCTGAAACTTATTAGAGCTATTGGGAAGATTGCCTGACCTGTAAAAACATGGTCGTTGCCCATTAACCACCAGACATGCGGACGGACCTGGCTTCGGCTTCGGTTTCGTCTTCGCGAAGCATCAGTGTTCTTCCAATGACTCCGGGCTCACCCTCGGTCTTGGGCCATTTTCTACAGCGGGATCCGGCTTGGGCTTTGTGCCATTGGGCTTCGGTTTCGGCTGTCTGTCATTTCCTAAGAACTGGTTTCGGCTTAGGCCTAAGCCTCGAACAGTTATTCGAATCATGGCCCCGGATTCAGCTGCATGTAATCTTGAACTATGGATTTCGGCTTGTCATGGTAATATTTCACTGCAGCTGCAGCTTACTTCACGAAAAGCCTTGCCCGTCCACTCACCGCAATCCGTTATGCAATTTGTCGAGACTGTGATGCCTACATGGCAGAAAGCCAAAAACCAGCGGATCACTCTCAGAACCAATAAACACCTGGCGACGGCCGGAGAAATAACTTTGCAAAACGCTCCATACCAATACACAAGGCCATGGTGACAGTCAGAAAAAAGCTCCATCTATCCTAGAAACATGCCGTCTCGCTCATTCCGCAAACCCCTGAGAGTTTTATAATCCGACAGTTTTGACAGACGCCAAGATGGTTTTGGTTTTGCACCACAGCGCTGTGCACTACATTCGGCTTCAGCTTGGGCCTCGGAATTTAGGCTGATAGGTTTGGCCTCAGCTTTGCGTTTCCTAAGTTCGAAGCCACTGACCTTGGCTTCAGCTTCTGCTAATATGCTTCGCGTATGCTAATTCTGAAGCCACTAGATTCGGATTTGGCTTCCAAGTATCAAAAATAAAAAGCCTCCGGCTTTGGCTTCGGCGTGCAGGTCGAAACATCCAAGGCTGTCGGCTTTGGCTTCGACCTTAGCCTCAAGTCAATGTGAGGAATCGAATTTGACTTCTAATCCAAATGTCTGGGTTTTGTACCCATGCTTGGTGACAACATATATGGGTCTGCCATTGGGACGTACCACCCGATACAGATTTTAATTACACAAACAAGAAAAAAAGAAGATCCTCTATACAGCCTAGTATGTTTCTAAATCTTGCGCCTTTATGCTACCAAAAAGCAAACTAAAACATCCCGGTCGTGCGAAGTGTGACAATTATGTACATTGCTGGGACGTTCCAGTTTCCAAATCTGGTACGCACTTTGAAGTGCGCACTTATGCACAAACTCCCAACAATTTCCGAGAAAATGTTATGCCTCTTCCAAAAATGGACACCTTTTTCTCAAAAGGGGCAGGTATATTTACAAACTGAGACGTGCAATTGTGAGCACGCCCAGCCGGCCCGACGGCACAGCATGCCGTCCCTGCCGTGTCGCGGCGCGGCCTCGGCCGCGCGGTGGAATGCGACCTACCGCCGCGGGCGCTGACCGCCGTCCCGTGGCGGACCGTAATGGATGCGTGATAGGTGCGTGTATGCAAACTGACTGATGAGTGGTAGTTCACCCGAACTAAATGTTATGTCGTGCCTGCCTGGGATAGCAGGGGCAGGACGCCACTGGACTCGTTCCAATACAGATCGCCGCGTCGCTACACGTCTCTCTCTCTGACCGAGCTGAGCCGAACCGCTGGACGAAGACATCACAGCAATGGCATTTTTTTACGAAAGTTGTACGTGAGCTGGGACATTGTGAATCTTACCGGAGGTACTACATCATTCTGCTGCCTTGTTTGGTTAGATCTTGCCTCCCCAGCATTTGTAAAAGGCGGAAAACTTGGCTTAGAACGAGATATCCGATCCTCTTTCCACTTCGCCTGAGGGCCATAAGCTTCTCCCTGTCCTTAGAAAGGAAATGTGCTCGAAGAAAGAACTGAAGCGTATTTAGCCAGAGGTGTTTCTGCTGAATGTGCACAATCGAAATCTAATTTATCCACCTGGCTCTTTACCGCCGTGTCAAAAAGGCGAAATAAAAAAGTGGAACAGCAATTTGCCGACATGCTCCTTTGCGAAGAGTCGCATTTATGAAACGTTTATAGTCCAGATACTGATTTATCGGATGCCAATTTGCTGAAACGCTATTTACTCAAAGGAATGCTAATTGTTGAGGTGTCGTTTAGCCGGATGCTAAGCTGCCAAAATGGTCTTGATGTTGTGTCGTGTGCCTCATTATCACTCATTCATAATGTGCTTTGCCCTCTCTTTTTTGAACCGTACATGTCATGTCCCTTCCCTGCCACCATTGTATTTTGTTTACATCTGGATAATTTTTTTAGTATTTGGCAACGCGGCGTGATTCGGCTCTCCCATGTCTTGGCTTTCAGCTCCATGCTTACATCATACACTCCTGATAGTGTAATTACATTCTTTGCGGCCTACGGCCATCGTCATTCTGAAAGAAGAGGACAAATTCTACAAGGTATGTCACTTAAGCCAAATGCGAATTATTAAGAGTGTTTTTAATAAAATGCTGATTAATCGAATGTTATTTCCTGGCCCTGGTGGTATGAAATTTCCCCCAAAACGGTCCCTGAAGTAGCCATGAAAGCGATACGCAATCCAATTCGGAATAGGGCGAGAAACTGCGGAGCCGACAGGACCCCACGGGATCGATGCTTACTAATGGAAAGTCTAGAAGTGAAGGGCTTAACGTAGATGCGCCGTGTCCCATGGTGACATGGCCTAACCTGGCCTTGTACAAAATGAAGCCTAACCAGGCATGAGCACCGACAGTTGCGTAGCTATAAATAGAGTAGTGATAAGGAAACGCAATGTTTGCATAATCGTTTTTCATCCACACACGTCGAATAAGTCGCATATACGACGATGGGACCTTCATATCCATGCAGTACGTGCTTGCATATTTAGCAGCAAAGTGGTCCGACTTAAACGACATAAAAACTGCCAATGTTTAGCTCGAATTCAAGAAACTTTCTTATTCTGACGATTGTGTCTACAAGACTTTCAGACAGCGTGTCCTAATTACTCTCACCGGATGAAAGGGATCGATGCGACCCTCTCTCACGGATGAAAGGGATCGATTGCGGCCCTCTCTTCCCGGATGAGAGGGGTCGATGCGACCCTCTCTCACGTTTTAAGGATACGTCTCCAGTATGTTGTGTAATCACGACCAACTTTCCGCTGTTTATCAAAAGTGTAGCAGCAGTACATGCACTGCGCATGTACTTATATGGAGATTAAAATACGTAAGTTGTTCAGTGCATTAGCGAAGAACATTAGTCACATAGATAAGACAGTAGTGCTAGCCTTATTCCTCGGAAAACCTGGAGAAAGGAGATATAGTTAGATTGATATTTCGACAACATGCCCTAATCTAAACAATAGCAGAAGTCTAGAAGACCCCTTGCTATTGTTTCGAGAAAGGCATGTTGCCAAAATATCAACCTAACTATATCTCTATTCTCCTGGTTTTTCCGAGGAATAAGGCTAATACTACTGTCTTGTCTATGAGATTAAAACACTTGCACAGGCATGTGCTATGGATGTACTGTAGTGTCCGTTCAGAGCTCGTTGCTTCCAAACCATACGCGATGAGTGGCACACAGCTCTGCCAGGACGTGATATCTTCGCTCACAGATCATGCTTCTGTAGCGATACATCGTGGAAGTAGAAACAATGAAACCAGAAGGTATTCGAGGGCTCATATCTCAATTTTCCAAAAAATTATTTAAGTCCAGTTATACTGACTTCGATTTGTAGCGAGACTACCATCTTGGAAACAGTGTAAGACGGAAAGCAGTAGCTATGCAGCACCCAATCCAGCAGCCCCTCCACCAGGTAGCCGCTCCGCAACCAGGGAGCCTGCCCACATCCTCCCGGTCGAGTGCTCTCAGGCTGACTCCAGGCAGTCGCTCCTCCACCAAGGAGCCTGCCCACATCCTCCCGGCCGAGTGCTCTCAGGCTGACTCCAGGCAGTCGCTCCTCCACCAGGGAGCCTGCCCGCATCCTCCTGGCCGAGTGCTCTCAGGCTGACTCCAGGTAGCCGCTCCTCCACCAAGGAGCCTGCCCCACATCCTCCCAGTCGAATGCTCTCAGGCTGACTCCAGGCAGTAGCTCAGCTCCTGGTATGACTTTTTTCTTTTTTTATAAATTTATTCCGAGTGATCTGCATGGGCGACTTTGGATTCAGAGTACCTGCTAAGCATACCTCGTTGCGTGTACCACGAACCCACCACCCAAGCGTGCTGTCCAGTTCAACAGCTCATTTTGCCTCCGCCCTTCCGCTGGACGGGAACGCAGAGGGCTTTACGTGTCGCACAATGCTGGGGCAGGGCCGCACCGGGCTTGGGTTGACCCTCATTGGGTAGTTGCCAGCTAGCCTTTCCATTTCAGTCCGGTCAAACAATGCGCCCACTCTGAGACTCCTACCCAGTGCTACTGGATTACGAGGCCAGCATCTTTCCCCTAGACCACGGAGACGACCATTAAGTAGAAGACATGCAGCAGCCTGGCGATAATGAGGGGCCTTTCCATTATGGCTTTGTTCCAGGCCTTCCCGTTCGTCCTGCTGGTGATACCGCCACCAAACGCTACGCTCATACTTACGCTCACAATCGATCCTCTCATCAATGCCTCTGCACAGCTCAAGACATTCATGGAAGTGTGTATCATGCCTGTGTGAAGTATGCCCGTGCACCATGCGCGTGTGAGTCAAGTGTGAGGTTAGTCCCTGCGCCGAGGCTCGTTAGATTAGACCGGGTATGCAGTCTGATGTAAGTGGACGCCGACTGTGAGATGGGCGTGCTGCATCCCGAGAACATTGAGAGTCCTTGCGAGACACACAAACGTAGACTAAAAGGTGTCTGGCTGTGAGGTGACGAGTCGACATCGGCCCGGACATCACCAGTGTCTTAGGCTTAAAGGCAGGGCCCGCCGCCAGTCAGTCTTGCTGGGCATTGCAACCCGTCCACCCGGCCGGCTTTTCAGTCTTGTGGACTTCCGACAGTCGTGCCACGTTTCACTGCCGAGTGAAGCTGACGGCAGTGGACTGAAGCCGTGACTCTTCGGCAGACTTCGTCGGGAGCTGAGGTGGCCCTTGGAACGCCCCTTGAAGCGCTGCCGCTACGTAGCCTGGTGGGTAAGTCGCAATGGGGACACTTCACTATCGTCATACTGCTGCAGAGGTTGCACTCAAAATGCGCCACGTCATACCAGGAGCTATGGGACTATTTAGATACATCCAAAGAGCACCGGGCTGCAAACATGTGAATGAAATGCGTCTTCAAGCCTGCTGCTGGCGCTCATGCTTCTGCGCGGAGGACGGGGCGCCGACTTTCTCCTTCAGCGCCGTCTCAAGGTAATGCTGCCGTACTTCTTCATGGCAGACCAAATGGGCTTGCTTATGAGATGGCATGTGATGCAGATGAAGCATCTTTCCCATGCGCGCCAGTGAGGAGCTGCTAGCGGGCGCGCACGCCTGGTGACACTCGGACAGCGAGACCGCAGTGCCAGCAGATCAGATTCTGGTTGACATCGGTCAGCTGCTGTACCGCATCATCTGGCCGGCTTCTGTGGCCGCAGAAGGCCTAGCCGAAAGTTTGGAGAGTCGACAGGCTCACTACAGTCCTAGCCCCACCCCACGAAGAAGCTTCCCCGTGACCCCCCCCCCCCCCCTGCCCGAAAAAGAGAAACTTGAGATATCGCGAACTTCGGTTGGAGCGATGAAGCCTCCACCGTCACACCTGCGGTCTCAACAGCAGCAGTTACTTCCGAAACGCTCCTGGATATAGTGACCTGCAGCCTGCACCACTAAAAGCAAGGCATGCAGCGCTGCACGCTGCTGCTGCAACAGCCACAGCGCAGGCCTTTGGCTAAAGACTTCTGTAGGTGTTGTGTAGAATCTCATTTTTATAGCCATTGCACCAGCAAGCAGATGGACATCGAAGACAACGAGGGGGAGCTAAGCGTAAAGAGTGGTGATGGCTATGAAAAGTGGTTGGGGAATGTGACGGATGCTGGCTGGTAGCACTGCGCTAAAGGTCTCTTTAGATGTCACGATTCTACGTCATAGGTCGACTCTGAGCTTGATATTTATCTCCGATTTGGCATTGCATTAGATCTCGTAGCCCAAAAAGAAGTCCAAAAGTAGACTCAGCACATATAATAACTCCCATGGAGAGATATAACGCGGCTTCCTCAGTCATCCAGATCAAGATAAAAAATTAGATAGCATTCAAGATGGCGGCAGCCACCATCTTGAATTCCGAGAAATGCTCACGGCTGCACAAACAGGAACCAAGCTAATTTCCCCTTTCTTTATTACGTTAAAAATGTTTCCGTGAAGAAGTTCGTGGTAACCAACACTCGGGTCAATATTTCGGCGACTTGACTAAGTCTATTGTGATTCATGGCACGTGTTTTGGCACCAAAGAAACGTGTTCCTGGCCTTTCTGATTTCGGAGCAGCGGCGGTTTTGAGGAACACTGCACGGCGATCTACGGCCAGCGCGTGCCACGGGAGGTGATGAAAGATGGCGCGGAACGCCCGCGGCGAGCCGATATGGTTACATTTATTAAGTCATATGTTGTAGCTGTTTGCTCAAAACACATGAACACATGCATTATTATACTCAGAATTGACCGCGAAACACGTTTGTTTAGGTTTCGTGTCGACTCGAGGCATAGTCTCGTATTTGTGATATTGTAAGGCTAAAATATTGTTATTGCCTGGAGATTTGACCTGCAACTAGGCAAAATAGCGCCAATTATTTACCTAACGACATTAAAATGCAATCCCAATCATGAGATCTCAATGAGACCAATCCACTGGTGTTTTCCGCTAAGCTCTATATTTCTTAGTTTTGAAACGCCAAGGGGTGCTCAATCCCCACTCCCCACCCCCATCAGTCCGCGTTATGGAAAACCTTGTGTCATGGCGTGGGCTCAACATATCACAGGTTGAGATCATTTCAATCTGTATTGTTATGCGTGGCGTCCAAATCAGAAATCCTGAATCGGTCACCCGGTGTCTCTGGTTATTTTCCCATCAGGGGGAAGGAGAACGGTGGAGGCGAAAATGAAGCCTTCCGTTAACCCAACGACGAAAGGAAAGGAACAGCTGAAGACAATACTAAACTATTGTAGTATATCAGAAGTCATTGGCATTTTCGATCTGAAACGAGGCTTATGATCTGGGTCGACCTTTCTGATATAAACGTGTCATGCTATTTTAGCGTTGAATCTGATAAAATAGATGAGTTTGAGCTTACTTGCCCTCTTGGATCCAAATATGGTGTACATGGTCCAGCGGACAACTGGTGGGACTGTAATAAGGAGGTGCCGGGTACAACTGCCAAGGCGGGCATAGAGTCTCGCTCGGAAGTTCACGGAAACATCGCCGGCAACGGGCGTGACACTGGCTACGAGCCCCGGGGAGGGGAAGGGGGGGGGGGCGGCTGTTTTGCCGGACCATCGAAGGCAATTCCGCTGGTGACTGGCCAGACGGGGCTGGCCCAGCCCGTGCGGCTGTGCTGGCGTTCTGGCCGGCCGACGGAGGCAGCGTGCTGGCAGCTGAGATCAGGCCGCGTGTCAACCTCACCGGCCGACGGAGGCAGGGTGCTGGCAGCTGAGATCAGACCGCGTGTCAACCTCACCGGCCGACGGAGGCAGGGTGCTGGCAGCTGAGATCAGACAGCGTGTCTGGGGCGGCGTGAGCAGGCTGGGGCAGAGGGGGGCAGTCGTTGGTGGACACTCATCCTTAGATTTCTCTAAAAAGAGTGAATTGCACATCGGCGTGTGTGAGGAGATCTCGAGACGCACCGCTCATGTCCTGTCTGGGTGACGCCAGCTTGGGACGGCTGTGGCCAGACATTGCCATGCGCATCTATGTGCAAGCTACCGGCAAGGGTGTCTTATATTTTGCCATTCAAATTACAGCAGGTTGTGAGTCCTGCCGAGAGATAAATTTGATTAGGAGGTGTACGGACATTTTGACCTTCAATTTCATGTTAAAATCAAAAGAATCACAAGAAAAATTAAGAAAGTCATCTCCAGGACCTCTCCACATTTCACATCGCCTTCTGACTGCAGCGCGCGTTCCATACCGGGTTTTGGATTGGGGCCATGTGTTGAATTGGAAATTTTTACGCAGGTGTGCATACAGACATCGGAAGAAGCGAAAAAGACACAACAACAATGCATTTATGACACACATATGTTGAAAATTAATGACACTTGCAATGAGGTTGCAACGCATCATGTGTCAGAGCCCCCGTTATCCCGACCGTAAACTGCATGGTCTTAAGGTAAAAAGGGACCAACTCTACGCTACCATCAAGGTCTTTTTCTATTTCGACAACTGTTGCGCATTTCATGTACCAGCAACTGCGGGCTGTATTGACATGTAAGCGGGGCCAGGGCGGTGAAAAGCATACTGTTTCTCTTTCACCCTATGCATCATTGATATTGATCGTGAGGCATGGTTTGTGTATTTGAGTCCATCTCACCCTCACAGTAGGAGCCAAGCACAGTATACAGCTGTGTTTGTATGCATGAACTTGGAAAATTTGTGTTGTTTTTCATGATTTTGTCAGTTGATATTCTATAGAAAATTGTTGAATTTGGGCGACCTGGTTTACTGGTTAATCCTGTCTGCCATTGGTTTTCTGGCACAGGTGCTCTTCTAGCATAGGGGCGGGCTTCTAAATCGAACTATGTTTTGTTATGACTTTTCGCAGCACTTGTAAGTACTGCCAAAATGCTTGGTGTACCGTAAAATACAAATAGTACCGTAAAATGCTTGGTGTAAAACTTTGGTTATAGAAAACCATGCATTATTTTGCTTCTTGACATTTTAGCTCGCAAAAACCTGTGACGCTTGGCCCACAACATGGCTAAAAGCCCGCGGATTCCTGCGGCTCTGATGTGGCGAGTTGGCTAGTAAAAATGCTGTTGCTCAGTCCCCAACCTATCCATGAGAAAAATGTTTCACGAAATTTCCGTTTGAAACTTAAAGGTGCAAATCCTATGAGAAAACGCACACACACACACACACACACACACACACACACACACACACACATATATATATATATATATATATATATATATATATATATATATATGCTTACAGAAGACGTGTGCTTATGTGCTTATGTGCTTACAGAAGAAGTTCATGCATACAAACACAGCTGTATACTGTGCTTGGCTCCTACTGTGAGGGTGAGATGGACTCAAATACACAAACCATGCCTCACGATATATATATATATATATATATATATATATATATATATATACATATATATATATGTGTGTGTGTGTGTGTGTGTGTGTGTGTGTGTGTGTGTGTGTGTGTGTGTGTGCTTCAGCTCACAGAAGAATTTGCACTGTGAGGAGGAAAATTTTGCAATTTATCAGAAGCTTTCCAGGAAGCTGCGAACAAGCTGACCAAGCCTTGCCCTGCCTGACCCAACTTACCCATTCGACAGGTTTGGCTACGCCCATGCCAGACGGCAACACGTTTCAGCACCGCTGGGCTTAGCTGGGGGCTGCCCGTATTGAGCACAGGCTGGTAGGTGGTGATGTTTGCAAGAGGGGGGAGGGTGGGGTCAGCAAAGAACGGTCACCATCTGACAGGCCATGGAAAAGTGACGAGCCATACGGGCTGTGAGAGAGCTAAAGCATAAATAATACACTTGGTGCAAGACGACGGTACTATCCCATCTGGTACGCGTAGCGATCATCACATGTATCATAAGTTAAAAACATTGCCACTAGATGTCTCTGCTCAACCCAGCCCTGTTGCCTTGCACCTGTGCGGAGGCCAAAATCACGAGTGGGCTGGACTTGGACTGAGGCCGGTCACAGTCTGCCGTCCGACCTGAGGGCCGCCGGCTCAGTAGCCCTCGGGCTATGAACCGTCCGTGGACGGACTCGAGTCTCGACCGCGCCGGCGCCGAGTGGCAGGCACTGCCGGCCCGTGCACAACGTTTGCCAGTCCGGCCGCGATCACAGGCGTCGTCTGGCGCGAGACGACGCTAACTCCTGTTTCCAGGTTAATTATGCTCTCTGGAGTCACCAATGGACCAATGGGCATAGACCACAGCCCTGGGAACTTGCGTGCCTCCTGGCGTCAGCCTCCATGCTGTTGTTTCAACGGTTTGAGCCTCCAAATCATCGGTCCCCCTCCTCCTCCCACTCCCACCCCCACAGACCCCAACGCCAGTTTGAATGCTACAGGGCAACGGCTGATCCTCATACCTCAGATCGTGAAAACGCCGAAGTGGCCTTGCCATCTAAGAATACTATCCAAACAGAATCTAATTTCATGTCGAATCATCGGGCCACGTATGAACGGCAACGACGGCCCGTGTTTGGTAATCGGTTATCTCCGTCCAGAAAACTTTAAGCGACGAATACCATGTGGCCAATGGCTTTGCACAGGCTGCCAAGAATCGGCCACAAACCTTCCAAAATCGTTAGAGGGCCTAAAGGCCTGTAGCAACTCTTTCTTTCGATTTGAGTTCACTTGCGGTTTAGTGACACGTTATGTTGATTTGAACGCAATGCGTCATGTTTCGCATAGCATCTGTTACACCATTATTTTTGTAGAGGATGGCTATGAAACATACGGTAGAAAGCATCAAAACTTCCAATATCTTGTCGTGTTGGCACAAAATAATAATTGCAGTTGGCGTAACCCAGACATCAGCTGCCATTAAAAATATATTGCTACGTCGCATACCGAGTTATTGATTGTGTACCATATAGCTAGCGGTCAACCACCTGTGCAGCTGTCCCTCTCCCCTCAGACGCACGCGCAGTTATCATGACGAGAAAAATGTATTGCAACATTCGACGTAAAATAGGCAAGCATAGGCAGCGAATAACATCGATCAATGCTGTATCTACAAGTCGGAACTGCGACGTTATTCTTCAAATATACATTGCATCCCAGCCCGACAGTATCATGACATATCATGTGATTATTTGCTGCAAGTGATCGGCCATTGACCAATCGGTGACAGGGTGGCACCAATATGGAGACGGCAGGAGTCGGTTCACACATCAGCTCTCCCGGCGGTACATCGGCCACATGCGCTATCTATGACGGCGTCTTTAAACGGCACTGATGGAACGTCAATGCGGTATTGTAGGTTTGAAGTCGTCAGTTATGTACGCTCCAACTCCACCGAGTACCGACAGATCCCCACCCAGTCCCGTCGGACATCAGCCAATCACCGCCACAACTTGGTCAGGTACCGGACGATCCCCAGCTGGTGACCTGGCAGGGCAAGGACAGTCACCGCTCCAGCACTGCCGAACACCAGCTGGTCAACACTCCAACTCTACAGGGCGCCTGCTGGTCACCACTCCAGCTCTGCCGAGTACCAGCAAATCAACACTCCAACTCTACAGGGCGTCTGCTGGTCACCACTCTAGTTCTGCCGAGTACCAGCTGGTCAACATTCCAACTCTACCGAGCGCCAGCTGGCCACTACTTTAGCTCTGCCGAACACCAGCTGGTCAACACTGCAACTCTACCGGGCGCTAGCTGATCACCAATCCAGCCCTGCCGAGTACCAGCAAATCAACATTCCAACTCTACAGGGCGCCTGCTGGTCACCACTCTAGCTCTGCCGAGTACCAGCTGGTCAACATTCCAACTCTACCGAGCGCCAGCTGTTTACCACTGTAGCTTTGCCGAACACCAGCTGGTCAACACTCCAACTGTACCGAGCGTCAGCTGGTCACTACTTAAGCTGTGCCGAGCACCAGCTGATCAACACTCCAACCAAACGCGGGCGCCTGCTGGTCACCACTCCAGCTCCACCGGGTACTGCCCAGTCAGGCAGGCGACACACTGGCCCGAGCTGGCGGGGTCGGCTAGCCCGGCGCGCACGGCCGCCTTCAGCCCCTCGACGGACAGGTACTGGAGGCTGTCGGCACCGGCGGCACGCGCGCGCTCCTCGGCCGCGTGCCGGTTAGCGAACAGCTCTCCCCGAGTCGGGATGTTGATGCCCATGTAGCAGGGGTGTCGGATAGGCGGCGAAGCGACGCGAATATGCACCTCGGTGGCGCCGTTCTCCTTCAGCAGCTTCACGATCGGCCGCACCGTCGTGCCGCGCACGATCGAGTCGTCGACGATCACGACGCGCTTGCCCTCCACGTTGGCGCGCAGCACGCCGAACTTCTTGCTGACGCCGAGTGCGCGCGTCCGCTGGTCCGGCTGGATGAACGTGCGTCCCACGTAGCGGTTCTTGCAGAACACCTCCACGTACGGCACGCCCGACTGGCGCGCGAAGCCGAGTGCCGCCGGCGTGGCCGACTCCGGCACAGTGGAGACGAGGTCGGCGGGCGCCGGGCACTCACGCGCCAGCTGCGCGCCGCACCGCTCGCGCACCGAGTACACCATCTGGCCCTCGAACCAGCTGTCGGGCCGCGAGAAGTACACGTACTCGAAGATGCAGAAGGCGGGCGGGTCCCCGTCGCGGCGCGGCACGACGTCGATGCTGCGCACGCCGGCCGCCGTCAGCTCGACGATCTCGCCAGGCAGCACGTCACGCGTCCAGCGCGCGCCGCACGACTGGAACGCGCACGACTCGGACGAGACCACATAGCCGAGCGGCGGCCCGCCGGCGGCGCCCACCTCGCGCAGCTCGCCCACGCACAGCGGTCGGTTGCCGTACGGGTCGCGCGCCGCCAGCAGCCGGTCCTTGTACAGCACGGCGATGGCGTAGCTGGTAGGCGTGCGTCGGATCAGATGGCGGATCCGCGCCGGCCAGTCGGCGCCGTTCGGCTCACCGCACGGCGGCGCCAGCGACAGCAGCTGCATGATGAGCTCCGAGTCGGAGGTGGTGGACAGGCCGACGCCGCGCTCCAGCACCTCGCGCCGCAGCCGGCCGGCGTTGATGAGCTCGCCGTTGTGCGCGAGCGCCACCAGGCCATGCTTCGAGTGCACGATGAACGGCTGACAGTGCTGCGAGTCTGAGCTGCCGGCGGTGCTGTAGCGCGTGTGGCCGAGCCCCAGGCTGCCCGGCAGGCGCGCCAGCCGCTCGGCCGTGAACACGCTCGAGACCAGACCCATGCCGCGCTCCTGGCGGAATTCGGCGTCCGTGCCGTCGCCGGTGACGATGCCGGCGCTCTCCTGGCCGCGGTGCTGGATCGCCACCAGGCCCATGTAGACGGTCTGCGCCACCTGAGAGCTGCGTGGGCCACGGCGGCGCCGCCACCACGCCGAACACGCCGCACGCCTCACGCATCTCCGGCTCCTCGTCACGCGCCTCGCACAGCTCACGCGCCTGCTCGAGCCGCTCCCGGCCGCGGGGCGTGCACTCGCGCACACCGGTGCACTGCTCGCACTGCATGGCCCGAGGCTCTGGGTGTCCCTCCGCGCCACCGGAACCTCAGCCGATCCGCCGCCACCGGAGCCGGCCACCGGTCGTCCGCGCCGCCTGTCACGAGTGCGCCACGCGGCCGAGTGGCCGGCCGGCCGGCGCTGCCGCACCACGTGGTGCGGAAACGAGCCAGCAGCGCCCCAGAGGTCCTCTGTAAACAATGGTGCACCCCGGCAATGCGAGCCGTTCCTGGAACGGGAGCCTGGTGACGGGTTGAACGTATCCGGCCGCGTGCGCGCCTGCCCCCTCCCCTGCAGGCCGACTCATCCACGTGGGGTGGGGGAGGCCGAGCCCGGCTCACAAGGACCGCGACGCTGATACAGGCTGGTCCTCCGCTCGCCAGACGGGCCGAAGGAGGGGAACCCAGCGTCTCTGCGGGGGATTAGCACTGGGTAGGTAACTGTCCGGCCGGGTCCGGTGGATGTGCTAATCTAACGTGCATTTGATGGTCGGGAAGGGAGGGGAAGGGAAGGGAATAACTGTCAAAGGGGTCTGTTAATTTCGAACGGATAAGAAACTTTGATATGTTGGTGCACATCACAAAGAGGGAATTATAAACCTTAAAAAATATTTGGAAGACCTTGACTTGGATTACAAATGCCATCCTTATCTTCCATCTTAAAGAAACAGTCCATTGATGTATGCTGGTAAGCCGCTGCATGAGACATGAGGCGAGCGAAATGGGAGATTTCAGTTATTACCATGCATGTAGGACAAAATACAACCTGCATCTCATGGAGCCAAGCAGCACTTAGAAATTATACAAATTTTCCCCAACTATGCACCGGAACAGCCCTACACAGACCATGTCAAATATTGAGAAATTGCGGAAAAGTCGATGCCACGAGAGTTCAGATCGCAGAGGTATGGTAATAGAGGTAAGGTAATGATTCGTGGGCGAAATACATGACTTTTAGTGATTCACGTTTTTGGCGAGGGCGACCAAAACTAATGAGCGGCACTAGCATACCTTTTTTGGGTAGATTTGCCAGGCATGTGCCTAATGGCGAAATGATTTCTTCCTCCCGTTGTGTAATCAACCCTTCAATGACCAGGTGGGGTGGCTCGGGAAGGTCAGACTGGGTCATTGGAGATGACACCGACGTAGAAGAGTGGAGGTTGCCAGCATGCCTGTCTATGTGCGAAACCCGCACCTCTGCTGACGTGGCGTGAACCTTGGCATTCCGAACTCATCAGCTCGCAGAGAGTTGACTACGAAATGAGGCTAACGCCGGGCCAGACTCGCACTGAGAATAAACCTGCAGATTTGTGCATTCTGCATTCTCATATGTCCGTAGATACATGATGATGATGATGATGACGATGACGATGATGATTATGGTGACGACGACGGCGATGATGATAATGATGCCATTAATGATAATATTTATACTACTACTACTAACAATAATGATTGTTTTATTATTATTATGATGGTGGAGGTGGTGGTGGCGGCGGCGATGATGGTGATGATGACGATAGTGGTGGTGGTGGTGGTGGTGGTGGTGGTGGTGGTGGTCGTCGTCGTCGTCGTCGTCGTCGTCGTCGTGGTATTGATAATGATGATGATTATTTTGCATTTCCGAGTGCATCGACTGCAAGAGGACAAGCAGCACCCGCCGGATATCACAATGCACGTGACTTTATGGTGGCGTAGTGTTCATGGCTAGGGGACGTCATTCCGGTGCTCTGCTTTACGGACCTGAGAGCCTGTCGTAACGATACGGCGACTTAAGGGGAGTGACTTTCTCTGGACTTTGCTCTTCATGTTAGATCAGACACGCCCGAATTGTTCGGAAATACCAGTTTTCTCGAAACCGTTCTGAATAACTCAGTATTCTTATTTGAAGTATGCCCTGAGGCGGGAGACATCACATAGGACTCCTTGCTCACCACTATGAACGAAATGCATTTTATTTGCATTGCTTTTTCCAGCGTGTGTGTTCTGTAATGTTTCTGACACATTAATCTGTCAAAATGCTCGTGCAATGAATGTTACGAATGCAGCTATACAATTATTTTATTGAAGGCGCATCCACGTTGTGGTTGTTCTGCGTCTGGTCATGCCAGAAAAACCCAAACACAGTCATCAGAGATACGCACAAACGCACAGATGCAAGCAGTTTCAGTCGAGGCGTCAACGATTTAAGGTTCCAAGCGGCGGCGGCGCAGTAAGGAAAATGCCGCTGGGTGGCAGTCAGTCGGATGCAAGGCAGATGTAGCGAGCCAACACCACCCTAACAGCCCGAGTCTGACGTTGGGAAGACTCTGCGCGTGTCACGAATAGAGCGCGCAGGGCACGGGGAGATTCGGGGACGTGCAGTGGCCCTGTACACATCTCGGCAGTCCCGGTTCAACCAATGCGCTTCTCGGTAACTGGCCCCTGCCGCCCGCTGTACCAATCACGTCGTCGTCATTCATACCAATAGGGATGTCACTTGTCCGTAGGCCGCAATGTGCGGGTTAAAACAGCTCAAAAGTGCATACAAACAGCTCTAACTCGCAACAAGCTGACAACGTCCCTCAGCAGATTCTGCCGTTATCACGGCGACCGCGGTCACGACAGCTGCAACTGTCGCGGATTCAGCATACGCTCCAGGGCTACTAAGAACGGAAGAAGTGGAGTGCTGTTACAAAGCGTTGACAAGGTGTTTGGACTCGAAAATTATTAACACGCGCTCGGGTGGGGGGTCAAATTGCCCCCCCCCCCCTCCGAAGGTTTTCCAGAATGATTTCCGAACGGCGCGGCGTAGCCGCGCCAAATTTTGCATAGCTGTAGACAATTGAATAGCAGATCGTTTTACATTAAAAAAATTTAGACTTACCTCGTAGAGTCACTGACCTATCGTCAAAGTCAAGGTCAAAGTCAAAGTCAAAGGCGGGTCAAAGTCAGACCATGGTTTCAGCGAAGGCAATTTCTAGGGAATCCTTCAATCTGTTCTAACAACGGAGTGTCAGACGAAGCCATACATATTTGAGATGCTTTTTTAGACAACACAACAGTTGATTGAGTAAATTGCATTGACTTAAGGTCAGATATAAAGGTCACATCAAGGTCAAAACCAAACTGTTTTGTTACTCTGGGGCTTGCTGTATGGGATAGTTTCTGGTGCTCATTTCGAATTTATTGATGGCAGGAACCGCATGATACATCTTTTATGGAATCCTTAGAGGTTAGAATAGGTCCTTGACCTAAAATAACACAGGTCAGCATTTTATTTTAGAAACATTCTGCCTAGCGTATTCTTTGTCGCTTAGTCAAATGCAAAACTCAAAGCAATTTTGCACTGTTTTGGTCACCTTGACTTTCAAAAGGTCAAACAAGGTCACTGACCTTGAATGAGCATGTGGCCTTTTGCCTAGAAACGGTTATCTAGGTTCTGGGCACTTTGGAGACCAACCTGGAACTTGACCTTCCTTGACCCAAAGGTCATGACCTAGGAACCTGAAACTGTGACCTAAGTGAGTCCACGTACAGGTTAACACACCCTGTAAATTTGGTGTCTCTAGCTGTCTTAGTTCCCGAGATCTCAGCGGGATCAAAATGATCCCCACCCGAGCGAAGGACATCCAGCCGGCCACCGGGGCGCGTGTTGAAACATCCATCTTTGTTCTATATTAATGACGCTGCAGTGACAGTATCCAGAGCTATCATTAAACGTAACTGGTCCTGAGGTTTCACCAGAGCTTCACATGTTTTGAAATATGCACGAAGTTGTGATACTCCTTTTAACCAGGAAGCTGTTAGCAATGCCGCAGGAAAATCGCAGCTGAGCTGGGACGGAATTGGTTTAAATTTAGGTCGCACTACAATTAAAAGATACATTTCTTGTTCCATTGCTTTCCGTCTTTAAAAACTACGTAAGTTGTTAAGTGCATTTGTGAGGAGCATTATACATAGAAGATATAACAGCAATAGCTTCATTACGCGCAGAAAAACTAGGAGAATGAAATAAAGATGCTTTGATATTTCGGCAACATACCTTTGTCGAAACGACTAGCAGAAGCTTTCTTTTTTTCTACTGCTATTCGTTTCCATAGGGACATGTTGCCGAAATATTAACGCATCTCTACCTCAATTCTCCAGTCATTCTCCAGTAAGTTCCTCAAAACAGCACCGGTTTTGTGAAGCTGAAAGGTGCACTCGCACCTCTCCTGCGTAATGAAAAGCGAAACCTGCGCATAACTATTCATACGTGTTTGGGTAGTTTGCTATCCTTATGAAAGTCTTCACAAAAATAATGTGCGCAATATATGTATGGCTATTACATATATATATATATATATATATATATATATATATATATATATAGCTATTACTTGAGCTTTGGAAGTAGATTATGTGAGGCTATTGACGAGTTTATGACCCATGGCCTGCCACTGGCTCCTGACTGTGGTATATGGCTTAAGGCCTCAACCTCTTACCCTTACATCAAGATCATTGCCAGCCGAAGCATGGGATTGAGAATAAGCCGACAGTGCGATGGGCGAGAAGCATTCGCACAGTAGTGTTTAATGTAACCCGAGCTCCGTAGGTTAACGCCACGCTATAAAATGACATTCTGTATTCGCACTTTCACAATGAACAATGGATGGCATAATCCAACTTTATCCGCAGCTAAGCAGGGTATTGGAGGCCCTACTTGCAGCTCGGTGAAGGCCAGCTCCCCTGGCGCAGCGGAAACCTCACTCGCCATATGGTTTGCAGCACGACCTGATGTCAATGGAGAGGTGCCATGCGGTCCCGTCACACAGACGAGGCGCCTCCCTTCCCGCCCCCCTCACTGTTGGAGCCATTCGGAGATAGCAGCGTCGATCACCTTCACAGTTGTCGTTGTAGTTGCTAGGTCTTCTGAATGGGACTTAAAAACGGCAAATCAACAGCCTGTTGCAAGGAATGTCTACTCGGTACATTATTGCCTTTTGAACTACGCCTGAAACCGAGCACTTTTTCACTTCTGCCGCTTTAAATCGAGAACTTTTTGCGTTAAACCTAGCGTTTTTAACCCAAAAACTATCGCTTTTTTAACCGAGGAAGCGATTTTACTTTCGCCTGGTGCTTAACAATACACCGGTGGAGTCAAAATAATCCAACTCAACGGTGACATGTGTTGAGTGACCAGTAGCACAGGCAGGGGCACGGGGCGCCCCCCGCACACATCCCCCTTAGGTTCCGAGGGTCCCTTTGGGCGCCTCGGGACTTACGATTTAGGGCCCGAAAGGGCACCTGGAGGTTGCATTTAGGGGTCCGGCCCGCTGGGCCGAGCACTTCAATACCATCCAGAGGGCCCCGCGCGCCAAGCGCTAATCAGGGCGCCCCGGAGTCGATAACGGCTTACATGTCGGTCAGACACCACCGATTACGCACTTTCGACTCCGTGTCGGCATGGACCTGAGGATCCATTTCCCAAGCATGGACAAAGCAGGAGCCGGCGATGTACATTGTTCCGGTCTCCAGCACCTTTCAAGGGTCACACAGCGCCTTATAGGGGGCGCCGTGTTGACAAGGAGCCCGAGTCGGCGAGAGAGTGTTCGGGAGAAGGACCGAAGGGCCAGGGGCCCACCGTGACCGACAATCAAGGGTCCGATTGAAGGGCTTAAGGGCATGTCTATAGTGTTGGTTGGGTCTTATTCGGGATCTTCAGCCTGCAGGGACAGGCCCTCGAATTACAGTCAGCGTCATTTGTACCGATCGGAGAAACCTAAGTTGATATGGGCCTATATGTTGGTCGACCACGAACAGTACTGCACAGTGAGCTCCGTGTCGATATGGTGCACACACACACACACGCACACACACACACACACACACACACACACACACACACGCACACACACACACACACGCACACACACACACACACACACACACACACACACACACACACACACGCACACACACACACACACACACACACACATACATATATATATATATATATATATATATATATATATATATGCTCCGTGTACGTAACCTAAGGACCCACTTCCCAATCACTTCAAAGCTGGGGACAGCGATTTACACTGGTCGGGGCCCCTGTACTTGTCCGGGGCCCGCAATGCCTGACACAGGGTCCTGTGTTCGCAAGGCGTCCCGAGCGACCAAGGGCAGTGTTCGGTGAGACCCAAAGAGGGGCCCGGGCGGCTCAGGGGAACCGACGATCAAAGGCTCGGTTGGAGAGCATAAGGGCCCGAAGGGCTGGCTGTAGGTCACATAAAGAATCGCGACTCGTTGTACGCAAGGTCGTGACCTAAAATATCAGTCAGCGGTTCTCTTGCACCGTCTGAGGACTCCCTGAGACAGTGAGGGCGTCTCAACCGGTCATGAGCCGCGAGCACCGAACAGCTGGATCCCTGTCAGTCTGACCCGAACGACACACCGCGATGGAACGGATGACCGTTCAGCTGCTGACCGGGAACGATATGTGCATCCTAGTGTTTTACCCAAGAGACCCCCTTGCCCGGAAATAGGATGTTTCATTAGTGTTGAAAAGGGTGAGTCGGAATGAGCCTAAACACCACAAGGCCATCTCATGTTTGCCTGATTTTTTTTGCCAGGTTCACTGAATCGATTAGCGAAACAAATTACATCAAAAGGTTTGAGCCTGCGCGCCCGACATCACAATGTCCGGAAAACAGAACGGAGTTGGCCACTGCACGTAACACCACGCGCCCCGCGCGAGAACGACCGTTGTGAATTAGTCGTTTCAAGTGTCTTCCAAAATTAATTCACATTGTTCAAAAACTGGGCTTATTTTTTACAACTTTAAGGTTGTCCTCTGGACAGATATACAGTTACAGCAACACGAAAAATAGGTAGAGATTACTTGAAGGGTACAGGTAGATTCTACCTGTACCTTTCCAGTTTCATCACATAGCATCATACACAGATAGCACCAGATTATCATAGCACCAGATTATATATCATAGCACCAGATTATACAGATTATGGCACCAGATCCTATAGGATCACCAGATTATATAGGAGCATAGCACCAGATTCCAGCTAGCATCATTTCGCGAGCTGTAAATGTCAGCCCGTTCTAAACGTCGATCTAAAAATTGTATCGGTAAAATATACGCCAGGAATACCTTCTAAATGTACCATTTGGTGTCTCACATGGGTTAAAAGTGCTTCTTTTAGGTGCGTCGTCATTTTCATTCATCCGTTGTCCACAGCTTAGTATCAGCCACAGGGCAACGCTTCGCGGCCTGCGGAGACTGGAACGCCTGGCGTCGAGGCTTTTGTTACCGAGGTTTTTGTTTTGTTTTGATTTTGTTTGTTGTTAAGATTTGCCAGCGCGCATGTTCAAAACTGCGCACATAATAAGTGTCACTAATCAGTTTTAAAAACAATTCTGAGCATTGCCAGAAAAAAACATGGCTTGGCCACGAAAATACAAGTCGTTGACTCATTCTGATCCACAATTTACATTCGCGGGGTCGTTAATATCTATGTGGAACCCAGCCTAAGATTTTGACGAAACTTCTCAGTTCTATGGTCTAAGAAAGAATCCAATGGACAATTGCAAGGTGGAGAGTGCTGACATTTTATTTCGTTCAATCGTCTTACTCACGGTTTCTTCAGTTTGTTGACTATAAAATTCAGCCAGAATTTATATCGCGGTAGTTTCTGGCTCCTATCCCAGCTATGGGAGGAATAAATGAAAGTAAATGAAAAACATGCTCTCACTAACAAATGAACCATGCCTGGCGACTCCTTTTTGGAGGGGGGGGGGATTTAACTATCAGGGGGCATTTTGTCAACCCTATGCCCCCTCCCTCTGCCAATGTTCTGGTTGCGCAATTGCATTTAAATGAGGACAGCAATTTGTATAAACATGGGCAATCCCATGTGCTACATCATCAAAGTGACACAGAGGAAGGTTGACAAATTTCAATGCTTCTTCTCAGCATAGACGGCTAATAACTTGGTCACGTTTTTGAGTGCTGAAAATCGACCGGTTTATCCTAAATTTACGATGAGGCGTCTTGCTAAAACAATGTGATTTGTTGCTAGTCTACAGAAACTACAACATCGCTGATTAATACCAAACGCCCAAACAATAGCGCAAAACTAGGCCAGTGTCAACAAGACATACTAACCGTGTGATTAAAAGCATGCAGCATACAGCATGCTGGGAAACCAGAAAAAAATCACGTAAACTGAGTACGAACGTGAAGCTGCACCTAAGTGTGATTAGGTGAGTTAGCTGCACTTAACTGAACATGACATCAGAAGTAGCATTTTCTTTGTGCCTTTTACCTGCGAAACGATTAGTAAAATCCTTCTTTAAATTGATATAATTATCCACCATTTCCAACGTTTTGTTTGTACTTATCCCCCAGAAATTTAGGGGCCAAACTCACCATTGGGGGCCAAATTTGACATTGGGGGGGGGAGGCAGTGACCCACACAAAATAATACAAACTGACACCCGTGCTGGGCAGCAGAGCTGTCTCGAATGATCTGCCTTCGGACGTACGTCGAAATCTTTGGCATCTAGGGTTTTCCGCAGAGGGTAGCTTCGTTTCGCAAAATTAGTTGGGGGGGGGGGCTGAACAGTGAAAAATGTCTCAACCTGCCCCTAAAAGTGTGTCAAAAAACGGGTTTGCCCAGGATTTCGACCATTTTACTTCCCAAAGTTGCAGGGGCTGAAGCCTAAATTTGGGGGAGGCCTATTCCCCCAACTGAATAGGAAAATTTACCACTGGTTTTCGGGTACCATGCCCTCAGCAGGCACGTTGTTCCCTCCCTCAGGTAAGTTCCCATCATCTACGAGGAATCTCACACGCAAACGCACACCGACATCCGATGGGTCCGTAACATGCGAGCTCTGACGAGGGGAGAATAAGTAAACAACCGCGTTTGTTTCGTTCTGGACGCCCGTAGCATTAATGCAAGCTTTAACCCCACCCTGAGAGGAGGGTTGACCCTCCCGAAGGGTTTTTGGGGATACCTTTCCAGCATGCCGTGCAGATGCGCCCAAATTTTCAAAAGTGTATGGGGCGCCCATTGCGCATGTTTCGGCATCAAAAACGCGTTCCTAGCTTTCCTAGTCTCGAAGCAGCGACGGTTTTTCATCAACACCGCGTCTCGATGCACATCTTGGCACGGCCAGCTGGCCGCAATCGGCGATACCGCGGAACGCGCGCGGCGGGCCGACACCGTTACATTAGCATATATCAAATGCTTAAATATTGTTAACATATGCTCAAAACACATAAACATATACACCATTCTGCTCAAAATTGAGAAAGGAACGCGCCCTATAGGCTTGATGTCGCCACGAGGCACGGTCTCGTATGTATGGTGTTGCAAACATGTAAAACGATTTCCTGGGAAATTCGATTTTTGTCCCGGTTTTATGGGGTCGATTATTATCCTAAGAATACGAGAAATTAATGCTAATCGTAAGATCTCAGTGACTGGTGGCGCTTTGTTACGCTCTGTCTTGCTTAGCTAAAACGCCCGGGGGAGTCGCGTCGCCCCCCCCCCCCCCCCGATCAGTCCGCGTTATGAAAAATGGCGAATCAGGCCGAGGGTTGAGGAAGAAAGGTGCCATGCAGCCTTTCAGAAGTGAGATCAACCACAACTACCGGCTTAGTGGTACGAATGGTACCTCAGGGCTCACCGCCTATCGCCATCTATAAAAAGTTGGCATGGTCAGCGCGGCTCAAACCAGTTGGTGTGTTCGGAGCAGGCGGCTATAGCATGGTGGCGAGCATACGACAGTATCATAAAATGCCGATAATCAGACACAGAGGGTATGGCAGTTACACTTGATAGCGCACTCCCGAGCCAGAGCACGCGCTCTTGAAAGAGTCGCCCCAGCTTTTATGGGGTACGAGGGGCCGGTGAAGCGGATGTTTACACCAGCCTGCTCTGTTGAAACCAGCTGTAGATAAGGTCACACATACAGATCCGCGCTGGCCGGTTGTCGCCCCCGCGTGGCGCGATTACTCCACTGCGAAGTCGCGGGGACTTTGCACAGCCTGGGAGACCACATCGCTTCGTTTATGTCATACGAGAAGAGTTCACTGTAAGGCGCGTCTTATTGCTCACCATTTAAAGCCCAGGACACGCCCAGTTCAGTGTAAGCGGACACATACACATTATGTGTTAGCACCGACACGTCATCGATCGCGCAATTATCCTAAAAACGCCACCATCACAGCTGTTGGATCCCGTGTCCTTATCGCGTTTAACGGATCTGTTCATACGAGACGACATGGCAGTAGAATCAGCTCCCGCCAATGACAAAATAACACCGCACAGCTCACTGTGATCGGATTATGAACAAGGCAGGTGGCCAGATTGCACAAATAAGCTGAAAGTTAATAAAAAAGGGACAGGGAAAACAACACTGGATAGAAATCGGATAGCAACAATACCCATACCAGGAACAAGTTTCACACTGCTAATCTTAACATGATCCTTAACTCCACGCCCATAAAGCTTTCAGGGAGCACGTATTTGTTCTACAATAACTACGCAAAGGCGCGGCGTTAAATATTCTACGACGCAACTTAAATTCACACGGGAATGATTCTACATACCGATCTGCACGCCAGCAACCACACAATGGGGAGACTAGTAGCCATTTCGTAGGTTCACAAATGCCTCCCCCTCCTCTCCCCCGATCCGGATCTCGTTCGGCCGAGCGCCAAAGCCGGACTCCTCCGGCGCTGGCGGCCGGCTGCCGCGGCCGGGGAGGGCCTCTGCAGCCACCTCACTCCTGCTTGCCCTGCCTGTCCGGCAGCGTCCCGGAGCGGGCCTCTGGGCCATTCCAGCGTCGGATGACGCGGCGCCGAGCCGTCACCACGAAGCTGAGCACGAGCGCCGCCGGCACGCCCACCAGGTACAGCGCCACCACGCCCCGCTCGTCAGCCATCCAGCACTTGAGCACCGCGTGCGAGTCGGCGTTCACACGCAGCTGTGGGCGGCACGTGCGCAGGGTGAGGCCGGGCCACCAGACGGACCGCCTGGGGCCGCACAACCAGCGAGTCATGAGCCTCAGTCATGAGGAGTCTTCAGTCGAGGGACGGCCGGCATGAGCGATGATGGGTTTCACAAGGTTATGTCTTGGCAACCACTATGTTGTTCATTGCTTGTTAAAACTATACCGGGCATTGCTGCTGGTGGATGATGGTAACTGCATCGCATGCACCGAACAGTTATTTTCCGAATGGGCTGTGCGGGCCCCGTTAGTCTCAATTGTCCACGAATGTCGTCTGAAGAAGGGGGGGGGGGGGAGTCTGCTGGGCTCGTAATCCGGCGGCATTGGGTGTAAGTCTGAGAGCGTGAGCGCGTTGCTTGGGCCATTGTCGTGACCCGGCGGCAAAAGCGTCAGCTGTCATCCAACCCGAGCGTGGATCTGGCGCAGGCCAGTCACGTCGCGGCATCCTACAGTACCAAAATGATCAACTCACAGTCCCCCCTGGCTAAAAAAAAGTATGAGGGAATATTACCCACTCCGGCAGCAAGGCCTGCTTGCTGAGTCTGGCGCAAAAGCATAGGGTTCCGCTGTACAGGCACTCACCGAGCACACTGCCGTCTTTGCAAACCATTCGGCTTGCAGCACGGTAAGCGACTAAGCATAACTAGGCAAAGCTTGGTGCTTAGACCCTGAGCCAAGGGTGAACGACGGCGCAATTCCAAGGAGCCGTCATTTAATCCGCGCCAGGCGGGGTTTGAGGGCTCCTGACGACTTTGTGCCACAACTTAACAACTGGTGCAAGCACGCTGAAATTGTTAACAGCCAAGTCCACAACATATTTCCACAACACCTCAGAATTTGGATATGCCTCTTTGTTGTGCTGTGAGTTACAACGCCTTTTCTTCGAGATCCTGCCAGTTGCCTTTGGGTGTCAGCGCATTATCACACTGGGTTGTCATGCAGTATACTATATGAGGTATGCACGCAAGCCTGTCAGAGTGGTCGCTCTCTTCGCCGCCCAGTACACCCCACCACCCGACCGGTGCCAGGCGACCGGGCCTCAGCCCGCCGACGCGCTCACCATGAGGAAGGACGGGTCGGCACGGTTGCGCCAGCTGAAGGAGGGCACCGAGTGCTCTGTGACGGGCCCGAGCGGCGTGCGGTGCTCGGTGCGACAGGCGTGGTGTGTGTGGCCGGACGCCACCAGCCGCGGCCGCAGCCGCGTCAGAATCGCCGAGCTCGCCGCCGCCGAGAGGCACTCCCAGCCGGCGCGGAACGGCTGCGTCCGCACGGCCGGCGGGGCCGCGTCAGGGCCGGCGCAGTGGGCGTCCGACGCGCGGTACAGCGGGTAGTGCTGCGGCGCGGCGGACACACGGCTGGTCAGTCCGTCGGTGCGGCGCACTGCACGCAGCGGCGAGCGCGCTCCGCTAACAGTGGGGCGCGCCACGTCCAAAACAGCGCTCATCAAACCGTCGGCACAGCAAGACATACATGACCGTCGCGACGTACAACTGCGCCTCATAGAGCGCCGCGTTGATCTGCTTGGACACAGTGTAGCGGCACCACCCCCGCCCCCGGGTGGGGCTGGCCGCCTGCCCCGGCCCGTCGTCGTCGGCTGGTGACAGGCCTCCTCACCTGTAGTACGATCGGCCGACTGTACTGCAGCGTGGGCAGGTCGGCGGCGCACTGCGAGTCGGCCGCTTCAGAACACCGCAGCACCTCTGCAACATACCGCCACGCTTGTATGCAACGGCAACGTACCAGACACAACGGCTTCGACTCAACGGGCAGCTGTTGGTCTAAGCGGCAGGGACGTAAGCGAGGTGGCACAGTGCCAGATCTCTGAACCACAAAGGGAGCGTGTCTTATTTCCAGCTCTCATGGCGGCATGATCTTGAAGTCACAAGTAAAGGCGAGCCGCACCAGGCTCAATCGGCATCCCCCCTAGAGCTGGAGGAGCGGACCACATTTGTGCAGGGGACTAACCAGACCGGGGGGAGAGGGCCGGACAGGCATCAGGGGTCGGCACAGGAGGACGGACGACGGCCAGACAGCGGGCGACCATCCGGCCACCAGGAGGATGGTCGCCCGCTAGGAGGACGGAAGTCGGTCGGCTGCAAGGACGGAAGACGGTCGGCCGCCAGGAGGACGGAGGATGGCCGGCCGCCAGGATGGTCGGCCGCTAGGAGGACGGAAGACGGTCGGCCGCCAGGAGGACGGAGGATGGCCGGCTGTTAGGATGGTCGGCCGCTAGGAGGACGGAAGTCGGTCGGCCGCTAGGAGGACGGAAGTCGGTCGGTCGCCAGGACGTAGGATGGTCGGTTGCCGAGACTCCAGGAACCGCCCGTATGTATGCTGATGATTGGAGACAGTAGTGGCAGAGGTAGAAGCTAGGGTCCCTTTACACAGTTACGTACAATTTGAGTATTTCTTACGGCCGGAATGACCACGTACAAGGGCCAACACGATTGCACGACTCCAACACTTTCCATGGCCAAGGAATACGACGAGAATACAGAAGTCTCATTGCGTAGAAAAACCATTCGATACGCATTGTCTGTCAAATGCGCAAACCAGACCGGAGGAATGCATGCTTCTCTAACACACTCTACCACATCCCAGCCCTGCCCGCCAAGACACCTCCGACGCGTCTGACACCGACCTGCCAGTCGCCGCAGCTGCCGGTCGGCGGCGGCGCACAGTTGACACCGGTCGCCCTCCATCGCCACGCTGTTGATCAGCACCAGATGGACGCGCTCCGCCAGCGAGACCAGCGTCACCCCTGACGTGTTGTGCGCCGCGTCGAACCGGCTCCAGAGGTGCGGCCGCGCACTGGCAGCAGAGACGCGTCACACACCGGCAGGCGGGCGCAGGGCGCACCACTGACCGCGCACAACACGTGATAAGACGACACACACGGCCACGCTGCCGATGTGGCGTCCGCAGATGCTGCGGCTTCACGGTCCCTCAGCTTTGAAAGGAAAGGCGTTCAAATCCGCCGCGTTTTCCGCTTTGGAGAGGACTGGCCAAAATGCTTCCATCTCGCTCAAAATTAATTCAGCAACACCGTTCCGGACCGCCTGCAGCGCGTGCCTCGTTTGGAGCTGGGGCAGCACCGGAACGACAAGGCGTAAACCTAATATTCGGATTGGGGTATTGGCAAGGCGAACATCAATCCCCATGATCAAGCCGATTTCAGAACTTGTTCCCACAAAACAAGCACAATGTTAACAGGGCGATGGACTCAGAGCGAAATCACTGAAATTCCCAGGTGCTCCTGGTCCGCAGCGACGGGCCGCCGTCCTCACCTGTAGTGAAAGCCAATGTCGTGGTTGCCAGCCACCACCAGCCGACGGAGTCCTTCGGAGATGGGGAAGAGACTGTCGAAGCGGCGCACCGTCTCCTGGAACTCCTCCGGGCCGCTCCACTTGCCCTCGTCGTGCAGGTCACCTGGGTCACCAGACCACGCTGACGGTCCACTCACGCAGCTCCGCGGCCCATATAGACAACACTCATCAACTTCACCGGAACAAACAAACTCCTCTCTTGCATTTTGTGAGCATACGACGAGGTACTGGGCAGCTGTTATTCTCCTTTACCACAGCAGGCTAACGAACGGCGTGGCGATAGGCCGTTCTGAGCCGAGAGTTCTATATTCCCTTCATCCTAGCCCGTCAAAACCCCATCGATCATACTGAAAGCGGTCTACCTTAACTTGACGCCTATATCATCGTTGTCGCAAGATTACGTCTGACTCACTGCATTAAATGACTACTCACTGCCGAATGAGGCAACTAACTGCTGATGGCGATTCTGACGATGATTCTGATTGAGGCCACGAATATAAGAACGAGTACGCCGTGCCAACGATAGAACCGATGGGATGGACTTGATCGTGATGATGCTAGCACCCGCCAGGTTGAAGCGGCGGCGACACGGCTAACAGTCGGAGGCAGCAGGTCAGGCTGCTGACGACAGCGACCAGCTGCCCGGAGCGGGCGCCCACCGAGGAAGACGACCGCGTGCGGCTGGTGCAGCGTGACGGCCGACACGTAGGACCGGTGCATCTGCCACTCGCGGCGCAGCTTGTCGAACCAGTGGCCGTGGCGCGAGCCGAGCAGGTGCGTGTCGGCCAGCAGCATGAGCCGCAGGCCCGGCTCGCCGGCGGACAGCGGCGCCGGCCACGCGCACTGTCGGCACCAGCACGCTGTAGGGCGCGCCCGAGGCGGCGGGACACACAGCGGGCGTCGCCCAAGGGCAGCAGGCAGAGCAGGGTGACGACACGGTGGGCGGGAAGGCCGAAGCTTTCACAGAATTGAGTGGTAACAATTGTGGCTTGCCGCACAAAGTCCAGTGGGACACAACACACGTACACAGTTTGTCTGCCAACATAGTTGCTGACCAGTTTCACCAGCACTATAGTGATATGTGTATGTTACATATGCTCGTGTTTGACGGTTCGGATCGTCCGTCACACGCGGAGCGGAGGGGCAGGGCGGCTAACCTGGGCCAGCACCGCATAGTGGTGGAAGACCTCGCAGTAGAGCAACAACAGTACGCAGAACGCCAGCAGACTGGCGGCGAACACGCCGACCACGCGACATTGACAGCCGCCAGCCATCTCACCGGCTGCGGGTCAGCTGATCATCGTGGCTCACTGGCGACTGGCGGAGAAAAGCAGTACTAACGACGTAACACTGACGGCCGCCGGCCATCTCAGCGCTGCGGGCCAACTTTTCTTCAGTGCGGGATGCTACAGAGGTTACGTGCATATGTTGTGTATTGTAGGTGTAACGTTCACCACACGGAGTGCGCCGGGACAGCCTGAAAACAGGCACATTTCAAAGACGAGCTAATCACAACCAATTTACCCACAACGATCAAGGTATCTTGGGATAGGGTTATCAGGAACGCTCAAGGATAAATGGAGGATACCGCCCATAGCCTTGTCATTGCCGGAGTTACTAAATTCGTTTCGTGGTCTCGCTCCACTCCCAACTTCGTTGCGAGAAACATCGATTTGTCACGGCAAAGCATGAACTGTTCGTCGGCCGAGTCATTTGCACGCTGCAAGCTAGAACTTGATCTCCCGCCAGAACTTCAGCTTGACGTTGACGATGTCGATGAGCCACTTCTCTTGGAAACTGGTTTTCCCCGGCACGTGTCGCATTCGACTGGTCTCCATCATGTAGAATACCTGGCCAGACAAGGGGAGGCGACATTGGCACTGCTCCAATCTCAGGAAAGAACGGCTGGTGATGACTGCATTCGTGGCAAATGTGATGTAGCAGCAATTGCGATTCCTCGCATGTAAAGACTAACATTCTCAAATCAGTTATTGGAATCACACGAGTTATGCGACCCCCTGAGGAAAAGACCCTGGTCCCGAGACAGCTGACGCCAGTCACGCGTTACAGGAGCTAGGGCCTCGGGTCGCGCCGGTATTACCTCCACGGGAGCGTTGGAGAACTGCGACTTCGGCACGGTGATGAAGAAGAACACGTATGCGACAGCCTTCGGGATCGGTTGGTGGTGTTCTGGGATACTGAAGCGGACCTGTGAGAAGAGCGCCAACATCAGCAGCAGCGTGCGGTACCCGAAGACGACCTTTATGGTCGAACGCAGCATCCGGCTTAGTTGTGCATGAAGTGAAGTGACAAGAATGTCATCCTGGGTACATATCATCCAAACAAGAAGGGTGGGCGAACGACAGCCATACACTACTAAGTTATGGACAACACTACCTCACTTAATTTTCTACAATAATCAAAATTAAGTCATGTTCATTTTCTTCAAAATTTATACTCCTGCCATTAGGTATGTCGCGGCATGTACCTGGTGCTATTCGGAATGCGCTTTCGTTCCTTCACATGAAGTTTGTGGTCTGTCTGACGTTTAAACCGCCCCGATTATCTCTAAGGAACGGAACAGCTTTTAACCCTTTCCAACACACCAATGCTCCAACCTACACTCCACTTGCTTTCGGCATCATGGCTCTGTAATCAAGTACAAGAAAAGAAAAATCAAACACCGGGTCCAGCAATCTGCGAGAGCTGCTCCAGTGCATCGCAGGATCCTTGGAGTTGCTCTCACAGCCCACCTGGAAGACGTGACGCGCCAGCAGGCGTTCCTCCTCCGAGCGCAGGAAGTCGACGCAGTAGCGCCAGCGGATGGCGTATCGCCACGACCGCACCACGTCGTGCACGGTCGCCACGCCGCTGCGCACGTCAAAGCCGTCGGCCGGGGGCGGCGCCAGCGGCGGCACCGGCTCTGTCAGCAGGGCGCGGCAGGCGGCGCGGTAGGCCTGCACCAGCGCCGCCTCGGCCGTCTCCTGCGCGTCGCGGTCGGCATCGGCGCCGGGGTAGCGCGCCGGCGGCCGGCGCTCGGCCAGCTCAGCGGCCGCCTCGGCCAGCGCCTGGCGCGCCCACTGCTCGGGCGGCCGTCGGCGCAGTAGGCGCAGCAGGCGTCGCGCCTCCAGCTGCAGCGGCGCCAGACCCAGCTCGGCGCAGGTGCGGTAGATGACGCGGTGCGCCAGGCGGCGCGCGCGCGCCTCCACGCCTCGCCACTCGGGCACCGTCATCACGTGCTCGGCCAGCCGCACGCCGAGCGGCAGCAGCCGGTGCACGGCACCGGCCGCCGACTCGACGTAGCGCCGCGCCGCCTCGAGCACGCGGCGCAGCAGCAGGCCGGCGGCGGAGAGCGCGCCCGGTGCCGCCTGCAGCTGCGGCAGCGCGCCGTCGTCCAGCAGCTTGGAGGCACGGGAGAGCACGGCGTGCACCACCGCGCGCGTGGCGTCGTACACGTGCGGCTCCGACAGCTCGGACAGGTCCGTCAGGTCAGACAGCTCGTCCGGGGGCTCGTCCGACGGCTCGCCTGAGGCCGGCGACGCTGCATTCTCGCCAGACGGTTGGCCTGATATGGGGTCTGGGGCGTTCGCTGCGCAGGACTCGTCGGAACGGAGATTCGTGGCTTCTCCTGCCGATGAATTTCTTGAATTTCGGTCGCGGGTACTCGTTGCGGACGGTTCGGTTGAGCATAAATCTGAGGTCTCTTGTTCGAAGTGCTCTTCGGTGGGGGATGGAGATGGGGCTTCCTCCACCGATGCCTTTTCTGACGCGTGGTCGCCAGCATCCGTGATGGAAGGTCCCTTTGAAGGTGGACTGCCAGGGGTCGCCGAAGACGATCCTTTCAAAGGTAAAATGGAGGCATCCATGGTGGACGACGGTTTTGAGGACGGATCCACATCACTGTGGTCATCTACTGCTGCCACCTCGTCCACAGGCTGGCTAGGTGCTTCCCCCATAGATGGCTCATCCAGAGAAAGGACTGCACCATCCATTGTGGCAGGATCTTCAGAAGCAGAAGTAGTGTCATCCTTTGCAACAGGATCTTCCAAGGCAGCAGCAGGCACATCTTGGGAGAGGCCGCCTAATTGTGTTGCAGCTGCATCCTTTGTGGAATGAGCTTCCATGGGCAAAGCACCAGTATTGGCTTCAACCGCATCCCTTGATGCCATGACTGGGGCATCATTGGTGGGAACACCAGCAGGAACATTCTGCTTGGCTGGGTCTTCCATTGGTGCAAAAGAGGCACCCTTTGCAGGATCTTCCAATGGTGCTGTAGGTCCACCCTTTGAAGAACGGTCTTTCAAGGGCGTAGTTTGGTCATCTTTTATGGAAGAGCTTTCAATGGGTGTGGCAGGCATACCAGTTATAGGTGCTTCTTCTGTATGTGGGGCAGGCACAGTGGTTTTGGAAGCACTCCCTGATTGTATTGCTGAGGCCTCATTTGCAGACAGGTCAGCAGGTGCATTTTGTATGGAAGGTTCCTCTACAGGGGCATCATCTGTAGCAGGGTTCCCAGATGAAGGTGCAGGGACATTATCTACAGCATGATTTTCTGATGAGGGTGCAGGAACACCATCTGCAGGAGGGTTTTCTGATGAAGATCCAGGGGCAGCATCTAAAGAGGGGGTTTCTGATGGTCTAGGAGCATTATCTGTAGAGGACTTCCCTGATGAAGGTGCAGGGACATCATCTATAGGAGGGTTTTCTGATGAGCGTGCAGGAACATCATCTATAGGAGGGTTTTCTGATGATGGTGCAGGGGCAGCATCTATAGAGGGGTTTTCTGATGGTCTAGGAGCATCCTCTGTAGAGAACCTCTCTGATGAAGGTGCAGGGACATCATCTGTAGGAGGGTCTTCTGAGGATGATGCACCAGGAGCTGAGACATCCATTATACAGGTCGAGTTTGGATAAGGACTTCAAGCTCAATGATGTGCTTGACAGTACAGCATCTGAAATTGAAGCACCAATCTCAAGGATCTGATTGAGGGAATTTTAGGTTTTTTACATTAATCAAATTGTGCTGATGAATTAGTTGTAATGCACAAACTACCACTAAGGGTGAAGATAACAAAACTGAGCATTATACCATTGCAGCATGCCATTCAGCAAGCCCACATTTCATTTCACAAAAGAAATTCATTGAATAGCTTGTAAATTAGGACTTAAAAAGAATCAACCCTACCTTCTAGCACATATCAAATCATTTCTCAAAAACCATACATTCCATGTCATATTCCTACCACATCAAGACACCATATTTAGCCATCATGTCAATCAATCAACAGCCTGCAGTAGCTCCACCCTGAAAAGCACATGCTGATTGAACTACCACAATAGCCTGACATTGTGCCTCCAGTGTCACAGACCTACACCTGACCAATATCTGCTGTTCTATGATAGTAAGCTGTAAGAGGGTAAGCTGATGTCCACAACATAATTTGTTTCATGATTATTCATCGAGTTAAATGTGATAAAAGCACCAGCTGATGAGCAATTTGATCTTGCCGCATAATGTATTTATGTGCATAATGACCACTAAGCATCCCACACTAATTTCGTAGCTTGGGTGAACTTTACGTAGTTTTCTAGAGCAATGGCACTAGCTTTCCAGTGAGTCCATGATACAAAACGTGCTCAGCCATGGCTCTGTTACATATCCTTACCTGGAACGTGCAATCGGTTACCTTTCTAATGCACATATTTTCGTCTTATCGTTGACCGCCACCGGCTCCCCGGCCAAATCCCGTCCAGGTCCAGGCAACCTTTCAGTCACAAATTGCCGCCCCCCAAGCTCTGCATTACTGCATTTTGGATAAGCGACGCTGTGACGTCATCATGGGACTTAATCATACCTTACCTTATGGTGATCGGGAATTGTAAAAGGCCACTAGGCCTGTAGGTCCCGGTCTCGTCAGGCTCCCGGGCCGGCAACCAAACAGTCTCAAATTATGGGAAGATTCAGTGAGGGACGTCGTACATGATGTCAGCCCAGTGCGCATCAGGCCTAGACTTGACCTGTTCAACTGAGGTCGACGACACGACCAGGTGTGGAAGAGCGTTCCAGTCGTTGACAACCCGCGTGCTGAATGAGTTACGACGGACGAGAGTCCTGGCTCGCGGTTTTCTGAGCTTCCATTGGTGTCCTCTTGTCACCTCCGAGTTGTGCCTTGTCAGGAACTCCTCTTCCGATAGCGACATGCCTCCGTGAAACAGCTGGTACACTGTTACCATGTCTCCCCTGCGACGACGATAGTACAGTGAGGGCAACTGAAGGAGTCTGAGCCTCTCAGGGTATGGCTGGCGCCTCACTTCATAGACAAGCCGGGACAAGCCGGGCTCGCCGCTGAACCCGTTCTAGCCGTTTCTGGTCCAGTTTGCCGAACGGGCCCCAGATAACGTTGCCATGCTCTAAGTACGGACGTACTAAGATCTTAAAAACCAATGGCAACGTGCGAGCGTCGATATTGGCAAAAGACCGCCTCACGACCGCCAGCATCTGGTTGGCCTTGGAGATCGCTTCCGCCGTCTGCACGTGGAACTGGAGCCGGTAATCCACGAAGATCCCGAGGTCCTTCTCGGTGGACTCGACCGCGATTTCGGCACCGTCCAAGAAGTACGTCAGCCTCGGGTTGCAGTTTCCGATGTGCATTATTTTTCACTTTGCTGCACTAAAGGGGAGCAACCACTCCTTTGACCACTTGGCCAGGGCGTCGAGGTCAGCCTGCAGAGGTGAGTGAGTCAGGGGTCTCGGGGCACGACAGTAGACCTTGGTGTCATCCGCAAACATCTTGACCACGCTTCGCACTTGTTCTGGTAGATCGCTCACAAAAATAATGAACAGCGTTGGTCCAAGTACTGACCGTTGCGAGATGCCGCTGACGACGTCGGTCCAGTCCGACTTCGAGCCCTGGACCCGCACTCTCTGCACCCGGTGAGTAAGAAAAACCCTGATCCAGCGTAGCAAATTACCTCTTACACCGTAAGCATGGAGCTTGGAGAGCAGACGGTTATGGGGAACAGAATCAAAGGCTCTGCTGAAGTCCAGATACGCCACGTCCACCGACTCTCCATCCTCTACCGCAGCGCTCCAATCCTCCATGACCTCTAACAGCTGGGTGGTACAGGACCGCTTAGGGAGAAATCCATGCTGGGCTGCATGAAGAAGTCCAGAATCTGAGAAGTGATTAAGTATGGCATCACGGACGACAGTTTCAAGTATCTTGGAGGGAATAGCAGTAAGGCTCAGTGGGCGGTAGCTCGCTGGAGATTGTCGGTTACCCTTCTTGAAGATCGGGACCACCTCGCCAAGCTTCCACTCCAGAGGGAGCCTTCTGGATGCCAAAGGTTTTCGAAAAAGCATGCTGAGGGGTGCTGCCAGGACATCTGCGGACTCGCGAAGAAGCCTTGGATGGAGATCGTCTGGCCCAGGGGCGCTCGAGGTCTTCAGAGCGGCCATCATATGGCACCAACGCTACGGCGGCGTGAAAACGCTGCCCTTTGTGGGCTGGTTTATGCATAAATGTTTCCACAAACCTGATTTCTTTCAACCTAGCACATTCAATGAATCATTTTGAGCTGGGAAATGGCGTTGGTTTGCACCGGAGCTACAAAATTATTACTAAAATGCGCTTCCAACCCGCCCCCGACAGACAGATGGGATAACCAGTTTGCCAGTGCTTTATTCCGAAGAACACTAACCGTAGGCGCTTAGAAACACCCTGTGCAAAAATACAACATGCAACAACAGCAACAACAACAGCTCAAGTTAGCAGATTTTCCTGTAAAATGGGACGATTTCTGGCAAGTTTTGCAATTTCTGCTAGTCAGAGTCGTGGTGCATGTCTCAGCTCAAAAATAGCCATGGAGATATATGAGAGTAGTCAAGGCATTATCCCCCGCGAACCTTTTTCACTTAGCCCATCCAACATTTAAAATAAGTATTTCAAGTAATATTTATTGATGTACAATTCATACATGTTTGGTAAAAAGGCGTCACATATAAACCTTCAGCGGCGTTGACTACGACGAACATGGCGTGGGTGTCGGAGCCAGAAAACGTAGTTTAATAGGATTTTCTGGAGGCAAATCCTGATATTGATTTGTCTTAAAAAGTCCAAGAAGCATTTGTCTTTGCAACGCCAAGTGTGCTGTCTATCTAGTCACGTAGTGCTGGAATAAAGATGTAGAACACGACTGACATCCAATTTATTGGGGAAATCTCCGTTTTTAATTATGTTTCTAGTATATCCCAACCCCCTTATAGTATCAGCCAAAAATCATACTACTACGGGCTACCAAATTTAAGCCCCATGTTTACGTCCCGTCGGGGTAGCGCGTATGATTTGCGAGCTCGCATGTTCAAAACTTCGTCACAGAATTTATATCACTAATCGATTCTGATTGAATATTGAACATTTTCAGTCAAACATGCATGGTTATGTTCATACGAAATGGTGACTGATCCACTCCGCAGGGGCACCGGTTTCGGCCGGTGGAGGAGACTAGCGCCCCCTCGGGTCCCAGCTCCGGTAACGGGTGGACAGCGCGTGCTGTTCATTTCAGGGCTCAGCGACCCTGCCAGTACGTGAGCTTCTGCTCCTTGTCCCGCCCTCTCCCTCCTAAGCGCCTGTATTCCCGCTTCCGACCATGACATCAGGGGGCGCGGGGGGGGGGGGCGTGAGGCCCCACACAGGTCGAGCGGCTTGTCGCTCACGCTGCGGCTGGTTGTTCCGTGCGGGTCTCCGCTTGGGGCGCCTGGCCGTGCGCAGCGGCTTAAGGGTTCAGGGGGCGGCGGCACTGAATCATGGTCAGGACGGGGACGGGTCTCCCCGGTTGCACCTGGCCGTGTGGGACGCGTCGTCTGCCCCGTACAGCACCGGGGCAGCCCTGGCGGTGACCACCTTCCGGGTGAGTGTTGGGCCGTCCCTCAGGTGGGCACCGAGGCTCCCCACCGATGTGGTGGGGAGCCCCGGTGCCATATACAGAAAATCGCTTGCATGGATACCTCATCAACAAAACCAATCGACAGTGATTCCTCCAACACGGGCGCAGCAGCCCGAGCTGGGGATGCGAATGCCACCTAGTCTGACTCGCCTACCTGTTCCAATAGGCATGAGCACTGACCGCATTTCATCCGTTCCATTGGGGCTTGAACTACGCCTGGCTTCCGAAATTCCATCCGGTATTTGCTTTAAAAATTCGCCTTCAGCGCATCAACACCTTCCAGGTGCGTGTGGCATCGCAAGACTGTGAGATCGCAAGGCAATCCATACTTTTTGATTGGTTTAGCCGACCATCAAACGACGTCGCACTCGCCTTTCATTGGTTAACTATCACATAATTTCTGGACCCCACGATCATGGATCATTTCCGATGCGCATGATATATAAACTGTACCATTGTTGATTCTGTATGCTCTCACTCTCTCCGGGCTTGAAGAAGCAGGACCGCTGTTGGCTGTGTTGGTGGGCGTTGTGGTGTGAGTGTTGGTGTGTGTAAGTGACGAGAAAATAGAAGCTGTGTTTAACGATATCTCTTTTTTCTGACTCGCGAAAAAGACTGGCACAAGCCAGGTCTTCATTAGTATAAATATAACGCAAGCAGTCAGAAATCTGCTGCAGTGCCACGCAATGCACTACGTCATCTGTCTAATGACTCAAAGGTCCCAGAAAATCACAACGGTTAAGCTCTGAATATCGTATCTCTGGCTGCCGTATCATCTTAGGCCATCGAGACTGATCCCAAGCAGCCTGTCACAACAGCACACCTTGGTTTCCTCCGTCTCATTGCATGCCAGCCATGCAATGTTTTGAAGCTCCCAGCGTATCACAAGACGACAACCTCTAAACTTTGTAGCACACGCAGTCGTGTCATCCTGGGACACGATGAGGCAGCAGTCCGAGGCAGTTCGTTGCGAGATCCATTTGATTCACACGAACATCCTGCACGCGCTCGGTTGAAATGCCAGCAAACCTGCGGTGAACCGCGACACCGCAGATGTGCTTACAGGGCTACACGGATCATATAGAAAATACAAAGCAACGCAAAGCTCTACACAAAGCGATGTGTCCCATGTCTTCCCCGCATGGCGAATGCATGGCGTATGGTTGACACTCTGGGATGAGTGTCGAACATGGCATGTGTCTGCCTTGTCTTTAACTTCAGTGCCTTATTTTAAGGCCTGGGGTCTCACAGGATGGGATTGTTGTTTCTTGCATCCTATGCGGTCCAAACAACTTACAACACATCCACCAACACGAAGACCTCGAATATCACAAACGTTCAGCTGCGGTTTTTGTTTGGTGTTTGTATCTATTCTGGAGACGAGACGACCGGGTTCGAAGCTGGCATGGACATCATTCTCCTGTATGGACACAAACGCCAAGCTACAAAAAGCTGCAGCTGAACGTCTATGAAATTCGTAGGTCTTTGTGGTGGTGAATGTGTTGTAAGTTGTTTTGACTACACAAGATGCAAGGAGCACCAGTCCTAGCCTGTGGGAGCCCAGACCTTAAAATAAGAACACTGATGTTAGAGGCGAGGCAGACACATGCCATATTCGACACTCATCCCAGAGTGACAACCATACGTCATGCATAAGCTATGCTAGGGAAACATACGTCACATGGCTTTGTGTGGAGCTTTGTGTCGCTTTTGTACTTTTGGATATAATCCGTGTGGCCCTTATAAGCAAGTTCAGCCAAATGCGCACCTGATGTTCGTGTATAATCAAAGGGATCTCGCAACGGGCCGCCTCCGACAGCTGTCTCACCGTGTCCCACGCTGATAAAACGGCTAGTGCTGCCAAATTTAGAGCTTGTTGTTTTATGATACGCCAGGTGCGTCGCAACATTACATCGCTGACGTAGTTTATATTGTGGTACGTACGCCACGTGATCCGCACCTTATCCACCGTAGCACATAACGTGCGCGAGAACTGCCGGTGATACATCATGATGCCAGCTTTCCCTTTTGTATGAACCCTTCCCCCTAAAGTTATTATTCTTACGCTTGGGCGGCGGCTGGCAACTAGAAAACAGTCGTTTTATGTTCTGGAGTTTGGTGGTGTCAATATTCAGTTCGAACACTTACTGCAATGAAACAGAGGTAACCAAGGTGTGCTGTCGTGGCGGGCTGCCTGGGATGTCGCAGCGGCCTGCGATGATACGACACCTAGTGATACGATATTCAGAAATAACCTTTTGTGATGCGCTGGGAACTTTGAGCCAGTAGAAAGATGACGTAGTTCAGCGTGTGGCAGTAAGTGTCGCGAGTCGCCCATGATCCATGGAGTCCTACAGGCATTGCGTGATATATGAATGTGTTCGTGATACGTCCCTACAATGCATGCCAGTTGAAGTGTGGACGTTTGAGGCCCCTAGGTCATGACCTTTCGGTCAAATACGGTCAAACAATGTCAAATTCCAGATTGTTCTCCAAAGTGCTCCTAGAACCTAGATACCTGTTCTGAAGAAGAGGTCACATGCTCATTAAGGGCCAAAAGCCTGTTTGACCTATTAAAAATCATGGTGGCCAAAATCATACAAGACTGCTTTGAGTTTTGCATTTGAAAAGGCGACAAAGGATATGCCAGGCGGTATGTTCCTGGAAACAAAATATTTACCTCGGTCATTTTGGGTCAGTGGCCTATTGTGACCTTTAAAAAGTGCATAGACGATGTGCAATGTGGTTCCTATTATCAACCAGTTCGAAATAAGCACCAGAACCTACTTTATACAGCGAGCCCTAGAGTAATGCAACAGGCTGGTTTTGATAGAAAGGACAGTAGCAGCAGCCTTGCTCCTCAGAGAAAGACCAGAGGAATGGATCTATACAACCCGACTGTATCTCCATTCTCCTGGTTTTTCTCCGAGGAATAAGGCTATTTATTACTACTGTCTCATCTATGTGAATAATGTTCCTCGCTAATGCACTGAATAACTTACGTAGGCTGGTTTTTACTTTGGTTTGACCTTCACACCTGACACTAGGTCAATGGAATTTGTGCATTCAATTGCTGTGTTTTCTAAGAAAGCATCTCAGAGATGTATGGCTTCGTCTAACGCTCTGTTGTTGGATCAGAATGAGCGATTTCCTAGAAATTGACTTCGCTGAATCCATGGCCTGACTTTGACCGGTCGTAGGTCAACGACCTCCCCAAGAATATCTAAATTTTTGGTACCAAACAATCCACTATTCAATTATCTGCAGCTAAGCAAAATTTCGTGCGCCCACACCACGCTGTTCGAAAACCATTCCGAAAAAAACCTTCGGGGGAGGGGAAATTTGACCGCCACCTGAGGGTGTTCATATCCCATTTTTATTTTAGTTTCCATCATGATTGCTGCGGCGCCGCACATCAAGGTCTCCTCGTAAACATTCCAGCAGAATGCCTGCGTTGCATTCATGTCAGCCAAGTTGGTCGCTGCTGTGACTCACGGGTACCGACCACATCGCCGTGTCTCAGGCTGACAATAACAATGGTAGTACTACAAGCCGGTTACATTGGCTGTGCCGAACCATGTGTCAGCCAAGTTCATCCTTGTGGCTCACGGGTACCGACCACATCGCCGTGTCTCAGCGCAGGGAAGCAAAGCAAGCGTGTAAACACCTGTTGCTTCCACTTTGGCATTCGGGATAAGCGTGAGGGGTTTCGCTAGGCAGCATGTTCCTAAAACAAGATGCTGGGCTTGGTCATGTTAGGTTCAGTGACCTCTATGATCTTCAAGAAGTCTAATGAACATTTATGTTGCTGTCCGTTATTAGTGAATTCAAGATGATCACCATAAACTACTCCATAAGCAAGCTCTCAATCTCCCAAGTGAGTAGCAAAATAGCAGGCCGGTTTTGTTCTCGGTCTGGCCTTTGTACCTGACCCAAGGTCAATGGAATTAGTTGTAATTGCAGTTGTAATCGTTTTTTGCCGAAGAAGCTGTCTCAGAGATGCATCGCTTCGCCTAACACTCCGTTGCCGCATCAGGTTGAACGATTCCCTAGAAATGGCCTTTTCAGCCAACCCACGTCCTGACTTTTACCTGCCATATACTAGTGAGTGACCTTACAAGGTACATCAAGTTTGTATGCCAAAAGCTCCAATTTTCAACATCCTACAGATCTGCAGAGTTTTGCGCAGCTACACCGTGCGTTCCGAAATATTTCTTTTTGTAAAAACCTTGGAGGGAATGAGGGGTCTCAAACTGAGTCGCACCCAAGTGTGTTAAAGTATTCTGTTCCATGTGCCCTTTCCCTGGGATCTTGCAGTTTGTCAGGTAATCCCGCTGCGCTAGTGCTGGTCGTTAGGATCGAATGATTATTTGGGATTATAGGGCGCGTCGACATCAAAGGACATATTGCACTGCCGTTACGGAAGATAAGCACGGGGAGATGCTCCCAAAAGTGGAAGTTACCTCAAATGATGTGTCAGAACACCCCACGGTCCGCCCACGTTTAGCCCACGTTCAGCCTACACAAACGGCCCCTGCAAAAACGCTCAAACTGTGATATGTTAACGGTCTGTATGAGCTGAACACTTAGATGCACTCCAATGTGCGGGGAGTACAGAACTTTAGCTCGTAGCTAAAGTTTAGCTCGCTAACTTCGCAAAATTCACGGGTAATCTGTTAATCACGGGTGTCCATTTGTGTTCTTTTGTGATGGCCTTGACCCTTTGACCCTCCAATGTTGGGATGCCCCCCCCCCCCCCCCAGTGCTAGCTTGGGTCGTCCAATGTTTTTGGCTGGAATACTACAAAAACGTGGGTGAAAGATGGCCATAACTCAAAGATATCTTTTTTGATCTTTCCGTTTAGTGGCGCCCCGTATTACTCTCATAACGAAAAGTCATGGTTGCTCTCACCACAAGATACAAATCGTAACAGCTGTGCGGATAAACGATGCAATGAACTTCACATACCTGTGGCCATAAGACACTCAATGGTTTGTGAGGTTAAAGTGAAAAGCTCTAGAATGTGGGGATGGCCCAAGTCCTTTATCGCTAACCCCGTCCCCGTCCCCCACAACCAGAATGCGTGCCACTTCCCATGGCCGCCACAGAAGAGCACCATCGGCACCCTAAGGTGGCCTCTAAAGGGGCGCCTTCAGGTGCCGATCAGAATAGACGCGTGCGCCCGGTGCTTGCGTCCTGGGTCCAGCCCTGCATGACTTATATGCTGCTTAAATCAAATGCATTTTTATAAGCTGTACAAAGATTAGAAACACAATTGTCGTTGATCAAAATAAAGTGGGCTACATCTGATGAGAAAAAAATGGGAGGGGGCGGTAGGCTGTCGGGCCTTCGGCTCGCCCCCTCTAATAATTTACCAATATTGACACCCCTACTGTTAATATCTACCAAATCAAGCAAGTCGTACATTTAAAATATTTTTTTCTGTCCAATTTAATCGAAATAGTCAAGGTATTTGAAAAAAATCGCAGAAACTCGGCAAACTTAGAGTAAAACCAATTTTTTGGCCCAGCCAAACCCCCCGCTTACCCTGAGCCCACGGTCGACCAATACAGGCGTATTCTTAGACACACTTTCGCTGGTCATGTGACACAACTGTTTCCTTGCAAGTTAGGCCGGGGAAAGCAGGCTCTCACCTACAGGCTGACGGTGAGATATCTTATTAGTCATCAAATCTTATTGAAAAGATCGTATGGCACCGAAAAGTCGGTAACGGCCAACTCTGGCTTGCTGGGTCGCGCACGCGTGACACGCAGCACGTGCGACATAACAGTTCATGCAACATGATTGTCTGTTCGATTCCATATCAATCCATGCCGCTCCCCAGTGGCACCTGGGGAGCGGCTCGCATTGGTGCTGGTGCTGGTGCTGACCTAGGTGCTGCAATGCTTCACAAAAATTTAAGGCCTGGCAACAAAATTTCAATCGTTCCGGAGCGTTTGGATGTGACACGTAACCCGTGCTTACGTACTCGTGGAAACACACGGCAGGCCATTTCATTCCTTATCGCGGCATATCTGTCTCGTGAAACCACATGCTCTGAGTGCGGAAATGTGGCATAAAACGCAAAAACCGACGAAATCGGCAAAGTGGATCTTCACAATTAGTGCGCACGTGGAACGTGACGCGTGGGACACCACATCTTACATCAAGTGACTGCCCCTTAGATTGCCTATCGAAGCGTGGCGCTCTCGAGTCACTTCGTGCCCTGAGTGCCATAATATCGCAGGAATTGTAAACATGTCGAAAATAGCCAGATCCATATTTCAACACGTGAACGCTGTGACACGTAGCACATGTAACCAATCATTGCCGTCGGGGATCGAAGCGTACCACTCCGAAGTGTGTCTGTTTCCTGGGTGCCGAGATTTGGCACAAAACGGTAAGCCTGTGGACGAGAGCAAATTCCATCTTTGAACGCGTGCCACGTGATACGTGCGATCGCCGCATTTCGCACGGCTCATCTCTTCGTGCCACTCCCGGGTTGCCCCGATCTGCCGTTGTCGAGATATCGGTGCAGGGTGGCATTATCGGTCGGAGGCAGTTAATTACGACGGCCAATCACATGATCCGACGGCCGTTTGACCTTAAAGCAACCGCCGACGTCGGCCGGGACACCGGACAGCGCCCTTCCGTCGCGGCATAGAGTCGCCATGCAACCCATTAATCTAGACCTATTTCGGAGCAGACCATTGTGAAAATATGGTCAACAAATGGGGGGCAAAGAGAAAGAACGCGTCGGCCAACACACTCATGTAGTTTTCAACGCTAAATCGTGAATAGTTTTGACGGTAGGGGCTTGTATTCGACGCCGATTTTCAAAACTTGGCCGCTTGCTACTTGTATTGCAATTTGCAGCGCGACCGTATGACGCAAGAAACTCGGAATGCACACTGGAGGTGTAGCCGTTTAAATTGTAAATGTTGCGAAACAAAATTCACGCCCATACCACCGCTGCGTATCAATATATGGCCCAAAACGTAAAAACCCGTCAAAAACGGCCAATTGTATGTTTTCAACATGTGCGCACGTGCTGCGAACCACGTGACACCTAAAACTTATACCAGTCCAATGGCGCATGGCATTGTCTTCTGGGTGTGCCAGTTTCATGTCGCTGCGACCCTTGACTTTCGAGATGTGGCTCCAGGAAACGAAGCGTGTCGGGCCGTCGGCCAGTCGTCGCGAAGTTAGCGTCGCCCGTGTTAGATCTGTGGGGATTTTTGCGCCCTCTTTTCGCACACCATGCGCTCATTCTTGCAAAACGCGGAATTTTGATATGACTCGGACGCACTTTGCCAGCAGGCCTTGCTCGTGTGAAAATCCCATTAAAAAATTATTACCGATTAGCTTGCAGGTAATCCCAACGAAGTAGTGGACACACACACACACACGCACACACACACACACAACACACACACACACACACACACACACCACCACACACACACAACACAACACACACACAACACACACATATATATATATATATATATATATATATATATATATATATATATATATATATATACACATATATACACACACACATTGCTCCATTACTATAATAACAGATATTATAGGATTGTCGTCACCACGACCTTCTAAAGGTAAAAAGGTCACTGTTATTAAGTTAAAATCAGCGACCTTTTGCTCAGAACAGGTATCTAGGTTCAAGGCGGTTGCACGAGGCCTGGGGGCACTTTGAACATCGACCTGCAATTTGATCTTGTGTGACCTTATTTGACTCCGAGGTCATGACCTCGGAACTTCAAATTTTGACATGAGCGAGTTCCCATACAGACTTCTCTAGCTATCTTAAAGGGAATGTTTCACATTCGAAGATACTGAAGTAAGCATCAGATATGATGAAAGAACTCACGTAACCATTGGCATCCCTTTCAAGTGGAAAAGACTGCTCTAGACAGCGTAATTCTCTGTTTAGTAAATACGCTCCTCGCTGCGTCATGGCATGATTGCGTCGTTATATCTTGCACAACATTGATTGAGAGCCAGTTGACGGCCGTTGTACCTGGAAATTGCGCGTACGAACGCCCGATGTGAACACCTCGACAGTTATGCTTTTGTTGGCCTTGATAGCCGCATGGCATACGGGATGGCAGGCTTTGAATGACATTATTACAACGCCATGAATACCAAGGTGGCTGAAATACCATTCCCGATAAACCTTCCCCATTTTAGCGGGCGCGTAGCTCAGAAGCTAGACGGCTTAAGAAGGGCAGGATTGTGAACAGCACCGAAAGGCCTTCAACGTGACTATTCCAGTTAAAACCTCATTAAACGTAGAACATTTCGTTTCATTTTTGATATCTCAGTGATCAAATGACCCCCCATCCGATCCGAGTAAACGATTTTCAACCGACCACGCGGGCGTACATTCAAGTGGATGTCTCTATCCATCACGGACCTCACGATACGAGCATGAGTACTACTGCCCCATCTTCAGGCAAATTCATCGCTACCCTTTAAATTGCGTGTGAGGAAACAGGCTGACAACGGCATATGCCCCTGTCCCATCGTCTGCGAAGATCTGCGGTCACTGACCACAACACACACATCATTAACTGACATTTATTCGATGGAAACAGAAAAATCAACAAATATTTGATCGAACAGTTGTACTCAAGCTTCGCAAATAGGAGCAACACCAGCAAAACTAGCATGCAAGCAGCCATTTGAACTGGACTGAGTACTTGCTTTGTACAACACACAACCAAATCCAACATGTAGTGATACTTAACTGTCCCACGGGAAATAGCTGCCGGCACACAACGGAATTTTCAATTACAACATAAAAAACCTTCCGGTTCGTACATTGCAAAGGTATAACCCGCACCACACCGCAGGTTCCCCACCGAGGTTTTCATTAACCTGCATCACAGGCTTTGCACCAGAACTCTATTAACATTCAGTCTGTAACAATTATGCTGCGGGCTATGCAAATGAATTATGCTATAGTATCAAACATGCCTGGAAAATCGACCCAAACACATGACTTGATAAACAACATGGTGGGATGCGACAGTGCCATCAATATCAAATGCATGCAAGCATAGTGCTAATCAAACATACCTGCAAAATCATTTTTTTCGCGCTAAGCCGTCACTACTGGATGGGCGACACCCTTCCAGGCCCACTCTGCGCCCCCCGCTCGCACCTCCCATCTCGCTCGCCATCGACCGCCACGCGCAAACCCGCGTCGCACGCCAGCAGTGCCGCGCTGCGGCCGCCACCGGAACCTCGCCGGGCCGACAGCGCCCCTGGCGGCGGCTACTGACACTGCGCCAGGTACTGGGCCAGCGCGTCGCGGTCGCGCTGCAGCCAGGCAGCGTTGAGGCGGATGGTCTCCAGCGCCTGCTGGATGCTGCGCTCGGCGCCCGGGTGCGGGTGCTGGCAGAAGAACTGCTCCACCTCCTCGGCGCGCTCCAGCGTGCAAAAGTCGTCCGTCAGCGACTTGACCAGCTGAGCCAGCAGGCGGCCCTGTCGGGAATGTGCCGGGTCAGTGCTGCAGGACCGCACGACACGGCCGGCAGTGACGACCAACACGGGATTGCCGCTCCCCGCGCACGAGGCCGCCGCGTGGGACCGCGAGATCACACTGGACCACGCGTCGTTATGCACAGCTGATCGCAAAACATGCTAAATCGTGATTGTTGCCTTTTAAAATGCTGTGCGTATGCGTGGTGAAACATCGTGGTATGCAGGAGCGGAGGCAAAGGAGGGGCGGGGGGGGGGCATTGAAGGGACGTGCCCCACCCCTTGGTTCCAAGGGGCCTTTTCGGGCCCCTCGGAAGCTACGATTAAGTACCCGAAAGGCCGGCCGGAGGTCGTATTCAGGGACCCCCGCCCACAGGGACGGACATTCCGATGCCAGTCACAGGGCCCCGCACGCTGATCGGGCCCTAAGTCGACAAGAGAATATATGTCGGTCCAGCACCGCCAGTAACGCACCATCGGCTCTGTGGCGGCATGGGTCCCATGGGCGCCCATTTTCCAAGCAGGAACAGAGTCGAAACCAGCGATTTATGTCGGTCGGGGCCCATAGCGCCTAACGTGGGACCTGCGCTGGCAAGGTGCCCTAAGTCGGCCAGACGCAGTGTTCGAGGAGGCCCGAACAAGGGCCTGGGCGGCCCAACGGAACCGAATATCAAAAGCCTGGTTGAGGGGCATAGGGGTCTGAAGGACTGGCTGTAGGTCACATAAATAATCGCGGTCCTGACGTCTGGATCTCGCCAGGCCTAAAGGCCCAGCATCCAGCGGACGTGTGGTGGCGCAGGCGGGCGCGTACCTTGTACCGGTCGCAGAGGATCTGCCAGTTCTGCTTGTAGAAGTCCCAGGTGAGGTCGCGTCCTATCCGGTTCGAGGAGACCGAGATCATGACGAACACCGACTCCTGGGCTCGCACCTCGTCCTGCCGACATGCACCGTCTTCAAACACTGGGCTCGCGGCGGCGTGCGTGTCATCCGCCATACGCTTCTCTCAGCAACAGATGGCAGCACAGTCAATTCACGCGGAGCGTTGGCGCCCCATGTCACCAGCTACGCGTTTGAACAGCTCTACTCGACTTAACGTACATACGGGTCAAGCCTATGAGCAAGTCAGCGGCTCCAGGTGGGGCAAGAAAACCCAACCGTTCGAAGGTAGGTCGAACGTGACTCGCTCACAAACATTCGAAGTACTTCACTCAAGCACACTCGAAGGTAATTCGTTTACAACACTGGAAGATGATTCGCTTACAAACGCTCGAAGTTCACACGACGCCAATCCACCAGGGTGGCGACACCCACCGAAAGTGCGAACTCGAGCACGCTGGAGAGCAGCGAGACGTCCGGGATTGAGCCGAGCGCGTGCGCGATCCGGTTCTTCTCCTCGTGCATCTCAGCCTCCCGGTACAGCTGGGGAGCGGCCCGCGGCAGCGTCAGCCTACGCATGCGCCACCCGCTGGCGCACCACGGCCCAGGCACCGCGTGCTGCTGATCATTGGCGTTGCACGCTCCCGTGTCGTTAGAAACGGACGTTTGTATATGTTGCCCTGGAGCCGGCGCGTTGCAACAGCACCGGCTCCGACGCGGCGCGGCAACGACAGAAGCGTCCACAAACGTGAGGACGCCACATCGACACGAGCCAGGACTTCTTCAGCCCCGGCTTCACGTTATGAAAATAGCGCTCTATCCCTTCCGAGGACTAATCTCTCATCCAGAACGCACATCTCCGGAAATGACCAAGACGTTCGACAAACACACATTCCCTCCACCAGCATAGCTGAGCCTACGACGGTCACCGTTCTCAAACACCCCAAACAAAGAGCAGGGCAGCCTTGCAGGCGCTCCCTGTTCAGGCGACGGCGCGGCCGCGCGCCGCACCTTGAGCATCATGGCGTACTCCTCCTTGCCGCCGCGCTTGAGCACGGCGCGGTAGGCGGCCGAGCGGAGGTCGGCGTGCAGCACGCCCCCGCCGTCCAGGTGCGCGCGGAACAGCCGCTCCGCCTCGGCCAGCACCACCTCGTCGTCGAACGACACCAGGTGGGCGATCACCAGCGGCCGCAGCAGGGTCGTCATGTGGCCTGGCGCACGGAGCCGGCAGAGGTCAGGTCAGCACGGTCGTCACGTGGCCTGGCGCACGGAGCCGGCAGAGGTCACGTCAGCACGGTCGTCACGTGGCCGGGCGTTGGGATGGTCGCGCTGGGTATGCAACAGCTATTCTGTGACATGGCAGGGTGGAGCCAGGCCAGCCCAGTCAGAGGAAGCCGCGTGACCTGGCGCGCGAGGTGACAGGTGAGGTGTACGCAGTTGTGGGGATGCAGGCGGGGTGTACACAGTTGTGAGGTGTACGCAGTTGTGGGGATGCGGGCGGGGTGTACACAGTTGTGAGGTTGCGCAGTTGTGGGAATGCCGGCAAGGTGTACGCGGTTGTGAGGTGTACGCAGTTGTGAGATGTGCGCAGTTGTGGGAATGCCGGCAAGGTGTACACAGTTGTGAGATGTGCGCAGTTGTGGGAATGCGGGCGGGGTGTACACAGTTGTGAGGTGTGCGCAGTTGTGGGGATGCGGGCGGGGTGTACACAGTTGTGAGGTGTGCGCAGTTGTGGGGAGGCGGGCGAGGTGTACACAGTTGAGGTGGACGCAGTCGGTCGGACCCATTACTGCCGACCTGCTGCAAAACATAAAGCAAACATCCAATTGCGGCCAGGACGACAGTGTCGCTGGATACGACTCCACGTGGCATTCCTGGCCCGGCGACCAGCCAGGGGGAGTGCAACCCAGGGCAGCTCCGACTCACTCTCTCCGTCCTGCTGGTGCCAGCCGAGCCGGGCGTGGATGGCCTGCAGCAGACGGCGGCAGTAGGCGTGGTACGGCTCCACCATGTCCGTGTGCTGCAGCAGCGGCCGCAGGCGGCGCAGGCAGCTCAGCAGGCACGACCACACGGTGAACTCGTCCTCGTCACGGAACGACGCCGCCAGCCGCAGGAAGTCCACCGTGCTCGAGTCGCCCGCCTGCACCTGAGCGACGGCACGGCACGGCACGGTCAGTGGCCGCCAGGGCACGGCTCGCGCTGCGCCGTGATCGGCAGCGCGCTGGACCGGTCAGCCGGCTCCTCAGTAAGTCACGTCCGGCTGCTCCGTCTACATCAGCGGGACGCAAATACACCAGTTCGCCGCAGTGCACGCAACTCCATCCTCCGCCGTCAGCCCAGGCGGCGGCGGCAGCGGCAGCCAGACGACGCCATACTCACCAGGGCGAACAGGTCGTCCACGAGGCCATTGCGGTCGAGCGGTGGCATAACCTTGCTGGCGATGGCCGATTTGAACTGCTCCAGCATCTCAGGCGGGTACTGCACCCTGCACGACGTGGGCGCGCGCGACCGGTTAGCGCGCGACTGAGGCCAGGCGCCTTCCCCGTCGGCACCGACACATTGGGGACGGCAGGTGAGGAAGAGGTCGACGCCAGCTGGAGAGAAGGGAGGCGTGGCACGGGTGGCGATGGGGGGGGGGGGGGGCATCGAGTTGGACCTACGCGAGCTTCCCGGATGTGATCGGTTCCTTTGCTATTCGGGAGTTCGTGTCCTTTTTAGCTGGGACATCACATAGGTTCGACATTTTCCCTCGCAGCCCAGCCGTGACAGGTAGCGTTACACCATTCAGCAGAGCAGGGCCGGCACCTTACGCTCCGATGAGATCCAACAACTCGGTGCACATCGCGGTAGCGACACCATCTCGCTGCAGCGCGGCGGCACAAGGCTATCCTTCATCGTCCGAGTACGGCCAAACATGACATGCCGCGCTGATCATCTTGCAGACATGATAATCACATGTAGCGCATCCGTCATTGCGGTTTGGGAAATGCAGTGTGCCTGCGGGCCGCCACTAGTCGCTCCCCTGGCTCCGGCTGACCACGGGTCCCTTGTACTCGGCGATCAATACAAGGGACGAGTGTTACGTCACCGCAAAACAATGCCTAAAACAGAAATGAGGCCAATCCACTCTGCTTAAAAAATTCCCGCATGACTTTTACGGAGCAGAGTCACAACGTCTGTGGCATTGCCTGACGCTCACCTCAGCCTGAGCTTGTGAGGGGTCACGTGGGCGCAAGGAACGCTCACCTGTAGAAGCCAACCGAGCCGGGGTTGACCTTGACCCAGTCTGCGGGAGCGATATTCTCCAGCCGTACCTCCGTTGACTTCGTATCCAGAATCACCTTGTGGATGGTCTCGGATGGGGACTTGCTGGAGCTGAACGACAGCGGCACCATCCACATCTGGTCATCGGCTGCCGGTGGTACAAGCCAGGCCAGGTTAGGTTAGGTCGGGTCGGGTCAGGTCAGGTCAGGTCAGGTCAGGTCAGGTCAGATCAGGTCATCACCACCTGCCAGATACTCGACGCCCGATTTGGCAAGCCTGACGCGCCGACATCCACCGCCGGCTATCAGCCGCAGCTGGTGGCCCATTACCATGCGCTGAAGGCTACCGCGCGCGCGCACGCGGCACTCGGAACAGCGGCTGCTGACGTCACAGGTCGCATGCATACAGCGACTCCTGACGTCACTGGCCGCATGCAGACAGCTCAATCCAGCGACGGCCGCCTCAGACAGCACAGAGCAGGCGCCATATCAGCGAAGATGAGCCGCCGCCGCCGAATATTTCGTGCCGTTCCGATCGGCGGGTAGGCCGCGGTGTCTACGCCGCACCTGAATACTCGCCTTCGGTGGCCGTGTCAGCACCGGCGGCTACACCGGGACCGCGGTGCCGCCGGCGCCTGTCCCACCACCCCGGCCCAGCCCCGCCCAGCACGGGGGCTCGCCCCTCCTCCGCCAGGGCGGCGTACCGTCCGGTTTGCCGTCGGCCAGGCAGCGGCGCTGTGAGGCGGTGATGACGCGCGCGTTGCCCTCCTGCCGCTCGGCGACGGACACCACCGGGTAGCCCGTCTGCCGGGTCCAGGAGGACATGACGTCGCCCACCGGCTTGCCGCTGGCCTCCTCCAGCGCCGCCCATAGGTCCTCGGTGAACGTGTTGCCGAACTGGTGCCGGCGCAGGTACAGGTTCATGCCGCGCTTGAAGTCCTGCCGCGCGGCGGGAGGGCGGGCGGTGAGTGGAGGCCGACGCTGGGGTGAGTGCTGGAGGTCAATGTCCGGACTCAGACGGACCCAGCGACCAGCGCACCGCGGCGGTCTCCAGATGGGAGTGTCCACCAGCCGACGTCACGTGCACGCGGGCCTGACTGTGAAGAGAACGCGACGAGCCACACGGCGCACGCCTAGGCCAAGGTCACAAGTCATCGGCAAGTGGAGCACGCCATCCTGGCACGGTGGAAACTATCTACGACCCGCAGCAGACCCGCCGTGGCCCCCGCGGTGAGGACACAGCCCGCCTGTCTCGGCCGGCGGCCGCATACCTCGTGGCCGAGGAACTCGTGCAGCATGCGGATGACGCAGGCGCCCTTGTCATAGCTGATGCCGTCGAAGATTTCATCCACCTCGGCCGGGTTACTGACCGGCACCTCGATCGGGTGGGACGTCCTGAGGAGCCAAACACCAGTGCCGGAGTCGGAACACAATAGCAGCTTCGGTATACGCATCACGCACCGCACCGGGGTTTTGCGTCGAGTTACGTAAGCGTTTCAGAAGGCACGGTCGGGCAAAGAGCTCAGACAGTTTTCATGAGGACGGCCCGAATTAGCTTAATCAGTTCATAAAATGCATACTCGGAACACCACCGCGCTCACGCTAAAAGGCCATAGCTTGACGCGTTGTCGCTGAACCGCGGCCCACACCAGCATCCACTCCTTCTCAACAAAGGCGGGCGTTGATTCCACTCACCGACAAGATAAGAGCGCCAGCAAACCTACATGGACCACATCGCCACAAATCACGCCACAACAATAGGACTCCCGCACGGCGAGCACAGCCGGTCTGACACCCACACATCACAGTCCGCGGCCCCGGAGCCCCACAGCTTCACGGCGCAGCCCCACGGCGCCGCAGCCTCACAGCCTCACAGCCCCACAGCCCCGCAGCATCACAGCCCCACGGCCCCACAGCCCCGCAGCCTCACAGCCCCACAGCTTCACGGCGCAGCCCCACGGCGCCGCAGCCTCACAGCCTCACAGCCCCACAGTCCCACAGCCCCACAGCCCCACAGCCCCGCAGCCTCACAGCCCCACAGCCCCGCAGCCTCACAACCCCGCAGCCCCGCAGCCCCACAGCCTCACAGCCCCACAGCCCCACAGCCCCGCAGCCCCACAGCCCCACAGCGCCGCAGCACCACAGCGCCGCAGCACCACAGCGCCGCAGCCCCACAGCCTCACAGCCCCGCAGCCTCACAGCCCCGCAGCCTCACAGCCCCACAGCTTCACAGCCCCACAGCCTCACAGCCTCACAGCCTCACAGCCTCACAGCCCCGCAGCCTCACAGCCCCACAGCCCCACAGCCTCACAGCCTCACAGCCTCACAGCCTCACAGCCCCACAGCCTCACAGCCTCACAGTCCCACAGCAGCCTCACAGCCCCACAGCAGCCTCACAGCCCCGCAGCCTCACAGCCTCACAGCCCCACAGCCCCGCAGCCCCGCAGCCTCACAGCCTCACAGCCCCGCAGCAGCCTCACAGCCCCGCAGCCTCAAAGCCTCAAAGCCTCACAGCCTCACAGCCTCACAGCCTCACAGTCCCACAGCAGCCTCACGTCCCCACAGCAGCCTCACAGTCCCACAGCAGCCTCACATCCCCACAGCAGCCTCACAGTCCCACAGCAGCCTCACATCCCCACAGCAGCCTCACAGCCTCACAGTCCCACAGCAGCCTCACAGCCCCACAGCGCCACAGCCCCACAGCCCCACAGCCCCACAGCCCCGCAGCCTCACAGCCCCACAGCCTCACAGCCCCACAGCGACACTAACCTGAGCGAGTCGGTGGCCAGCGCGCCCATGTAGCACTCGGAGACGAACTGCATCCAGATCTTGTAGTGGGGGAACAGGTAGTCGGTGCTGAGGTACATGGCGAACTCGGCATAGCCCTCGTTCAGCCAAAGGTGAGTCCACCACTCCATGGTGACGAGGTTGCCGAACCACATGTGAGCCAGCTCGTGGCCCACCACCTGGGCGCAGAACTGGCGCCGCGCCGTCGACGTGTTCACAGGGTCGACCAGGATGCAGGTCTCGCGGAAGGTCACCAGACCCCAGTTCTCCATGGCGCCTGGCGGGGCAATGGAAGGTCAGCGACAGAACACACGGCACAGGTCAGCACACCGCAGCAAAAAGATGAGAAGCCTGGCACGGTCAAGCCCGAAGGGTCACCGACTGAGTACACTCACAAACACACACACACACAAACACACACCTGCACGCACGTACGCACCACACGTCGGCGGTGTGCGGGTGTGATGGCTGGCAGGGTGCGGGTGCGGGCGATGGTGCAGACCATGCAGGTCACGAGACAGCAGTTGTATGCATGGCCCAGCCGGGACCCACCGCAATTACAGGTCAATTGACTGCAGTTATCTGTGGGGCCTGGCCGGGTCCGAACACGAGTGGTCACCCACTGCACATACAGGCCAGAATACTGAAGGGCTCCTTTGGGCTTCCCGGCGACAGAGAAGAAGCCCAAACGATACGGCCATAGCGACTACCCACTGCCCACAGATCCAAACAATCAGGGGTACCAAGGCGCCTCTAGCTCCCCCAGCCACACCCCACCGACCCACGAGATGTCACCATGATTGCATCACCGGTGGTAGCGACTGACGCAGTCACCGGCTGGAGACCATGACTCAAATGAGCGGTATCGTGCCCCGCTACCATTAGGCGGTCCGCTGAGGATGGGTCGGCACGCCAGATTCCGCGCTGAAGCTAACGAGGCGGACACAGACGTGCACACGGACCGAAAGAAGAACACACGACATCCACAGACCACCGGACAAGCCAACCAATCACAAAACGATACTATCTTGCAGTCGTCACCACCTGCAAAACGAGAGCCCGGCCGAAAAGCTAATCCGGGATGGGAATTTTTACCGAAACGCAATGAGCTGGCCGGGTTTATCGAGGCCGATCAGAACGCGAGCGACAGTGGCGGTCGCTGGCGACGGCCCGGCCGGCGGCGGTCCGTCCCGACAGACGGCGAGGCGGCGGCCTTGGGCGCCGACAGGGCCCCACACACACCGCCGTCCCGCAGCACTCAGCCCTGGTCGGCCGCACACGGCCGGCGTGAGCGGCGTCTTGGGTGCAGACAGGGCCTCACACACCGCCGTCCCGCAGCACTCAGCCCTGGTCGGCCGCACACGGCCGGCGTGAGCGGCGTCTTGGGTGCAGACAGGGCCCCACACACACCGCCGTCCCGCAGCACTCAGCCCTGGTCGGCCGCACACGGCCGGCGTGAGCGGCGCCTTGGGTGCAGACAGGGCCCCACACACCGCCGTCCCGCAGCACTCAGCCCTGGTCGGCCGCACACGGCCGGCGTGAGCGGCGCCTTGGGCGCAGACAGGGCCCCACACACACCGCCGTCCCGCAGCACTCAGCCCTGGTCGGCCGCACACGGCCCGCGTGGGCGGGGCCTTCCTAACCAGATGCGAAGTCGGGGATGGCGATCAGATCCATCTTGGGCAGCGGGTACGCCGTGCCGAAGTAGCCCTTGTAGTACGGCAGGATCTTGGCCGCGCAGTCCAGGGCGAAGCGTCCCTGGGCGGAGAAAATCCCCCGATTTGTCGTCAGAAACCGGCTCGGATCAGACGGCTCTGGCGTCTTAGGCCGGCGGGCTCTGCCAGCCCGCAGCATGCGATCGGCCACGCGGCGGCCAATATGCACGGCACAGCCGATGGGGCGCGCAGACCAGGTGGTCGGGGATGGCGCCTGAGCCGGACGCACGGCGGTAAGCCCCGTGTGATCACCGCGTCCCGGCCACTCCTCCCTTCCGCGTGATCACCGCGTCCCGGCCACTCCTCCTACTCCTCCCTTCGGCTCCACGTCACGCGCTGGTATGCGAGCCGCGGTGGTTCCCAGTGGGGCCTGCCCCGTGCTCCCCCTCTCTGCAAACGGACGACGCGAGGGCTTCCGGTATGCAAGCAGCATAGAGGCTCTTGTGCAAGGCACGCGGCAGGCGTCTTAGCTGCTCGCGGCCGCCCCTCTAATGTTCTTAACGTCTACCATGCCTGTAACATGGGCGTACTACACAGCTGCGGATCATCTCATCAGCCAGATAAGACCACCCAGCCGCCGGCGCTGCTCGTGACGCAGCATCCAGGGCCGACGGAGCGGCCGCTGGCCGTACCTGCTCGCTCTTGCCGACCGGCGTGTAGACGCGAATGCAGACGCCGTCCTCGGACGTGGTCTCGATGTGGTCGAACTCGCCCACCACGCAGGCGATGATGTAGGTGGACATGACGGGCGTGGTGGCGAAGTGCACCACCTTCAGCTCCTTCTGCTCCGGGTGATCCTCCTCGCGGGCCACCGGCTGCGGCAGGCAAACAGACCAGGGCGTGAGCCGGCTGCGTCACGCACAACAGCCGCTGCGCTCCTGGCGGGCAGCTCGTGACGAGAGCGGCGCGTCAACGCAAAATGTACGCGGCAGCGCCTGTGTCACGGGCGGTGAACGCTAACGGCGCCTCATCTCAAACGCTACCACGGCCTAATCGATACTCACTCCCTAACGTGATCTGCTAATTATATGGACTTATACAACGTTCGTGGGTTGACCACGCACCCAGGAGTCAACAATTTTCTCCTTTGGAAGACGCTCGGGTCCCACAGATATGCAGGACTTTTAAAAGGACGCAAGAGCATCGTTTTTTTTTTTCTTTTCCCCGCTCACTTGCGCGGACATACTTCAACGAGTGGCATTCCAGTAACCTGATTTTCCGTATTCCATACCGGTCCTCCCAGCACATTCCCGAGGCCTTCATGAAAAGACACAGAAGACACATACTCCATTCATGTGCGTCTTGCATTCGCTCAACACGAAAACAAAACAATACTTCCTGTGCTCATGGTCATTCGATACCACTTTATCCATGAAACTTGAATGTGTCTGGCGAAATCGAGCCCAACTGTCGGAAATTGCCATTACATTTAATCTCGGACGTAAACATGGTACCGTAAGCATCGAAAAGAGAACCTGTTCATGGAAATGGATTCAATGAAACCAGTTGAGTTAAACTGTCGCCAAGCGTCCAAATCCGGAAAGGCCGCCAGTGTGGTTCGCTCCAGCCGAAGTGCATTCACATTGGTATATCACGACGCGGTGACATTAATGTTTCGAGCTTGGGCAGCCACAGGCCACGGGGATGTTATGGGCCTCCCGAACAGCATGCACGTGACACTCGATGCATTAATTAATGGCTCGGGCTTAGGGGCGTAGCGGCTACCGGGTCAGATATGGCGCCCACGTGCACGCCCGTGTGCAGCGTTACTGTGACAGCGAGCCAGCGTGACAAGATGCCTGACGTCGTCCCGGGCTGCAGGCGACCCGTCACGGTTTGCAGAGCGGCACGACCCGAGCGTGGCCGCCAGCGGCCGCCAGCCCGCTGCCGGCGACCGGCCGGGCCGCACCTGTCCCCGCGTCCGACCAGACCAGAGCCGGACCGGCATACCGCGGCCGGGAGCCAACACTTCACCTCACGGCACGCGGACACCGGTCCTGCAGGCAGGAGCAGCCCGGTCCATGCCACGTGGGTACCGCCCCTGCAGGCAGGAGGAGCCTGGTCCACGTCATGTGGACACCGGCCCCTGCAGGCAGGAGGAGCCTGGTCCACGTCACGTGGACACCGGCCCCTGCAGGCAGGAGGAGCCTGGTCCACGTCACATGGACACCGGCCCCTGCAGGCAGGAGGAGCCTGGCCCACGTCCCGTGGACACCGGCCCCCGCAGGCAGGAGAAGCCTGGTCCACGTCATGTGGACACCGGCCCCTGCAGGCAGGAGGAGCCTGGTCCACGTCCCGTGGACACCGGCCCCCGCAGGCAGGAGAAGCCTGGTCCACGTCATGTGGACACCGGCCCTGCAGGCGGGAGGAGCCTGGTCCACGTCATGTGGACACCGGCCCTGCAGGCGGGAGGAGCCTGATCCATGCCACGTGGACACCGGCCCTGCAGGCAGGAGGAGCCTGGTTCACGTCACGTGCACACCGGCCCCCGCAGGCAGGAGGAGCCTAGTCCATGTCACGTGGACACCGGCCCCTGCAAGCAGGAGCCTGGCCCACGGCGCGTGGACACCGGCCCCTGCAGGCAGGAGGAGCCTGGTCCATGTCACATGGACACCGCCCCTGCAGGCAGGAGGAGCTTGGTCCATGTCACGTGGACACCGCCCCTGCAGGCAGGAGGAGCCTGGCCCACGGCACCTGGACACCGGCCCATGCAGGCAGAAGCCTGGTCCATGTCATGTGGACACCGGTCCCCGCAGACGGGAGGAGCCTGGTCCACGTCACGTGGAGACCGCTGCGACACTCACGAGTCGGCACGGTTCGTCGTGCTGCCCTCTACGCCTGCGCGCGTGACGCGGCCGGCGCCGCCGGCAGACAGCAAACCCCGGAGTCGGCCGCCAGCGCGCGCGGCCCTGACCTTTGCTGCGCGGCCCGCCGGCCGGCCGGCTGGCACCGGTCAGGCCCGTCCGGACAAGCTGAAGCGCGGCCGGCCGTGCCACACACTACCGGCACCACCGGTCCCAGTCCCGGCACCCTAGGAATCAACGACACGGAAGTTGAGAATCAACCCGTTTTGGAGGAGGTAGTGAAAGCCGTTTGCGGGCGGACAGCAGAAATTTGTCGTGTGGGAGCGCTGTAACGTGGGAGCTGAGCAGCATTCGGGGGTAAAAGGGGAAGGGGAGGGGACGTGCCTAGAAAGCAACTAAAAGGGTTGAGCTCATCGCACCTTAAGTATCTTATCAATGTTTCTTATTTAGTTTTTCCTCGAACGGACCATACAAATTGACAAAACCAACATTTCAACGTCCAACAAATCCGAAACAACTCAACTATTGTCTAAGTTAGGCTTTCTTAGGACATAACGATAACCACCACGACACTACCATAATTAAATACTACTCCTACGTGTCCGTCTGCAATGAAGACCCCACTGATTGAAAACTCGGCCTAATTATTACAGCGTACAGTGAAAACGTGCACGACGAAACATACCCATGAATGGAGATGACGTGGCGACTTTCAAGGTGTTTAACAAAAACATGTAATATCGGCAAGCCCTGTCTCCCCAACGTCATATAATTACATCACCACCATGAAAAGGAGAGCGCTTCAAGCTTTCAGTCGTTCTGCGGTGACTTCACCCCTTATACAGTCGCATGCCTACACTTGGCTTTTGCGGTGTAGGTCTTCTCGATGAGCGCGCCCGTGACTGGGCCGCGCCTGTTGCCCATCAGTGACTAATGCACACCACATGTCGTATGCTATGGGCCATCCCAGAACTTTTGGAAGACATTCCGTCATCCATGTCACCTGGGGCTGACGGTTCTCGCGCGCCGCTGCACGTGTGTTCGGGGGCCTAACGTCGGGGGACACCACGTGCCACCGACCTTGGCGCCGGGCACCGGCGGAACGGCATTCTTGCACTGCGTCTCTTCTGGGCGGGTTACATCAGCGTGGTGACAAACAGCTCGGCAGACATGTACGGCAGACGTATACTGCACTGCATTGTCCCCTATCCACCATGATCTCGGGACGCCGCCATATGGGCATTGAGCAGGTGACGCCAGCAGCTTGGCATTCAGCGGCGCCGAAGCCGTTCAGACCAGCTGAATATACCCACATGCCATGTGTTTTCGTTAGTGAAAAGTTACGTTCTATCGCTGGCTGCCGCTTGAAATCTTAACGTAACATTTAACATGACCTGCTTCACGTCGGCCGCGAGGTTTGGACGCATTCTGTGACTGTGACTGTGACAACAGGCGAAAATATAAGTACCGCTGCCGTCCAGCGACACATCTACATCTACGCTACTGACAGTGGAAACAGCCGTGGCCGGATGGCGGAAGTCGTGGCTCGCAGCTGCTGGCGCCGCGCGGCAAGCCCAGATAGCGGCGGCACGCTCGGAGCGGGCCGATCCCCACCACCGCGCGCGCAACCTACAGGTGGTGGCCGTCCGCCTGACGGGACCGTCCCCCTCCCCACCCACGGCACTGGTTACGCGCAGGCTGTGACCCGTGCGACGCGGTCCGGTCCGGTCCGGTCAGGTTAGGTCGGGTCGGGTCGGGTCGGGTCGGGTCGGGCGCGGTGCGGTGCGGCGCGAAACGGCGCGGTGCGGTGCGGCGCGAAACGGCGCGGCGGCGGTGCGGTGCGGTGCGGTGCGGTGCGGTGCGGTGCGGTGCGGTGCGGTGCGGCGCGGTGCGGCGCGGTGCGGCGCGGTGCGGCGCGGCGCGGCGCGGCGCGGCGCGGCGCGGCGCGGCGCGGCGCGATGCGGCGCGGTGCGCGGTCCAGTCGGGTCGGCCGGCTCGCCGGTCCAGCGGCCGGTCCGCTGTCGACGCTAATCCCCGCCGCGCCGCCATGTCCGCCATCGTAAGCCGCTGTCCCGGGCCCGGCCACTCATTAATTAACGCCGGCGCAGATGGGCCGCGCTGTCTCGCCGCAAAGCGCGCCCGCCGCCTTTTTTGGCTGGTCGGCCGGGCCGCGCCCGGTTCGGTAATGCCGCTAATGGGAGGTCGCGGCACATAGCTGCACTCAGGTCTTGGATATGACGGCGAGTTATGCAGGATGCTTGCGATACTATAGCCTTGAAGCTGGCATGTAACAATGCATGAGCAGCCTTCCCGGAACCGAGCAATTTTGATATCCGCATTGCTAACAGCTCGTTGTAAAAGTATTCATGACACGGATGTCTGGCAGTTTAAAGCGCCGAAGTGACACCGTAAGGTCCGCGCGTGACAAGACCAACTGTACTTCAACAAGCATCCGAGCCTTCGTTAGATTAAGCATCTTTCGTGGAAATTCTGAAGCCATTGCACATGTAACAGCTGGATGAGCCTACCACACCGGTTCTCGGGTTAGCACTCTGAAAGACGGCGAGGAGGGGCAACACATCAACACATACCAGGGATATCAAACCTGGGCGCAATCAAGCTGAAGAGCAAGCCTAGAACGTAGCACAGCATGTCCTCCACATTCTTCACCAACGCAGGCCAGCGCCTCCCACTGACGACCTCCCAAGCCGGCGGTCATGATGGAGTCCAGGGGAGTCAGAGCTTAGTCGCATTCACTTAGTTGTATTTACAGAGAACCTATGATACTTACAGCGAATACGTTTGATACAATCAAACGCATCTTCGGGCTCGTGCTCCAGACAAGAGCCCAAATGTTCGAGGTAGGCAAATCCGACCACGATTACCCCAAAGCGCACCAGAAACCTAAGCCCCTCACAAATGTCTCGTGGTTGGTGGCAGTCGGCACTGCTGTAATAGTCTTGCATTTTTCAGAAACGTAGTTCGAGGAAAATTCAGTCGAGAAACTCGCCCAGCAGCCTCCCTTTGCATAAGCCACATCAGCCAGCCGGCACGCATACATTGTTTAGCGTGCTGCCAGTATGTGTAAGCACAATATATGTCGGCCTCTGAGGGCTGCCCAGGGAGACCAACACCCTTTGATTCATCAATAGAAGCGGGATCACTTGTTCAGCGAACATGCCTATTCGTTTTAATAAATGATACGTGACGGCTGGAGCGTGTTCTTTTCACAATGGACTTAACCATCTGTGAAGTCTTACTTTATTGGTGATGAGCTGCATATACAAACAATACACGGCAAACAACCACCAGCGGAGTTGAGGACTTCAATAAGCCGAATCCTAACGGCGCGCTCGTTTCCACGACGGCGAGAGGAAAGATGTAATACAGGCAGCCGGGCTGGGCGTTCGGGATCTGCCACACAGCCAGGTCCTGTGTCGGAGGTACATCTCTGTCCATTGTAAGATACCTGAGCGGAGGCACCGCTGAGACCTGACCAGTGCCGCTCCGTCGGTGCCAGGTTGTCGTGTGGTTCGCTTGCGACGGCGCGAGTCTAGACGGGGAAGTCGGCACCGCGCCGTCCCGCAGACAATGCATGGCATCGCATACCGACCGCATACACAGCTGGGCCGCGCTGTGGCTGCCCCGCCTGACTCGCTGTGGCTCAGATATCCTCTCGATAATCAGCCGTCGCGTGATAGACGCAATGAGACAACGGCATGCAGGGACGGAACACCACGAAACACCGGCGAACAAGCTAAGACCACTGCGTGAGCCTAAAAAATCACGGTACCTGGCTTAACAAGCGGCGATGCAAAACATCTGAAAAGGCCAAATGAATAGGAAACTAAACATCACTGAATGACGTTCTATGGATCGAAACCAGTCAGCTGGAGACAATCCGCCGTGGGATCAGCGGAAAACATAACTCCATCTTCACGACAAAAACAAGAGAGAAATGCCTCGAGGTCAGAAGAACGCTTGCCAACTTTGACATTTTGTATCACGACTGACGGAAAAATAACACTAACGACGAGGGAATGGACAACTCTTAGGCTTCCACCACCGCCTACATGCGGAAGCAGACAGATAGAGCGGTATAAGACCGAAGACAACGTTTCACCGTGTCATGTACATGAAGGGACAAACGAGAACAAGAGCGGGCGTGTAAAAATCACTGGATTTCGACACCATTCCGCCCATGCCTCTTGTTAGCGCTCAGGACTGGCTTCTTGCCTTTCCGTGTGGTGTCCATTGCGGAGCGCGTGCCCAAATGGCCCACCCTCTCCTGGGGAGCGTCAATGTTATGGTCGCAAGTTCGGTACCACGCACTCCCAGACCTGTTAGAATAAACAATACACCGCTAGAACGGCTTCAGCACGAACTCGTCTTGCAACATCGTGCCTCACATATACATGCCCAGCCACGTATGTCAGCCGTGACAAGGGCAGCACGTGTCAGCTGTGAGAGGGGCAGTATATGTCAGCCGTGAGAGCGGCGGCATGTGTCAGCCGTGAGAGGGGCAGCGTGTCAGCCGTGAGAGGGGCAGCGTCTCAGCCGTGAGAGGGGCGGCGTCTCAGCCGTGAGAGGGGAAGCATGTGTAGGCCGTGAGAAGGGACAGTATGTGTCAGTCGTGAAAGAGGCAGCATGTGTCAGCCGTGAAAGGGGCAGCATGTGTCAGCCGTGAGAGGGGCAGCATGTGCCAGCCGTACAGGCGTGCTCGCAGGACCTACCGAGCGGCCCAGTGCTGGGCCGCACCCCGGGCCGCTGCCCGGCCGGCCCCGGCGCGCCGCTCGGCCGGCGGCCAGGGTGCTGCACACAGCATGTGCGGCGCCCGCGGCCCACGGATCTCCGTCCGATCGGCCAGTGCCGTTAGCCGCCGCCGCCGCTGCCGCCGCCGGGCAGAGCACACTGCAGAGCGTCGCGGCGCGGCTCGACTCGGCCTGCCGTCACGTGACGGACGCGCGGCCACGTGACCGGCGCGGCAGCACGTGCCGGCGCGCGGCAGCCGCCAGGCTGACGGCACGGCTCGGCACGGCGCGGCGGGCGACGGCCGGGCGGTGACCGTTAGATGTCATAACTGCAGCGGCCGCTGAGCCATTGTCCCGTCGTGTGACCTCGGGCTAATCAATGAGGCGTACCAGAGTTTTATACGCGGCGGCCACGGCCGGTGAAAATGCCTCTCCAAAAGGGTTTGATAAAGATCAGGCAGGAGAAAACGGTACTTTCTGTACACCCGTTACGCCGAATCAGGTCTTTGCATTAGAGAGACGGACGTCACTTTACAAGAACACAACACATGCCGAATATTTCAGGGGTGAGCTGCTACACACCATACGAGATTTGATAAACGAAACTGACTGGTGAATTTCATTTTACCCTTATCATGAACCACGAACTGCATTGACACCGTAGTTGTCCGCAGTGGCGGAAGACTGCAGCAGTCAACCGCTTCAGCACGTTCCCCACGAATAGATGCATCGAAACGTCCTCCCACAATAAGCCACGCAGAATTTCAGCTCCACCGGCTTCGCTAAAAGGCGGGGTTCCAAAATGCACCTGAATAACATTATTGTACGATATCTGCGCGTTAGTTACAACAGCGCTCAAAGGGAAATATTGTCCAAATTCCACATCAGGTGCAAACCAGACACGTTCAGCTAATTTCAACGCACTTTGCAGCGTCCAGATGTCGGAGGGAAGGAGCGCCCAGCCCGAGCCCGGATATCGGTATGGTCGGGGGTAGAGCACCTGGGCGCCCTGTCCCAGCCCGGACATCGGTGTGGCCCGGGGTCGAGACTCACCATGTTGGAGAGGGCCACGCGGTCACGCGGCGACACCAGTGTGATGTCGAAGGTGGCCTTGAGCGCCGGCTCGTCCCAGCAGGGGAAGCAGCGACGGGCGTCCGTCGCTTCGAACTGGGTGGCCGCGGCGTACCGCTCCTCACCGGACGGACTGCACGCACATCACGTCACATTGGGTCAGACGAGATTGGGACCCGCTCCCCACCAGACGGACTGCACGCACATCAGGTCACATTGGGTCAGACGAGATTGGGACCCGCTCCCCGCCAGACGGACCAATGTGCATCCCATACGTCAAACGTCATGCGTACACATATGGTGAGTACAGGACAGTTTAAGACAAATTCCGGATCCCTACGCCACGCGCCGGTCACCAGGATGCGTCACGAACAGCCAGAAAGCGAGTCATCCTAGGTCGCTCACAGTTAGTTCGAAGGCCAGGGCGGGTCAGGTCAGATCAAACCATGTTAGGGAACATCACATAGCTCCCAGCAGCCAGACTGGCCAGTCACACTAGGTCGTCACCGTCACACGGGTCTCCGTCGTCCGTGTCACCATCAGGTAACGTCATGCTCAGCCACCATGCGACATCAGGCTCAGCCACCATGCGACATCAGGCTCAGCCACAAGGCGATGTCAGGCTCAGCCATCAGGCGACGTCGGCCCAGCCATCAGGCGACGTATGGCTCAGCCATCAAGCACGCAACACACGTCCACTCCACAGTGACGTTAACTGTAGCGGTCAGGGTAGGTCCGAAGCTTGCCACGGTTACGGCACTTCAGCCAGAGCCCAGTTCGACAACACCTCCGACCACAGACGTTGCGTTGGTAAATGTTGGCAGGCAACTGACAGAGCCGCCGACGTGCGCCGAAGCTCAAGCGGAGATTGCCAGGCGTATTGGAGAAGAGTTTACAGCGAGGAGCAACGCACAAACTCTCGTGCGCATCGCTGCCTAACACATTGATGCGCACCGGGCACCGATGTAGGCGCCGGGCCGTGGGCACTTGTAGGATGTCCCCATAGATGCGGCCCAACACCGGCGCGACGCCCGTCTGCCGTGCCCCCGCAGCACCGCCACGCACGCACCTGGTGTATTTGCAGCGGTACAGACCGCGCATCTTGTCGGTAAGCGGCGCCGAGAAGTCCACGCGCATCTGCAGCGGCCCCGGCGGCACCGGCTCGGCCAGGTGGCACGTGAGCGTCTCCTGGTCGACGCTGACCTCCCAGCGCGGCGAGCAGCTGACGCCGTCCCGCGTCACCGTCACGCTGACGATGTCCAGCTCGGCCGCGTTGCAGACGATGCTGCTGCATGACGACTTCACCTAGAAGGCAGTGGGACACGGTCAGCGCCAGGGCCTGGGCCAGGGCATAGATGATAAATAGAGATGAAGCGCCAGCGTCCAGGCCCGGGCCGGGTCTGGCCCAAGGATGGTTTAGTGTGGACATCCAGGGGTTAGTGTCATAACCGTGGGCAGGCCGGGACCAGCGTCAGGGTCAGACGCTAGTCCTCAGCGTCCGAGGGGCCAGAGGCCAGGATCACAGTCGGGCGAACGGTCCATTACAGCAGCGGTCCCTAACGGCTCAGGCCAAAGTGGACAGCGCTGGGCATCGTACTCGACACGGTAAAATTCACTTTATTATCTATCTATCTATCTATCTATCTATCTATCTATCTATCTATCTATCTATCTATCTACCTATCTATCTATCTATCTATCTATCTATCTATCTATCTATCTATATATATATATACTTATATATTTACTATATATATATATATATATATATATATATATATATATATATCAATGTTTCATTCAGTTCGTGTTAGAAATCCGAAGGTTGGATCTGAGTAGGAGATATAATTCATAGAGGAGAAACCGTAAGTACAGGAGCGGATATCGGAGGACATATATGCACCGCAGGAGATATCATTCAACACGGCTATTTAAGTGGACTGATTGTGGCGACTTTTGCCAAGTCTTTAAACGATGCGTCAGCTAAAACCATAAACGGCAACGTTTTCGGCGGTGAGAGCCCTAGGATAGTTACACTCCGGCGACACCGCGCCCACGCCATGACGTCTTTAAAAGGTCCCACGATAACAGCTTAAGGTGGCCACACGATGTTTGCTCGAAACAGTCTTACGACGGCTGCTCCAAACGGTCCGGCGACAGGCGCTCTAACGGCCGAAGATGGTCACTGCACTAGCGCTATAAACCGAGTATGCGAGTGCAAGAAACATGTTAGACTTACGGATAAATATGCAAGAATACCACGAAAAGGGCCCAAAACAAGCGCACAAAACAATATTTGGCTCAGCAAACACTTCCAGCCCGCGCGGCCATCTCTTGGAAGATTTAAGAAATACAAGTGAGTGCTGTCAGACAAACGTTCCACGACGCAGCAGAGCAATGACACATTGGGGAGCATATGTGCTGAATAGACATTTTCTTATCTAGACCAGTCTTTTGCACTTAAAAGTATGCCAATATTTGTAAGTGAGCCGATTTCATCATAGCTGACAGTTGCTTCAAAATCTGAAAATGTGTCACATTCCCTTCAACCGCCCCACGACAACCGGTCTCAACAGCCCCGTCACAGCACTCTATGCGGCCCCACGGCAGCCACCCTACATGGCGCCGTGGCGTCGTCACTCGTCAAATCGGCCATCCCGGCTGTGGCAGCAAAAGCCGGTGGCAGCACGGCCGCAGTTAGCGCGCGTCCCGGCCAACCAGCTCCCACCGAAGCACATTGGCAGCACGATCACTCTACGGCGTGATTTTCCTACTAGCCCATAGCGCTCACGTGTTGAAGGCCTGCTTTTCATAGAGCTATGAGCCGAATTCTATCAATTTCCACGAACCCGGCACCAAACAAAAGATTGTTTAATTATTTTGAGCCGATCCACTGACCAATTTTGTCTGCAGAAGTCGAACTCTCACGCCGTACGGGCTGTAAGTATTAGGACATGGTGCGCCGTGAATTCTCCGACCTTCGAGGGATGCCCAGTGCTTCCCATAGCTCAATCGGTAACGTGACGGAGCCGTACCCGAAACGGCAGTTTTTCTACTAGCTCGGCATGAAATACGCTGAGTTGTTTCTGATCAGCCAACACATGCTGTCGATGTAATGTAGTGTGCAACTCCTCGACAGCTTCTTGCAAAAATTGTGGGCATGCCATTTATTTAAATTTCAAGTACATTCAGCATTGTAGCACCTGCAGCACGCTACCTTCAAATAATAGCCGCCAGATATTTAGTATAAGTTAAAAATATGGCCTACATTGCACGCACAGTGTATTTCTGGTTTCAGCCTACAGACATTCCGCCTACGGAACTTCGTTTCACCCGGTATCTATAATCCTGCTGGCCAACAGCGTTCAACTCTTACCCAGAGAAGCAGCGGTTCGGCTGGCGTGGTTCCTTTTAACCACGCACAGTTGCATTTTCGACCTCCCAATTACATTCATAATGTTTTCCAAACCTTGGTGTTTGCTTTCGCGCCGATCTGCTACCGCTCAGCGGGTTTTAAAGGTGTTGGACGATGGGACGACCCAAATGATGGAAGCGGAAAAGCTCTGGTTCTAAGAATGATCCCCCACAATGACAGCTGGGGATTATACAGGCACAGGCGTGGCCTACTTGACCTTAACGGAAAACAAACGTACAAAAAGGCGATCATACCAGAATCAAGGCAAGCGATACAAATATTTTTGTACGATTCGTCAATAAGAAAACTTTGTTACAGCTGCAAGATCTTGTCTTTGATAAATGGGAGCTTCATATAAGCACAAATGCCGTGCAACGGCCAAAAAAAGGCGAACGTATGCAACGTATCATGCAACATGGAAAATCGATTGCACAATTCACCGACACGGAAGTGTGCCGGCGGCCTAGAAAGAAGCGGCGCCGCGGTGGACCGCATGACGTGATGCTGATCGAGCACGGCCCACGCAGCCGAAACATGTGCCGATTTT
>NW_023596545.1:16644705-16679769 GCF_011947565.3 Pollicipes pollicipes | reverse complement strand
CACTCGCCATATGGTTTGCAGCACGACCTGATGTCAATGGAGAGGTGCCATGCGGTCCCGTCACACAGACGAGGCGCCTCCCTTCCCGCCCCCCTCACTGTTGGAGCCATTCGGAGATAGCAGCGTCGATCACCTTCACAGTCGTTGTAGTTGCTAGGTCTTCTGAATGGGACTTAAAAACGGCAAATCAACAGCCTTGCAAGGAATGTCTACTCGGTACATTATTGCCTTTTGAACTACGCCTGAAACCGAGCACTTTTCACTTCTACCGCTTTAAATCGAGAACTTTTTGCGTTAAACCTAGCGTTTTTAACCCAAAAACTATCGCTTTTTAACCGAGGAAGCGATTTTACTTTCGCCTGGTGCTTAACAATACACGGTGGAGTCAAAATAACCCAACTCAACGGTGACATGTGTTGAGTGACCAGTAGCACAGGCAGGGGCACGGGGGCCCCCTGCACACATCCCCCCTTAGGTTCCGAGGGTCCCTTTGGGGCGCCTCGGACATGTCGGTCAGACACCACCGATTACGCACTTCGACTCCGTGTCGGCATGGACCTGAGGATCCATTCCCCAAGCATGGACAAAGCAGGAGCCGGCGATGTCATTGTTCCGGTCTCCAGCACCTTTCAAGGGTCACACAGCGCCTTATAGGGGCGCCGTGTTGACAAGGAGCCCGAGTCGGCGAGAGAGTGTTCGGGAGAAGGACCGAAGGGCCAGGGGCCCACCGTGACCGACAATCAAGGGTCCGATTGGAGGGCTTAAGGGCACATCTATAGTGTTGGTTGGGTCTTATTCGGGATCTTCAGCCTGCAGGGACAGGCCCTCGAATTACAGTCAGTCATTTGCACCGATCGGAGAAACCTAAGTTAATATGGGCCTATATGTTGGTCGACCACGAACAGTACTGCACAGTGAGCTCCGTGTCGATATGGTGCACACACACGCACATGCCACACCGCACACACACACACAACACATAATATATATATATATATATATATATGCGTGCCCGTGTACGTAACCTAAGGACCCCACTTCCCAATCACTTCAAAGCTGGGGACAGCGATTTTACATCTGGTCGGGGGCCCTGTACTTGTCCGGGGGCCGGCAATGCCTGACACAGGGTCCTGTGTTCGCAAAAGCGTCCCGAGCCGACCAAGGACAGTGTTCGGTGAGACCCCAAAGAGGGGCCGGGCGGCTCAGGGGACCGACGATCAAAGGCTCGGTTTGGAGAGCATAGGGGCCCGAAGGGCTGGCTGTAAGTCACATAAAGAATCGCGACGCGTTGTACGCAAGGTCGTGACCTAAAAATATCAGTCAGCGGCTTCTCTGCAACCGTCTGAGGACTCCCTGAGACAGTGAGGGCATCTCAACCGGTCATGAGCCGCGAGCACCGAACAGCTGGATCCCTGTCAGTCTGACCCGAAACGACACACCGCGATGGAACGGATGACCGTTCAGCTGGTGACCGGGAACGATATGTGTATCCTAGTGTTTTACTCAAGAGACCCCCTTGCCCGGAAATAAGATGCTTCATTAGTGTTGAATAGAGTGGGTCGAAATGAGCCTAAAAACCAACAAGGCCATCTCATGTTTGCCTGATCTTTTTTTTTTGCCAGGTTCACTGAATCGATTAGCGAAACAAATTACATCAAAATGTTTGAGCCTGCGCGCCCGACCTCACAATTTCCGGAAAACAGAAAACGAATTGGCCACTGCACGTAACACCACGCGCCCCGCGCGAGAACGACCGTCGTGAAATGATTGTTTCAAGTGTCTTCCAAAATTAATTCACATTGTTCAAAACTGGGCTTATTTTTACAACTTTAAGGTTGTCCTCTGGACAGACATACAGTTACAGCAACACGAAAAATAGGTTAGAGATTACTTGAAGGGTACAGGTAGATTCTACCTGTACCTTTCCAGTTTCATCACGTAGCATCATACACACATAGCACCAGATTCCAGCTAGCATCATTTCGCGAGCTGTAAATGTCAATCCGTTCTAATCGTCCGATCTAAAAATTGTACCGGTAAAAATACGCCAGGAATACCTTCTAAATGTACCATTTGATGTCTCACATGGGTTAAAAGCGTTTCTTTCAGGTGCGTCGTCATTTTCATTCATCCGTTGTCCACAGCTTAGCACCAGCCACAGGGCAACGCCTCGCGGCCTACGGAGACTGGAACGCCTGGCGTCGAGGCTTTTGTTACCGAGGTTTTGTTTGTTTTGTTTTTGTTTTTGTTAAGATTTGCCGGCGCGCATGTTCAAAACTGCGCACATAATAAGTGTCACTAATCAGTTTTAAAAACAATTCTGAGCATTTCCAGAAAAAAACATGGCTTGGCCACGAAAATACAAGTTGTTGACTCCTTTTGATCCACAATTTACATTCGCGGGGTCGTTAATATCTCTGTGGAACCCAGCCTAAGATTTTGACGAAACTTCTCAGTTCTATGGTCTAAGAAAGAATACAATGGACAATTGCAAGGTGGAGAGCGCTGACATTTTATTTCGTTCAGTCGTTTTACTCACGGTTTCTTCAGTTTGTTGGCTTATAAAATTCAGCCAGAATTTATATCGCGGTAGCTTCTGGCCCCTATCCCAGCTATGGGAGGAATAAGTGAAAGTAAATGAAAAACATGCTCTCACTAACAAGTTAACCATGCCTGGCGACTCCTTTTTGGAGGGGGGGGGGGATTTAACTATCAGGGGGCATTTTGTCAACCCTATGCCCCCTCCCTCTGCCAATGTTCTGGTTGCGCGACTGCATTTAAATGAGGACAGCAATTTGTATAAACATGGGCAATCCCATGTGCTACATCATCAAAGTGTCACAGAGGAAGGTTGACAAATTTCAATGCTTCTTCTCAGCGTAGACGGCTAATAACTTGGCCACGTTTTTGGGTGCTGAAAATCGACCGGTTTATCTTAAATTTACGATGAGGCGTCTTGCTAAAACAATGTGATTTGTTGCTGTCTACAGAAATTACAACATCGCTGATTAATACCAAACGCCCAAACAATAGCGCAAAACTAGGCCAGTGTCAACAAGACATACTAATCGTGTGATTAAAAGCATGCAGCATACAGCATGCTGGGAAACCAGAAAAAAATCACGTAAACTGAGTACGAACGTGAAGTTGCACCCAAGTGTGATTAGGTGAGTTAGCTGCACTTAACTGAACATGACATCAGAAGTAGCATTTTTCTTTGTGCCTTTTACCTGTGAAACGATTAGTAAAATTCTTCTTTAAATTGATATAATTATCCATTTCCAACGTTTTGTGTGTACTTATCCCCCAGAAAGTTAGGGGCCAAACTCACCATTGGGGGCCAAATTTGACATTGGGGGGAGGCAGTGACCCATACAAAATAATACAACTGACACCCGTGCTGGGCGGCAGAGCTGCCTCGAATGATCTGCCTTCGGACGTACGTCGAAATCTTTGGCATCTAGGGTTTTCCGCAGAGGTTAGCTTCGTTTCGCAAAATCAGTTGGGGGGGGGGGGGGCTGAACAGTGAAAATATCTCAACCTGCCCCTAAAAGTGTGTCAAAAAAACGGGTTGCCCAGGATTTCGGCCATTTTCCTTCCCAAAGTTGCAGGGGCTGAAGCCTAAATTTGGGGGGAGGCCTATTCCCCCAAATGAATAGGAAAATTCAGCACTGGTTTTCGGGTATCACGCCCTCAGCAGGCACGTTGTGCCCTCCCTCAGGTAAGTTTCCATCATCTACGAGCAATCTTACACGCAAACGCACACCGACGTCCGATGCGCCAGCAACATGCGAGCTCTGACGGGGAGGAGAATAAGTGAGCAATCGTGTTTATTTCGTTCTGGACGCCCGTAGCATTAATGCAAGCTTTAACCCCACCCTGAGAGGAGGGTTGACCTTCCGAAGGGTTTTTGGGGATACCTTTCCAGCATGCCGTGCAGATGCGCCCAAATTTTCAAAAGTCTATGGGGCACCCATTGCGCATGTTTCGGCATCAAAAACGCGCTCCTAGCTTCCCTAGTCTCGAAGCAGCGACGGTTTTTCAACACCGCGCCTCGATGTACATCTTGGCACGGCCAGCTGGCGGCAATCGGCGATACCGCGGAACGCGCGCGGCGGGCCGACACCGTTACATTAGCATATATCAAATGCTTAAATATTGTAAACATGTGCTCAAAACACATAAACGTATACACCATTCTGCTCAAAATTGAGAAAGGAACACGCCCTATAGGCTTGATGTCGCCACGAGGCACGGTCTCGTATGTATGGTGTTGCAAACATGTAAAACGATTTCCTGGGAAATTCGATTTTTGTCCCGGCATTATGGGGTCGATTATTATCCTAAGAATACGAGGAATTAATGCTAATCGTAAGATCTCAGTGACTGGTGGCGCTTTGTTACGCTCTGTCTTGCTTAGCTAAAACGCCCGGGGGAGTCGCGTCGCCCCCCCCCCCCCCCCGATCAGTCCGCGTTATGAAAAATGGCGAATCAGGCCGAGGGTTGAGGAAGAAAGGTGCCATGCAGCCTTTCAGAAGTGAGATCAACCACAACTACCGGCTTAGTGGTACGAATGGTACCTCAGGGCTCACCGCCTATCGCCATCTATAAAAAGTTGGCATAGTCAGCGCGGCTCAAACCAGTTGGTGTGTTCGGAGCAGGCGGCTATAGCATGGTGGCGAGCATACGACAGTATCATAAAATGCCAATAATCAGACACAGAGGGTATGGCAGTTACACTTGATAGCGCACTCCCGAGCCAGAGCACGCGCTCTTGAAAGAGTCGCCCCAGCTTTTATGGGGTACGAGGGGCCGGTGAAGCGGATGTTTACACCAGCCTGCTCTGCTGAAACCAGCTGTAGATAAGGTCACACATACAGATCCGCGCTGGCCGGTTGTCGCCCCCGCGTGGCGCGATTACTCCACTGCGAAGTCGCGGGGACTTTGCACAGCCTGGGAGACCACATCGCTTCGCTTATGTCATACGAGAAGAGTTCACTGTAAGGCGCGTCTTATTGCTCACCATTTAAAGCCCAGGACACGCCCAGTTCAGTGTAAGCGGCCACATACACATTATGTGTTAGCACTGACACGTCATCGATCGCGCAATTATCCTAAAAACGCCACCATCACAGCTGTTGGATCCCGTGTCCTTATCGCGTTTAACGGATCTGTTCATACGAGACATGGCAGTAGAATCAGCTCCCGCCAATGACAAAATAACACCGCACAGCTCACTGTGATCGGATTATGAACAAGGCAGGTGGCCAGATTGCACAAATAAGCTGAAAGTTAATAAAAAAGGGACAGGGAAAACAACACTGGATAGAAATCGGGTAGTAGCAATGCCCATTCCAGGGACAAGTTTCACACTGCTAATCTTAACATGATCCATAACTCCACGCCCATAAAGCTTTCAGGGAGCACGTATTTGTTCTACAATAACTACGCAAGGGCGCGGCGTTAAATATTCCACGACGCAACTTAAATTCACACGGGAATGATTCTACATACCGATCTGCACGCCAGCAACCACACAATGGGGAGACTAGTAGCCATTTCGTAGGTTCACAAATGCCTCCCCCTCCTCTCCCCCGATCCGGATCTCGTTCGGCCGAGCGCCAAAGCCGGACTACTCCGGCGCTGGCGGCCGGCTGCCGCGGCCGGGGAGGGCCTCTGCAGCCACCTCACTCCTGCTTGCCCTGCCTGTCCGGCAGCGTCCCGGAGCGGGCCTCTGGGCCATTCCAGCGTCGGATGACGCGGCGCCGAGCCGTCACCACGAAGCTGAGCACGAGCGCCGCCGGCACGCCCACCAGGTACAGCGCCACCACGCCCCGCTCGTCAGCCATCCAGCACTTGAGCACCGCGTGCGAGTCGGCGTTCACACGTAGCTGTGGGCGGCACGTGCGCAGGGTGAGGCCGGGCCACCAGACGGACCGCCTGGGGCCGCATAACCAGCGAGTCATGAGCCTCAGTCATGAGGAGTCTTTAGTCGAGGGACGGCCGGCATGAGCGATGACGGGTTTCACAAGGTTATGTCTTGGCAACCACTATGTTGTTCATTGCTTGTTAAAACTATACCGGGCATTGCTGCTGGTGGATGATGGTAACTGCATCGCATGCACCGAACAGTTATTTTCCGAATGGGCTATGCGGGCCCCGTTAGTCTCAATTGTCCACGAATGTCGTCTGAAGAAGGGGGGGGGGGGAGTCTGCTGGGCTCGTAATCCGGCGGCATTGGGTGCAAGTCTGAGAGCGTGAGCGCGTTGCTTGGGCCATTGTCGTGACCCGGCGGCAAAAGCGTCCGCTGTCATCCAACCCGAGCGTGGATCTGGCACAGGCCAGTCACGTCGCGGCATCCTACAGTACCAAAATGATCAACTCACAGTCCCCCCTGGCTAAAAAAGTATGAGGGAATATAACCCACTCCGGCAGCAAGGCCTGCTTGCTGAGTCTGGCGCAAAAGCATAGGGTTCTGCTGTACAGGCACTCACCGAGCACACTGCCGTCTTTGCAAACCATTCGGCTTGCAGCACGGTAAGCGACTAAGCATAACTAGGCAAAGCTTGGTGCTTAGACCCTGAGCCAAGGGTGAACGACGGCGCAATTCCAAGGAGCCGTCATTTAATCCGCGCCAGGCGGGGTCTGAGGGCTCCTGACGACTTTGTGCCACAACTTAACAACTGGTGCAAGCATGCCGAAATTTTTAACAGCCAAGTCCACAACATATTTCCACAATACCTCAGAATTTGGATATGCCTTTTTGTTGTGCTGTGAGTTACAACGCCTTTTCTTCGAGATCCTGCCAGTTGCCTTTGGGTGTCAGCGCATTATCACACTGGGTTGTCATGCAGTATACTATATAGGGTACGCACACAAGCCTGTCAGAGTGGTCGCTCTCTTCGCCGCCCAGTACACCCCACCACCCGACCGGTGCCAGGCGACCGGGCCTCAGCCCGCCGACGCGCTCACCATGAGGAAGGACGGGTCGGCGCGGTTGCGCCAGCTGAAGGAGGGCACCGAGTGCTCTGTGACGGGCCCGAGCGGCGTGCGGTGCTCGGTGCGACAGGCGTGGTGTGTGTGGCCAGACGCCACCAGCCGCGGCCGCAGCCGCGTCAGGATCGCCGAGCTCGCCGCCGCCGAGAGGCACTCCCAGCCGGCGCGGAACGGCTGCGTCCGCTCGGCCGGCGGGGCCGCGTCAGGGCCGGCGCAGTGGGCGTCCGACGCGCGGTACAGCGGGTAGTGCTGCGGCGCGGCGGACGCATGGCTGGTCAGTCCGTCGGTGCGGCGCGCTGCACACAGCGGCGAGCGCGCTCCGCTAACTGGGGCGCGCCACGTCCAAAACAGCGCTCACCAAACCGTCGGCACAGCAAGACATACATGACCGTCGCGACGTACAACTGCGCCTCATAGAGCGCCGCGTTGATCTGCTTGGACACAGTGCAGCGGCGCCACCCCCGCCCCCGGGGTGGGGCCGGCCGCATGCCCCGGCCCGTCGTCGTCGGCTGGTGACAGGCCGCCTCACCTGTAGTACGATCGGCCGACTGTACTGCAGTGTGGGCAGGTCGGCGGCGCACTGCGAGTCGGCCGCTTCAGAGCACCGCAGCACCTCTGCAACATACCGCCACGCTTGTATGCAACGGCAACGTACCAGACACAACGGCTTCGACCCAACGGGCAGCTGTTGGTCTAAGCGGCAGGGACGTAAGCGAGGTGGCACAGTGCCAGATCTCTGAACCACAAAGGGAGCGTGTCGTATTTCCAGCCCTCATGGCAGCATAATCTTGAAGTTACAAGTGAAGGCGAGCCGCACCAGGCTCAATCGGCATCCCCCCTAGAGCTGGAGGAGCGGACCACATTTGTGCAGGGGACTAACCAGACCGGGGGGAGAAGGACGGACAGGTATCAGGGGTCGGCACAGGAGGACGGACGACGGCCGGCAACCAGGAGGATGGTCGCCCGCTAGGAGGACGGAAGTCGGTCGGCTGCAAGAACGGAAGACGGTCGGCCGCCAGGAGGACGAAGGATGGCCGGCCGCCGGGATGGTCGGCCGCTAGGAGGACGGAAGACGGTCGGCCGCTAGGAGGACGGAGGATGGCCGGCCGCCAGGATGGTCGGCCGCTAGGAGGTGACGGAGATGGCCCGGCCGACAGGATGGTCGGCCTGCTAGAAGACGGAAGTACGGTCGGCTGCAACGGAATAAGGGCGCTAGGAGGACGTAGGAGGGCCGGGCCGCCCAGGATGGTCGGCCCGCATAGGAGGACGGAAGGTCGGTCGGTCGCCGGGACCGACGGACGTCGGTTGCCGAGACTCCAGGAACCGCCCGTTTGTATGATGATGATTGGAGACAGCTAGTGGCAGCGGGTACGAAAGCTAGGGTCCCTTTACACAGTTACCGTACAATTTGAGGTATTCTTCTTACGGCCGGAATGACCACGTACAAGGGCCACATGATTGAACGACTCCCAACACTTTCCATGGCCAAGGAATACGACGAGAATACAGAAGTCTCATTGCGTAGAAAAACCATTCGATACGCACTGTCTGTCAAATGCGCAAACCAGACCGGAGGAATGCATGCTTCTCTAACACACTCTACAAATCCCCAGCCCTGACCGCCAAGACACCTCCGACGCGTCTGACACCGACCTGCAGTCGCCGCAGCTGCCGGTCGGCGGCGCACAGTTGACACCGGTCGCCCTCCATCGCCACGCTGTTGATCAGCACCAGGTGGACGCGCTCCGCCAGCGAGACCAGCGTCACCCCTGACGTGTTGTGCGCCGCGTCGAACCGGCTCCAGAGATGCGGCCGCGCGCTGACAGCAGAGACGCGTCACACACCGGCAGGCGGGCGCAGGGCGCGCCACTGACCGCGCACAACACGTGATAAGACGACACCCACGGTCACGCTGCCAACGTGGCGTCCGCAGATGCTGCAGCTTCACGGTCCCTCAGCTCTGAAAGGAAAGGCGTTCAAATCCGCCGCGTTTTCAGCTTTGGGGAGGATTGGCCCAAATGGTTCCATCTCGCTCAAAATTAATTCAGCAACACCGTTCCGGGTCGCCTGCAGCGCGTGTCTTATTTGGATCTGGGGCAGCACCGGAATGACAAGCCGTAAACTTAATATTCGGATTGGAGTACTGGCAGGGCGAACATCAATCGCCATGATCAAGCTGATTTCAGAACCTGTTCCCACAAAACAAGCATAATGTTAACAGGGCGATGGACTCAAAGCGAAACCATTGAAGTTAGTTCCCACGTGCTCCTGGTCCGCTGCGGCGGGCCGCCGTCCTCACCTGTAGTAAAAGTCATCCACAGCGAAGGACCGCCGTCCTCACCTGTAGTGAAAGCCATCCACAGCGATGGGCCGCCGTCCTCACCTGTAGCGAAAGCCATCCACAGCGACGGGCCGCCGTCCTCGCCTGTAGTGAAAGCCATCCACAGCGACGGGCCGCCGTCCTCACTTGTAGTGAAAGCCATCCACAGCGACGGACCGCCGTCCTCACCTGTAGTGAAAGCCAATGTCGTGGTTGCCAGCCACCACCAGCCGACGGAGTCCTTCGGAGACGGGGAAGAGACTGTCGAAGCGGCGCACCGTCTCCTGGAACTCCTCCGGGCCGCTCCACTTGCCCTCGTCGTGCAGGTCACCTGGGTCACCAGACTACGCTGACGGTCCACTCACGCAGCTCCGCGGCCCATATAGACAACACCCAACTTCACCGGAACAAACTCCTCTCTTGCATTTTGTGAGCATATGACGAGGTACTGGGCAGCTGTTGTGCTCCTTTACCACAGCAGGCTAACGAACGGCGTGGCGATAGGCCGTTCTGAGCCGAGAGTTCTATATTCCCTTCATTCTAGCCCGTCAAAACCCCATCGATCATACTGAAAGTGGTCTACCTTAACTTGACGCCCATATCATCGTTGTCGCAAGATTACGTCTGACTCACTGCATTAAATGACTACTCACTGCCGAATGAGGCAACTAACTGCTGATGGCGATTCTGACGATGATTCTGATTGAGGCCACGAATATAAGAACGAGTACGCCGTGCCAACGACAGAACCGATGGCATGGACTTGATCGTGGTGATTCTAACACCCGCCAGGTTGAAGCGGCGGCGACACGGCTAGACAGTCGGAGGCAGCAGGTCAGGCTGCTGACGACAGCGACCAGCTGCCCGGAGCGGGCGCCCACCGAGGAAGACGACCGCGTGCGGCTGGTGCAGCGTGACGGCCGACACGTAGGACCGGTGCATCTGCCACTCGCGGCGCAGCTTGTCGAACCAGTGGCCGTGGCGCGAGCCGAGCAGGTGCGTGTCGGCCAGCAGCATGAGCCGCAGGCCCGGCTCGCCGGCGGACAGCGGCGCCGGCCACGCGCACTGTCGGCACCAGCACGCTGTAGGGCGCGCCCGAGGCGGCGGGACACACAGCGGGCGTCGCCCAAGGGCAGCAGGCAGAGCAGGGTGACGACACGGTGGGCGGGAAGGCCGAAGCTTTCACAGAATTGAGTGGTAACAATTGCGGCTTGCCGCACAAAGTCCAGTGGGACATAACACACGTAGACAGTTTGTCTGCCAACAAAGTTGCTGACCAGTTTCACCAGCACTATAGTGATATGTGCATGTTACATATGCTCGTGTTTGACGGTTCGGATCGTCCGTCACACGCGGAGCGGAGGGGCAGGGCGGCTAACCTGGGCCAGCACCGCATAGTGGTGGAAGACCTCGCAGTATAGCAACAACAGTACGCAGAACGCCAGCAGACTGGCGGCGAACACGCCGACCACGCGACATTGACAGCCGCCAGCCATCTCACCGGCTGCGGGTCAGCTGATCATCGTGGCTCACTGGCGACTCTGGCGGAGAAAAGCAGTACTAACGACGTAACACTGACGGCCGCCGGCCATCTCAGCGCTGCGGGCCAACTTTTCTTCAGTGCGGGATGCTACAGAGGTTACGTGCATATGTTGTGTATTGTAGGTGTAACGTTCACCACACGGAGTGCGCCGGGACAGCCTGAAAACAGGCACATTTCAAAGACGAGCTAATCACAACCAATTTACCCACAACGATCAAGGTATCTTGGGATAGGGTTATCAGGAACGCTCAAGGATAAATGGAGGATACCGCCCATAGCCTTGTCATTGCCGGAGTTACTAAATTCGTTTCGTGGTCTCGCTCTACTCCCAACTTCGTTGCGAGAAACATTGATTTGTCACGGCAAAGCATGAACTGCCGTCGACCGAGTCATTTGCACGCTGCAAGCTAGAACTTGATCTCCCGCCAGAACTTCAGCTTGACGTTGACGATGTCGATGAGCCACTTCTCTTGGAAACTGGTTTTCCCCGGCACGTGTCGCATTCGACTGGTCTCCATCATGTAGAATACCTGGCCAGACAAGGGGAGGCGACATTGGCACTGCTCCAATCTCAGGAAAGAACGGCTGGTGATGACTGCATTCGTGGCAAATGTGATGTAGCAGCAATTGCGATTCCTCGCATGTAAAGACCAACATTCACAAATCAGTTATTGGAATCACACGAGTTATGCGACCCCCTGAGGAAAAGACCCTGGTCCCGAGACAGCTGACGCCAGTCACGCGTTACAGGAGCTAGGGCCTCGGGTCGCGCCGGTATTACCTCCACGGGAGCGTTGGAGAACTGCGACTTCGGCACGGTGAGGAAGAAGAACACGTATGCGACAGCCTTCGGGATCGGTTGGTGGTGTTCTGGGATACTGAAGCGGACCTGTAAGAAGAGCGCCAACATCAGCAGCGGCGTGCGGTACCCGAAGACGACCTTTATGGTCGAACGCAGCATCCGGCTTAGTTGTGCATGAAGTGAAGTGACAAGAATGTCATCCTGGGTACATATCATCCAAACAAGAAGGGTGGGCGAACGGCAGCCATACACTACTAAGTTATGGACAACACTACCTCACTTAATTTTCTACAATAATCCAAATTAAGTCGTGTTCATTTTCTTCAAAATTTATACTCCTGCCAATAGGTATGTCGCGGCATGTACCTGGTGCTATTCGGAATACGCTTTCGTTCCTTCACATGAAGTTTGTGGTCTGTGTCTGACGTTTAAACCGCCCCGATTATCTCTAAGGAACGGAACAGCTTTTAACCCTTTCCAACACACCAATGCTCCAACCTACACTCCACTTGCTTTCGGCATCATGGCTCTGCAATCAAGTACAAGAAAAGAAAAATCAAACACTGGGTCCAGTAATCTGCGAGAGCTGCTGCAGTGCACCGCAGGGTCCTTGGAGTTGCTCCCACAGCCCACCTGGAAGACGTGACGCGCCAGCAGGCGTTCCTCCTCCGAGCGCAGGAAGTCGACGCAGTAGCGCCAGCGGATGGCGTATCGCCACGACCGCACCACGTCGTGCACGGTCGCCACGCCGCTGCGCACGTCAAAGCCGTCGGCCGGGGGCGGCGCCAGCGGCGGCACCGGCTCTGTCAGCAGGGCGCGGCAGGCGGCGCGGTAGGCCTGCACCAGCGCCGCCTCGGCCGTCTCCTGCGCGTCGCGGTCGGCATCGGCGCCGGGGGTAGCGCGCCGGCGGCCGGCGCTCGGCCAGCTCAGCGGCCGCCTCGGCCAGCGCCTGGCGCGCCCACTGCTCGGGCGGCCGTCGGCGCAGTAGGCGCAGCAGGCGTCGCGCCTCCAGCTGCAGCGGCGCCAGACCCAGCTCGGCGCAGGTGCGGTAGATGACGCGGTGCGCCAGGCGGCGCGCGCGCGCCTCCACGCCTCGCCACTCGGGCACCGTCATCACGTGCTCGGCCAGCCGCACGCCGAGCGGCAGCAGCCGGTGCACGGCACCGGCCGCCGACTCGACGTAGCGACCGCGCCGCCTCGAGCACGCGGCGCAGCAGCAGGCCGGCGGCGGAGAGCGCGCCCGGTGCCGCCTGCAGCTGCGGCAGCGCGCCGTCGTCCAGCAGCTTGGAGGCACGGGAGAGCACGGCGTGCACCACCGCGCGCGTGGCGTCGTACACGTGCGGCTCCGACAGCTCGGACAGGTCCGTCAGGTCAGACAGCTCGTCCGGGGGCTCGTCCGACGGCTCGCCTGAGGCCGGCGACGCTGCATTCTCGCCAGACGGTTGGCCTGATATGGGGTCTGGGGCGTTCGCTGCGCAGGACTCGTCGGAGCGGAGATTCGTGGCTTCTCCTGCCGATGAATTTCTTGAATTTCGGTCGCGGGTACTCGTTGCGGACGGTTCGGTTGAGCATAAATCTGAGGTCTCTTGTTCGAAGTGCTCTTCGGTGGGGGATGGAGATAGGGCTTCCTCCGCCGATGCCTTTTCTGACACGTGGTCGCCAGCATCCGTGATGGACGGTCCCTTTGAAGGTGGACTGCCAGGGGTCACCGAAGACGATCTTTTCAAAGGTAAAATGGAGGCATCTGTGGTGGATGACGGTTTTGAGGACGGATCCACATCACTGTGGTCATCTACTGCTGCCACCTCGTCCACAGGCTGGCTAGGTGCATCCTCTGTAGATGGCTCATCCACAGAAAGGACTGCACCATCCATTGTGGCAGGATCTTCAGAAGCAGAAACAGTGTCATCCTTTGCAACAGGATCTTCCAAGGCAGCAGCAGGCACATCTCGGGAGAGGCCGCCTAATTGTGTTGCAGCTGCATCCTTTGTGGAATGAACTTCCATGGGCAAAGCACCAGTATTGGCTTCAACTGCATCCCTTGATGCCATGACTGGGGCATCATTGGTGGGAACACCAGCAGGAACATTCTGCTTGGCTGGGTCTTCCATTGGTGCAAAAGGGGCACCCTTTGCAGAATCCTCTGATGGTGCTGTAGGTCCACCCTTTGAAGAACGGTCTTCCAAGGGCGTAGTTTGGTCATCTTTTATGGAAGAGTTTTCAATGGGTGTGGCAGGCATACCAGTTATAGGTGTTTCTTCTGTATGTGAGGCAGGCACAGTGGTTTTGGAAGCATTCCCTGATTGTATTGCTGAGGCCTCATTTGCAGACAGGTCAGCAGGTGCATTTTGTATGGAAGGTTCCTTTACAGGGGCATCATCTGTAGCGGGGTTCCCAGATGAAGGTGCAGGGACACTATCTACAACATGATTTTCTGATGAGGGTGCAGGAACACCATCTGTAGGAGGGTTTTCTGATGAAGATGCAGGGGCAGCATCTAAAGAGGGGGTTTCTGATGGTTTAGGAGCATTATCTGTAGAGGACTTCTCTGATGAGGGTACAGGGACATCATCTGTAGGAGGATTTTCTGATGGGCATGCAGGAACATCATCTATAGGAGGGTTTTCTGATGAAGGTGCAGGGGCAGCATCCATCGAGGGGTTTTCTGATGGTCTAGGAGCATCCTCTGTAGAGGACTTCTCTGATGAAGGTGCAGGGACATCATCTGTAGGAGGGTCTTCTGAGGATGGTGCACCAGGAGCTGAGACATCCATTATACAGGTTGAGTTTGGATAAGGACTTCAAGCTCAATGATGTGCTTTATAGTGCAGCATCTGAAATTGAAGTACCAATCTCAAGGATGCAATTGAGGGAATTTTAGGTTTCATACCTTAATCAAATTGTGCTGCTGCATTAGTTATAATGCACAAACCATCATTAAGGGTGAAGATAACAAAACTGAGCATTAAACCATTGCAGCATGTCATTCAGCAAGCCCACATTTCATTTCACAAAATAAATTTATTGAATAACTTGTAAGTTAGGACTTAAAAATAATCAACTTCATCTTTTAGCACATATCAAATCATTTCTCAATAACCATATATTCCATGTCATATTCCTACCACATCAAGACACCATATTTAGCCACCATGCCAATCAATCAACAGCTTGCAAAAGCTCCACCCTGAAAAGCACATGCTGGTTGAACTATCACAATAGCCTGACATTGTGCCTCCCGTGTAACAGACCTACACCTAACCAATACCTGCTGTTCTATGATGGTAAGCTGTGAGAGGGTAAGCTGATGTCCACAACAAAATTTGTTGCATGATTATTCATCGAATTAAATGTGATAAAAGCACCAGCTGACGAGCAATTTGATCTTGCCGCATAATGTACTTATGTGCATAATGATCACCAAGCATCCCATACACTAATTTCGTAGCTTGGGTGAACTTCACGTAGTTTCCTAGAGTAATGGCACTAGCTTTCCAGTGAGTCCATGATACAAAACGTGCTCAGCCATGGCTCTGTTACATATCCTTACCTGGAACGTGCAATCGGTTACCTTTCTAATGCACATATTTTCGCCTTATCGTTGACCGCCACCGGCTCCCCGGCCAGATACCGTCCAGGTCCAGGCAACCTTTCAGTCACAAATTGCCGCCCCCCAAGCCCTGCATTACTGCATTTTGGATAAGCGACGCTGTGACGTCATCATGGGACTTAATCATACCTTACCTTATGGTGATCGGGAATTGTAAAAGGCCACTAGGCCTGTAGGTCCCGGTCTCGTCAGGCTCCCGGTCCGGCAACCAAACAGTCTCAAATTATGGGACGTGTGGGACGTCGTACATGATGTCAGCCCAGTGCGTATCAGGCCTAGACTTGAACTGTTCAACTGAGGTCGACGACACGACCAGGTGTGGAAGAGCGTTCCAGTCGTTGACAACCCGCATGCTGAATGAGTTACGACGGACGAGAGTCCTAGCTCGCGGTTTTCTGAGCTTCCATTGGTGTCCTCTTGTCACCTCCGAGTTGTGCCTTGTCAGGAACTCCTCTTCCGATAGCGACATGCCTCCGTGAAACAGCTGGTACACTGTTACCATGTCTCCCCTGCGACGACGATAGTACAGTGAGGGCAACTGAAGGAGTCTGAGCCTCTCAGGGTATGGCTGGCGCCTCACTTCATAGACAAGCCGGGACAAGCCGGGCTCGCCGCTGAACCCGTTCTAGCCGTTTCTGGTCCACTTTGCCGAACGGGCCCCAGATAACGTTGCCATGCTCTAAGTACGGACGTACTAAGATCTTAAAAACCAATGGCAACGTGCGAGCGTCGATATTGGCAAAAGACCGCCTCACGACCGCCAGCATCTGGTTGGCCTTGGAGATCGCTTCCGCCGTCTGCACGTGGAACTGGAGCCGGTAATCCACGAAGATCCCGAGGTCCTTCTCGGTGGACTCGACCACGATTTCGGCGCCGTCCAAGAAGTACGTCAGCCTCGGGTTGCAGTTCCCGATGTGCATTATTTTGCACTTTGCTGCACTAAAGGGGAGCAACCACTCCTTTGACCACTTGGCCAGGGCGCCGAGGTCAGCCTGCAGAGGTGAGTGAGTCAGGGGTCTCGGGGCACGACAATAGACCTTGGTGTCATCCGCAAACATCTTGACCACGCTTCGCACTTGTTCTGGTAGATCGCTCACAAAAATGATGAACAGCGTTGGTCCAAGTACTGACCGTTGCGAGATGCCGCTGACGACGTCGGTCCAGTCCGACTTCGAGCCCTGGACCCGCACTCTCTGCACCCGGTGAGTAAGAAAAACCCTGATCCAGCGTAGCAAATTACCTCTTACACCGTAAGCATGAAGCTTGGAGAGCAGACGGTTATGGGGAACAGAATCAAAGGCTCTGCTGAAGTCCAGATACGCCACGTCCACCGGCTCTCCATCCTCTACCGCGGCGCTCCAATCCTCCATGACCTCTAACAGCTGGGTGGTACAGGACCGCTTAGGGAGAAATCCATGCTGGGCTGCTTGAAGAAGTCCAGAATCTGAGAAGTGATTAAGTATGGCATCACGGACGACAGTTTCAAGTATCTTGGAGGGAATAGCAGTAAGGCTCAGTGGGCGGTAGCTCGCTGGAGATTGTCGGTTACCTTTCTTGAAGATCGGGACCTCGCCAAGCTTCCACTCCAGAGGGAGCCTTCTGGATGCCAAAGGTTTTCGAAAAAGCATGCTGAGGGGCGCTGCCAGGACATCTGCGGACTCGCGAAGAAGCCTTGGATGGAGATCGTCTGGCCCAGGGTCGCTCGAGGTCTTCAGAGCGGCCATCATATGGCACCAACGCTACGGCGGCGTGAAAACGCTGCCCTTTGTGGGCTGGTTTATGCATAAATGTTTCCACAAACCTGATTTCTTTCAACCTAGCACATTCAATGAATCATTTTGAGCTGGGAAATGGCGTTGGTTTGCACCGGAGCTACAAAATAATTACTAAAATGCGCTTCCAACCCGCCCCCGACAGACAGATGGGATAACCAGTTTGCCAGTGCTTTATTCCGAAGAACGCTAACCGTAGGCGTTTAGAAGCACCCTGTGCAAAAATACAACATGGAACAACAGCAACAACAACAGCTCAAGTTAGCAGATTTTCCTGTAAAATGGGACGAATTCTGGCAAGTTTTGCAATTTCTGCTAGTCAGAGTCGTGGTGCATATCTCAGCTCAAAAATAGCCCTGGAGATATATGAGAGTAGTCAAGGCATTATCCCCCGCGAACCCTTTTCACTTGCCCATCCAACATTTAAAATAAGTATTTCACGTAATATTTATAGATGTACAATTCATACATATTTGGTAAAAAGGCGTCACATATAAACCTTCAGTGGCGTTGACTACGACGAACATGGCGTGGGTGTCGGAGCCAGAAAACGTAGTTTAATAGGATTTTCTGGAGGCAAATCCTGATATTGATTTGTCTTAAAAAGTCCAAGCAGCATTTGTCTTTGCAACGCCAAGTGTGCTGTCTATCTAGTCACGTAGTGCTGGAATAAAGATGTAGAACACGACTGACATCCAATTTATTGGGGAAATCTCCGTTTTTAATTATGTTTCTAGTATATCCCAACCCCTTTATAGTATCAGCCAAAAATCATACTACTACGGGCTACCAAATTTAAGCCCCCTGTTTACGTCCCGTCGGGGTAGCGGGTATGATTTGCGAGCTCGCATGTTCAAAACTTCGTCACAGAATTTATATCACTAATCGATTCTGATTGAATATTGAACATTTTCAGTCAAACATGCATGGTCATGTTCATACGAAATGGTGACTGATCCACTCCGCAGGGGCACCGGTTTCCGCCGGTGGAGGAGACTAGCGCCCCCTCGGGTCCCAGCTCCGGTAACGGGTGGACAGCGCGTGCTGTTCATTTCAGGGCTCAGCGACCCTGCCAGTACGTGAGCTTCTGCTCCTTGTCCCGCCCTCTCCCTCCTAAGCGCCTGTATTCCCGCTTCCGGCCCTCTCACCATTCCTCATCCCCGTTTTATCGGGGTTACCGTGCCCCCTCGCCCGTGTCTCCGAGTTGACCGGATCCTGGTGACTGAGTGTCGCGTCGTGCGGGTTAGTCACGACGTGTCCCAAAGCTCTACTTTGACCATGACATCAGGGGGCGCGGGGGGGGGGGGCGTGAGGCCCCACACAGGTCGAGCGGCTTGTCGCTCACGCTGCGGCTGGTTGTTCCGTGCGGGTCTCCGCTTCGGGGCGCCTGGCCGTGCGCAGCGGACTTAAGGGTTCAGGGGGCAGGCGGCACTGAATCATGGTCAGGACGGGGACGGGTCTCCCCAGGTTGCACCTGGCCGTGTGGGACGCGTCGTCTGCCCCGTACAGCACCGGGGCAGCCCTGGCGGTGACCACCTTCCGGGTGAGTGTTGGGCCGTCCCTCAGGTGGGCACCGAGGCTCCCCACCGATGTGGTGGGGAGCCCCGGTGCCATATACAGAAAATCGCTTGCATGGATACCTCATCAACAAAACCAATCGACAGTGATTCCTCCAACACGGGCTCAGCAGTCCGAGCTGGGGATGCGAATGCCACCTAGTCTGGCTCGCCTACCTGTTCCAATAGGCATGAGCACTGACCGCATTTCATCCGTTCCACTGGAGCCTGAACTACGCCTGGCTTCTGAAATGTCATCCGGTATTTGCTTTAAAAATTCGCCTTCAGCGCATCAACACCTTCCAGGTGCGTGTGGCATCGCCAGACTGTGGGATCGCAAGGCAATCCATACTTTTTGATTGGTTTAGCCGACCATCAAACGACGTCGCACTTGTCTTTCATTGGTTAACTATCACATAATTTCTGGACCCCACGATCATGGATCATTTCCGATGCGCATGATATATAAACTGTACCATTGTTGATTCTGTATGCTGTCACTCTCTCCGGGCTTGAAGAAGCAGGACCGCTGTTGGCTGTGTTGGTGGGCGTTGTGGTGTGAGTGTTGGTGTGTGTAAGTGACGAGAAAATAGAAGCTGTGTTTAACGATATCTCTTTTTTCTGACTCGCGAAAAAGACTGGCACAAGCCAGGTCTTCATTAGTATAAATATAACGCAAGCAGTCAGAAATCTGCTGCAGTGCCACGCAATGCACTACGTCATCTGTCTAATGACTCAAAGGTCCCAGAAAATCACAACGGTTAAGCTCTGAATAGCGTATCTCTGGCTGCCGTATCATCTTAGGCCATCGAGACTGATCCCAAGCAGCCTGTCACAACAGCACACCTTGGTTTCCTCCGTCTCATTGCATGCCAGCCATGCAATGTTTCGAAGCTCCCAGCGTATCACAAGACGACAACCTCTAAACTTTGTAGCACACGCAGTCGTGTCATCCTGGGACACGATGAGGCAGCAGTCCGAGGCAGTTCGTTGCGAGATCCATTTGATTCACACGAACATCCTGCACGCGCTCGGTTGAAATGCCAGCAAACCTGCGGTGAACCGCGACACCGCAGAAGATGTGCTTACATGGCTACACGGATCATATAGAAAATACAAAGCAACGCAAAGCTCTACACAAAGCGATGTGTCCCATGTCTTCCCCGCATGGTGAATGCATGGCGTATGGTTTTCACTCTGGGATGAGTGTCGAACATGGCATGTGTCTGCCTTGTCTTTAACTTCAGTGCCTTATTTTAAGGCCTGGGGTCTCACAGAATGGGACTGTTGTTTCTTGCATCCTATGCGGTCCAAACAACTTACAACACATCCACCAACACGAAGACCTCGAATATCACAAACGTTCAGCTGCGGTTTTTGTTTGGTGTTCGTATCTATTCTGGAGACGAGACGACCGGGTTCGAAGCTGGCATGGACATCATTCTCCTGTATGGACACAAACGCCAAGCCATAAAAAGCTGCAGCTGAACGTCTATGAAATTCGTAGGTCTTTGTGGTGGTGAATGTGTTGTAAGTTGTTTTGACTACACAGGATGCAAGGAGCACCAGTCCTGGCCTGTGGGAGCCCAGACCTTAAAATAAGAACACTGATGTTAGAGGCGAGGCAGACACATGCCATATTCGACACTCATCTCAGAGTGACAACCATACGTCATGCATAAGCTATGCTAGGGAAACATACGTCACATGGCTTTGTGTGGAGCTTTATGTCGCATTTGTATTTTTGGATATAATCCGTGTGGCCCTTATAAGCAAGTTCAGCCAAATGCGCACCTGATGTTCGTGTATAATCAAAGGGATCTCGCAACGGGCCGCCTCCGACAGCTGTCTCACCGTGTCCCACGCTGATAAAACGGCTAGTGCTGCCAAATTTAGAGCTTGTTGTTTTATGATGCGCCAGGTGCGTCGCAACATTACATCGCTGACGTAGTTTATATTGTGGTACGTACGTCACGTGATCCGCACCTTATCCACCGTAGCACATAACGTGCGCGAGAGCTGCCGGTGATACATCATGATGCCAGCTTTCCCTTTTGTATGAACCCTTCCCACTAAAGTTATTATTTTTACGCTCGGGCGGCGGCTGGCAACTAGAAAACAGTCGTTTTATGTTCTGGAGTTTGGTGGTGTCAATATTCAGTTCGAACACTTACTGCAATGAAACAGAGGTAACCAAGGTGTGCTGTCGTGGCAGGTTGCCTGGGATGTCGCAGCGGCCTGGGATGATACGACACCTAGTGGTACGATATTCAGAAATAACCTTTTGTGATGCGCTGGGAACTTTGAGCCAGTAGAAAGATGACGTAGTTCAGCGTGTGGCAGTAAGTGTCGCGAGTCGCCCATGATCCATGGAGTCATACAGGCATTGCGTGATATATGAATGTGTTCGTGATACGTCCCTACAATGCATGCCAGTTGAAGTGTGGACGTTTGAGGCCCCTAGGTCATGACCTTTCGGTCAAATACGGTCAAACAATGTCAAATTCCAGATGTTTCTCCAAAGTGCTCCTAGAACCTAGATACCTGTTCTGAAGAAGAGGTCACATGCTCATTAAGGGCCAAAAGCTTGTTTGACCTATTAAAAATCATGGTGACCAAAATCATACAAGACTGCTTTGAGTTTTGCACTTGAAAAGGCGACAAAGGGTACGCCAGGCGGTATGTTCCTGGAAACAAAATATTTACCTCGGTCATTTTGGGTCAGTGGCCTATTGTGACCTTTAAAAAGTGCATAGACGATGTACAATGTGGTTCCTGTTATCAACCAATTTGAAATAAACACCAGAACCTACTTTATACAGCGAGCCCTAGAGTAATGCAACAGGCTGGTTTTGATAGAAAGGACAGTGGGAACAGCCTTACTCCTCAGAGAAAGACCAGAGGAATGGATCTATACAACCCGACTGTATCTCCATTCTCCTGGTTTTTCTCCGAGGAATAAGGCTATTTATTACTACTGTCTCATCTATGTGAATAATGTTCCTCGCTAATGCACTGAATAACTTACGTAGGCTGGTTTTTACTTTGGTCTGACCTTCACACCTGACACTAGGTCAATGGAATTTGTTCATTCAATTGCTGTGTTTTCTAAGAAAGCATCTCAGAGATGTATGGCTTCGTCTAAGGCTCCGTTGTTGGATCAGAATGAGCGATTCCCTAGAAATTGACTTCGCTGAATCCATGGCCTGACTTTGACCGGTCATAGGTCAACGACCTCCCCAATTATATCTAAATTTTTGATACCAAACAATCCACTATTCAATTATCTGCAGCTAAGCAAAATTTCGCGCGGCCACACCACGCTGTTCGAAAACCATTCCGAAAAAAACCTTCGGGGGAGGGAAAATTTGACCGCCACCTGAGTGTGTTAATATCCCACTTTTATTTTAGTTTCCATCATGATTGCTGCGGCGCCGCACATCAAGGTCCCCTCGTAAACATTCCAGCAGAATGCCTGCGTGGCATTCATGTCAGCCAAGTTGGTCGCTGCTGTGACTCACGGGTACCGACCACATCGCCGTGTCTCAGGCTGACAATAACAATGGTAGTACTACAAGCCGGTTACATTGGCTGTGCCGGACCATGTGTCAGCCAAGTTCATCCTTGTTGTGGCTCACAGGTACTGACCACATCGCCGTGTCTCAGCGCAGGGAAGCAAGCGTGCAAACACCTGTTGCTTCCACTTTGGCATTCGGGTAAGCGTGAGGGGTTTCGCTAGGCAGCATGTTCCTAAAACAAGATGCTGGGCTTGGTCATGTTAGGTCAGTGACCTCTATGATCTTCAAGAAGTCTAATGAACATTTATGTTGCTGTCCGTTATTAGTGAATTCAAGATGATCACCATAAACTACTCCATAAGCAAGCTCTCAATCTCCCAAGTGGTAGCAAAATAGCAGGCCAGTTTTGTTCTCGGTCTGACCTTTAAACCTGACCCTAGGTCAACGAAATTTGTTGTAATTGCAGTTGTAATTGTTTTTTGCCGAAGAAGCTGTCTCAGAGATGCATCGCTTTGCCCAACACTCCGTTGCCGCATCAGGTTGAACGATTCCCTAGAAATGGCCTTTTCAGCCAACCACGTCCTGACTTTTACCTGCCATATACTAGTGAGTGACCTTACAAGGTACATCAAGTTTGTATGCCAAAAGCTCCAATTTTCAACATCCTACAGATCTACAGAGCTTTGCGCAGCTACACCGTGCGTTCCGAAATATTTTTTGTTTGTTGTAAAAACCTCGGAGGGAGTGAGGGGTCTCAAATTGAGTCGCACCCAAGTGTGTTAAAGTACTCTGTTCCATGTGCCCTTTCCCTGGGATCTCGCAGTTTGTCAGGTAATCCCGCTGCGCTAGTGCTGGTCGTTAGGATCGAATGACTATTTGGGATTATAGGGCGCGTCGACATCAAAGGACATACTGCACTGTCGTTGCGGAAGATAAGCACGGGGAGATGCTCCCAAAAGTGGAAGTTACCTCAAATGATGTGTCAGAACACCCCACGGTCCGCCCACGTTTAGCCCACGTTCAGCCTACACAAACGGCCCCTGCAAAAACGCTCAAACTGTGATATGTTAACGGTCTGTATGAGCTGAACACTTGGATGCACTCCAATGCGCGGGGAGTACAGAACTTTAGCTCGTAGCTAAAGTTTAGCTCGCTAACTTCGCAAAATTCACGGGTAATCTGTTAATCACGGGTGTCCATTTGTGTTCTTTTGTGAGGGCCTTGACCCTTTGACCTTAAAATGTTGAGATGCCCCCCCTCCCCCCCCCCCAGTGCTAGCTTGGGTCCTCCAATGTTTTTGGCTGGAATACTACAAAAACGTGGGTGAAAGATGGCCATAACTCAAAGATATCTTTTTTGATCTTCCGTGTAGTGGTGCCTCGTATTACTCTCATAACGAAAAGTCATGGTTGCTCTCACCACAAGATACAAATCGTAACAGCTGTGCGGATAAACGATGCAATGAACTTCACATACATATGGCCATAAGACACTCAATGGTTTGTGAGGTTAAAGTGAAAAGCTCTAGAATGTGGGGATGACCCAAGTCCTTTATGGCTAACCCCGTCCCCGTCCCCCACAACCAGAATGCGTGCCACTTCCCATGGCCGCCACAGAAGAGCACCATCGGCACCCTAAGGTGGCATCTAAAGGGGCGCCTTCAGGTACCAATCAGAATAGACGCGTGCGTCCAGCGCCCGCGTCCTGGGTCCAGCCCTGCATGACTTATATGCTGCTTAAATCAAATGCATTTTTATAAGCTGTACAAAGATTAGAAACACAAATTGTCGTTAATCAAAATAAAGTGGGCTACATCTGATGAGAAAAAAATGGGAGGGGGCGGTAGGCTGTCGGGCCTTCGGCTCGCCCCCTCTAATAATTTACCAATATTGACACCCCTACTGTTAATATCTACTAAATCAAGCAAGTCGTACATTTATAATATTTTTTCTGTCCAATTTAATCGAAATAGTCAAGGTATTTGAAAAAAATCGCAGAGAAACTCGGCAAACTTAGAGTAAAACCAATGTTTCGGCCCAGCCAAACCCCCCGCTTACCCTGAGCCCACGGTCGACCAATACAGTGTATTCTTAGACACACTTTCGCTGGTCATGTGACGCAACTGTTTCCTTGCAAGTTAGGCGGGGGAAAGCAGGCTCTCACCTACAGGCTGACGGTGAGATATCTTATTAGTCATCAAATCTTATTGAAAAGATCGTATGGCACCGAAAGTCGGTAACGGCCAACTCTGGCTTGCTGGGTCGCGCACGCGTGACACGCAGCACGTGCGACATAACAGTTCATGCAACATGATTGTCTGTTCGATTCCATATCAATCCATGCCGCTCCCCAGTGGCACCTGGCGGAGCGGCACGCATTGGTTGCTGGTGTGGTGCTGACCTAGGTGCTGCAATGCTTCACAAAAATTTAAGGCCTGGCAACAAAATTTCAATCGTTCCGGAGCGTTTGGATGTGACACGTAACCCGTGCTTACGTACTCGTGAAAACACACGACAGGCCATTTCATTCCTTATCACGGCATATCTGTCCCGTGAAACCACATGCTCTGAGTGCGGAAATGTGGCGTAAAACGCAAAAACCGACGAAATCGGCAAAGTGGATCTTCACAGTTAGTGCGCACGTGGAACGTGACGCGTGGGACACCACATCTTACATCAAGTGACTGCCCCTTAGATTGCCTATCGAAGCGTGGCGCTCTCGAGTCACTTCGTGCCCTGAGTGCCACAATATCGCAGGGAATTGTGAACATGTCGAAAATAGCCAGATCCATATTTCGACACGTGAACGCCATGACACGTAGCACATGTAACCAATCATTGCCGTCGAGGATCGAAGCGTACCACTCCGAAGTGTGTCCGTTTCCTGGGTGCCGAGATTTGGCACAAAATGGTAAGCCTGGGACGAGAGCAAATTCCATCTTTGAACGCGTGCCACGTGATACGTGCGATCGCCGCATTTCGCACGGCTCATCTCTTCGTGCCACTCCCGGGTTGCCCCGATCTGCCGTTGTCGAGATATCGGTGCAGGGTGGCATTATCGGTCGGAGGCAGTTAATTACGACGGCCAATCACATGATCCGACGGCCGTTTGACCTTAAAGCAACCGCCGACGTCGGCCGGGACACCGGACAGCGCCCCTTCCGTCGCGGCATAGAGTCGCCATGCAACCCATTAATCTAGACCTATTCGGAGCAGACCATTGTGAAAATATGGTCAACAAATGGGTGGCACAAGAAAAGAACGCGTCGGCCAAACACACTCATGTAGTTTTCAACGCTAAATCGTGAATAGTTTGACGGTAGGGGCTTGTATTCGACGCCGATTTTCAAAACTTGGCCGCTTGCAACTTGTATTGCAATTTGCAGCGCGACCGTATGACGCAAGAAACTCGGAATGCACAACTGGAGGTGTAGCCGTTTAAATTGTAAATGTTGCGAAACCAAAATTCACGCCCATACCACCGCTGCGTACACAATATAGGCCCAAAACGTAAAAAACCCGTCAAAACGGCCAATTGTATGTTTTTCAAACATGTGTGCACGTGCTGCGAACCATGTGACACCTTAAACTTATACCAGTCCAGTGGCGCATGGCATTGTCTTCTGGGTGTGCCAGTTTCATGTCGCTGCGACCCTCGGCTATCCAGATGTGGCTCCAGGAAAACGATAGCAGTGTGTCGGGACCGTCGGCCAGTGCGTCCGCGAAGTTAGCGTCGCCCGTGTTAGATCTGTGGGGATTTTTGCGCCCTCTTTCGCAAACCACGCGCTCATTCTTGCAAAACGCGGAATTTTGATATGACTCGGACGCACTTTGCCAGCAGGCCTTGCTCGTGTGAAAAATCCCATTAAAAAATTATTACCCGATTAGCTTGCAGGTAATCCCAACGAAGTAGTGGACAACCACACACACACACACACACACACACACACCACACACAACACACACACACACACACACACACCACACACACACACACAACTATATAGATATATCTATAGATAGATATATATATATAGTATATATATATACACATATACTACACACCACATTGCTCCATTACTATAATAACAGATATTCTTAGGATTGTCGTCACCACGACCTTCTAAAGGTAAAAAGGTCACTGTTATTAAGTTAAAATCAGCGACCTTTTGCTCAGAACAGGTATCTAGGTTCAAGGCGGTTGCACGAGGCCTGGGGGGTACTTTGAACATCGACCTGCAATTTGATCTTGTGTGACCTTATTTGACTCCGAGGTCATGACCTCGGAACTTCAAATTTTGACATGAGCGAGTTCCCATACAGACTTCTCTAGCTATCTTAAAGGGAATGTTTCACATTCGAAGATACTGAAGTAAGCATCAGATATGATGAAAGAACTCACGTAACCATTGGCATCCCTTTCAAGTGGAAAAGACTGCTCTAGACAGCGTAATTCTCTGTTTAGTAAATACGCTCCTCGCTGCGTCATGACATGATTGCGTCGTTATATCTTGCACATTGATTGAGAGCCAGTTGACGGCCGTTGTACCTGGAAATTGCGCGTACGAACGCCCGATGTGAACACCTCGACAGTTATGCTTTTGTTGGCCTTGATAGCCGCATGGCATACGGGATGGCAGGCTTTGAATGACATTATTACAACGCCATGAATACCAAGGTGACTGAAATACCATTCCCGATAAACCTTCCCCAATTTTAGCGGACGCGTAGCTCAGAAAGCTAGACGGCTTAAGAGGGCAGGATTGTGAACAGCACCGAAAGGCTTTCAACGTGACTATTCCAGTTTAAAACCTCATTAAACATAGAACATTTCGTTTCATTTTTGATATCTCAGTGATCAAATGACCCCCCATCCGATCCGAGGTAAACGATTTTCAAACCGACCACCCGGGCGCGTACATTCAAGTGGATTGTCTCTATCCATCACGGACCTCACGATACGAGCATGAGTACTACTGCCCCATCTTCAGGCAAATTCATCGCTACCCTTTAAATTGCGTGTGAGGAGAAACAGGCTGACAACGGCAATATGCCCCCCTGTCCCATCGCCTGCGAAGATCTGCGGTCACTGACCACAACACACACATCATTAACTGACATTTATTCGATGGAAACAGAAAAATCAACAAATATTTGATCGAACAGTTGTACTCAAGCTTCGCAAATAGGAGCAACACCAGCAAAACTAGCATGCAAGCAGCCATTTGAACTGGACTGAGTACTTGCTTTGTACAACACACAACCAAATCCAACATGTAGTGATACTTAACTGTCCCACGGGAAATAGCTGCCGGCACACAACGGAATTTTCAATTACAAACATAAAAAACCTTCCGGTTTAGTACATTGCAAAGGTATAACCCGCACCACACCGCAGGTTCCCCACCGAGGTTTTCATTAACCTGCATCACAGGCTTTGCACCCAGAACTCTATTAACATTCAGTCTGTAACAATTATGCTGCGGGGCTATGCAAATGAATTATGCTATAGTATCAAACATGCCTGGAAAATAGACCCAAACACATGACTTGATAAACAACATGGTGGATGCGACAGTGCCATCAATATCAAATGCATGCAAGCATAGTGCTAATCAAACATACCTGCAAAATCATTTTTTTCGCGCTAAGCCGTCACTACTGGATGGGCGACACCCTTCCAGGCCCACTCTGCGCCCCCCGCTCGCACCTCCCATCTCGCTCGCCATCGACCGCCACGCGCAACATACCGCGTCGCACGCCAGCAGTGCCGCGCTGCGGCCGCCACCGGAACCTCGCCGGGCCGACAGCGCCCCTGGCGGCGGCTACTGACACTGCGCCAGGTACTGGGCCAGCGCGTCGCGGTTTCGCGCTGCAGCCAGGCAGCGTTGAGGCGGATGGTCTCCAGCGCCTGCTGGATGCTGCGCTCGGCGCCCGGGTGCGGGTGCTGGATAAGAACTGCTCCACCTCCTCGGCGCGCTCCAGCGTGCAAAAGTCGTCCGTCAGCGACTTGACCAGCTGAGCCCAGCAGGCGGTCCCTGTAGGGAATGTGCCGGGTCAGTGCTGCAGGACCGCACGACACGGCCGGCAGTGACGACCAACACGGGATTGCCGCTCCCCGCGCACGAGGCCGCCGCGTGGGACCCGCGGGATCACACTGGACCACGCGTCGTTATGCACAGCTGATCGCCAAACATGCTAAATCGTGATTGTTGCCTTTTAAAATGCTGTGCGTATGCGTGGTGAAACATCGTGGTATGCAGGAGCGGAGGCAAAGGAGGGGCGGGGGGGGGGCATTGAAGGGCCGTGCCCCACCCCTTGGTTCCAAGGGGCCTTTTCGGGCCCCTCGGAAGCTACGATTAAGTACCCCGAAAGGCCGGCCGGAGGTCGTATTCAGGGACCCCCGCCCACAGGGACGGACATTCCGATGCCAGTCACAGGGCCACCGCACGCTGCTGCGGGCCCTAAGTCGACAAGAGAATATATGTCGGTCCAGCACCGCCAGTAACGCACCATCGGCTCTGTGGCGGCATGGGGTCCCATGGGCGCCCATTTTCCAAGCAGGAACAGAGTCGAAACCAGCGATTTATGTCGGTCGGGGCCCATAGCGCCTAACGTGGGACCTGCGCTGGCAAGGTGCCCTAAGTCGGCCAGACGCAGTGTTCGAGGAGGCCCGAACAAGGGCCTGGGCGGCCCAACGGAACCGAATATCAAAAGCCTGGTTGAGGGGCATAGGGGTCTGAAGGACTGGCTGTGGTCACATAAATAATCGCGGTCCTGACGTCTGGATCTCGCCAGGCCTAAAGGCCCAGCATCCAGCGGACGTGTGGTGGCGCAGGCGGGCGCGTACCTTGTACCGGTCGCAGAGGATCTGCCAGTTCTGCTTGTAGAAGTCCCAGGTGAGGTCGCGTCCTATCCGGTTCGAGGAGACCGAGATCATGACGAACACCGACTCCTGGGCTCGCACCTCGTCCTGCCGACATGCACCGTCTTCAAACACTGGGCTCGCGGCGGCGTGCGTGTCATCCGCCATACGCTTCTCTCAGCAACAGATGGCAGCACAGTCGATTCACGCGGAGCGTTGGCGCCCCATGTCACCAGCTACGTGTTTGAACAGCTCTACTCGACACTTAACGTACAGACGGGTCAAGCCTATGAGCAAGTCAGCGGCTCCAGGTGGGGCAAGAAAACCCAACCGTTCGAAGGTAGGTCGAACGTGACTCGCTCACAAACATTCGAAGTACTTCACTCAAGCACGCTCGAAGGTAATTCGTTTACAACACTGGAAGATGATTCGCTTACAAACGCTCGAAGTTCACACGACGCCAATCCACCAGGGTGGCGACACCCACCGAAAGTGCGAACTCGAGCACGCTGGAGAGCAGCGAGACGTCCGGGATTGAGCCGAGCGCGTGCGCGATCCGGTTCTTCTCCTCGTGCATCTCAGCCTCCCGGTACAGCTGGGGAGCGGCCCGCGGCAGCGTCAGCCTACGCATGCGCCACCCGCTGGCGCACCACGGCCCAGGCACCGCGTGCTGCTGATCATTGGCGTTGCACGCTCCCGTGTCGTTAGAAACGGACGTTTGTATATGTTGCCCTGGAGCCGGCGCGTTGCAACAGCACCGGCTCCGACGCGGCGCGGCAACGACAGAAGCGTCCACAAACGCGAGGACGCCACATCGACACGAGCCAGGACTTCTTCAGCCCCGGCTTCACGTTATGAAAATAGCGCTCTATCCCTTCCGAGGACTAATCTCTCATCCAGAACGCACATCTCCGGATATGACCAAGACGTTCGACAAACACACATTCCCTCCACCAGCATAGCTGGGCCTGCGACGGTCACCGTTCTCAAACACCCCAAACAAAGAGCAGGGCAGCCTTGCAGGCGCTCCCTGTTCAGGCGACGGCGCGGCCGCACGCCGCACCTTGAGCATCATGGCGTACTCCTCCTTGCCGCCGCGCTTGAGCACGGCGCGGTAGGCGGCCGAGCGGAGGTCGGCGTGCAGCACGCCCCCGCCGTCCAGGTGCGCGCGGAACAGCCGCTCCGCCTCGGCCAGCACCACCTCGTCGTCGAACGACACCAGGTGGGCGATCACCAGCGGCCGCAGCAGGGTCGTCATGTGGCCTGGCGCACGGAGCCGGCAGAGGTCAGGTCAGCACGGTCGTCACGTGGCCTGGCGCACGGAGCCGGCAGAGGTCACGTCAGCACGGTCGTCACGTGGCCGGGCGTTGGGATGGTCGCGCTGGGTATGCAACAGCTATTCTGTGACATGGCAGGGTGGAGCCAGGCCAGCCCAGTCAGAGGAAGCCGCGTGACCTGGCGCGCGAGGTGACAGGTGAGGTGTACGCAGTTGTGGGGATGCAGGCGGGGTGTACACAGTTGTGAGGTGTACGCAGTTGTGGGGATGCGGGCGGGGTGTACACAGTTGTGAGGTTACGCAGTTGTGGGAATGCCGGCAAGGTGTACACGGTCGTGAGGTGTACGCAGTTGTGAGATGTGCGCAGTTGTGGGAATGCCGGCAAGGTGTACACGGTTGTGAGATGTGCGCAGTTGTGGGAATGCGGGCGGGGTGTACACAGTTGTGAGGTGTGCGCAGTTGTGGGGATGCGGGCGGGGTGTACACAGTTGTGAGGTGTGCGCAGTTGTGGGGAGGCGGGCGAGGTGTACACAGTTGAGGTGGACGCAGTCGGTCGGACCCATTACTGCCGACCTGCTGCAAAACATAAAGCAAACATCCAATTGCGGCCAGGACGACAGTGTCGCTGGATACGACTCCACGTGGCATTCCTGGCCCGGCGACCAGCCAGGGGGAGTGCAACCCAGGGCAGCTCCGACTCACTCTCTCCGTCCTGCTGGTGCCAGCCGAGCCGGGCGTGGATGGCCTGCAGCAGACGGCGGCAGTAGGCGTGGTACGGCTCCACCATGTCCGTGTGCTGCAGCAGCGGCCGCAGGCGGCGCAGGCAGCTCAGCAGGCACGACCACACGGTGAACTCGTCCTCGTCACGGAACGACGCCGCCAGCCGCAGGAAGTCCACCGTGCTCGAGTCGCCCGCCTGCACCTGAGCGACGGCACGGCACGGCACGGTCAGTGGCCGCCAGGGCACGGCTCGCGCTGCGCCGTGATCGGCAGCGCGCTGGACCGGTCAGCCGGCTCCTCAGTAAGTCACGTCCGGCTGCTCCGTCTACATCAGCGGGACGCAAATACACCAGTTCGCCGCAGTGCACGCAACTCCATCCTCCGCCGTCAGCCCAGGCGGCGGCGGCAGCGGCAGCCAGACGACGCCATACTCACCAGGGCGAACAGGTCGTCCACGAGGCCATTGCGGTCGAGCGGTGGCATAACCTTGCTGGCGATGGCCGATTTGAACTGCTCCAGCATCTCAGGCGGGTACTGCACCCTGCACGACGTGGGCGCGCGCGCCGGTTAGCGCGCGACTGAGGCCAGGCGCCTTCCCCGTCGGCACCGACACATTGGGGACGGCAGGTGAGGAAGAGGTCGACGCCAACTGGAGAGAAGGGAGGCGTGGCACGGGTGGCGATGGGGGGGGGGGGGGCATCGAGTTGGACCTACGCGAGCTTCCCGGATGTGATCGGTTCCTTTGCTATTCGGGAGTTCGTGTCCTTTTTAGCTGGGACATCACATAGGTTCGACATTTTCCCCGCAGCCCAGCCGTGACAGGTAGCGTTACACCATTCAGCAGAGCAGGGCCGGCACCTTACGCTCCGATGAGATCCAACAACTCGGTGCACATCGCGGTAGCGACACCATCTCGCTGCAGCGCGGCGGCACAAGGCTATCCTTCATCGTCCGAGTACGGCCAAACATGACATGCCGCGCTGATCATCTTGCAGACATGATAATCACATGTAGCGCATCCGTCATTGCGGTTTGGGAAATGCAGTGTGCCTGCGGGCCGCCACTAGTCGCTCCCCTGGCTCCGGCTGACCACGGGTCCCTTGTACTCGGCGATCAATACAAGGGACGAGTGTTACGTCACCGCAAAACAATGCCTAAAACAGAAATGAGGCCAATCCACTCTGCTTAAAAAATTCCCGCATGACTTTTACGGAGCAGAGTCACAACGTCTGTGGCATTGCCTGACGCTCACCTCAGCCTGAGCTTGTGAGGGGTCACGTGGGCGCAAGGAACGCTCACCTGTAGAAGCCAACCGAGCCGGGGTTGACCTTGACCCAGTCTGCGGGGGCGATATTCTCCAGCCGTACCTCCGTTGACTTCGTATCCAGAATCACCTTGTGGATGGTCTCGGATGGGGACTTGCTGGAGCTGAACGACAGCGGCACCATCCACATCTGGTCATCGGCTGCCGGTGGTACAAGCCAGGCCAGGTTAGGTTAGGTCGGGTCGGGTCGGGTCAGGTCAGGTCAGGTCAGGTCAGGTCAGGTCAGATCAGGTCATCACCACCTGCCAGATACTCGACGCCCGATTTGGCAAGCCTGACGCGCCGACATCCACCGCCGGCTATCAGCCGCAGCTGGTGGCCCATTACCATGCACTGAAGGCTACCGCGCGCGCGCACGCGGCACTCGGAACAGCGGCTGCTGACGTCACAGGTCGCATGCATACAGCGACTCCTGACGTCACTGGCCGCATGCAGACAGCTCAATCCAGCGACGGCCGCCTCGAGCACACAGAGCAGGCGCCATATCAGCGAAGATGAGCCGCCGCCGCCGAATATTTCGTGCCGTTCCGATCGGCGGGTAGGCCGCGGTGTCTACGCCGCACCTGAATACTCGCCTTCGGTGGCCGTGTCAGCACCGGCGGCTACACCGGGACCGCGGTGCCGCCGGCGCCTGTCCCACCACCCCGGCCCAGCCCCGCCCAGCACGGGGGCTCGCCCCTCCTCCGCCAGGGCGGCGTACCGTCCGGTTTGCCGTCGGCCAGGCAGCGGCGCTGTGAGGCGGTGATGACGCGCGCGTTGCCCTCCTGCCGCTCGGGCGACGGACACACGGGTAGCCCGTCTGCCGGGTCCAGGAGGACATGACGTCGCCCACCGGCTTGCCGCTGGCCTCCTCCAGCGCCGCCCATAGGTCCTCGGTGAACGTGTTGCCGAACTGGTGCCGGCGCAGGTACAGGTTCATGCCGCGCTTGAAGTCCTGCCGCGCGGCGGGAGGGCGGGCGGTGAGTGGAGGCCGACGCTGGGGTGAGTGCTGGAGGTCAATGTCCGGACTCAGACGGACCCAGCGACCAGCGCACCGCGGCGGTCTCCAGATGGGAGTGTCCACCAGCCGACGTCACGTGCACGCGGGCCTGACTGTGAAGAGAACGCGACGAGCCACACGGCGCACGCCTAGGCCAAGGTCACAAGTCATCGGCAAGTGGAGCACGCCATCCTGGCACGGTGGAAACTATCTACGACCCGCAGCAGATCCGCCGTGGCCCCCGCGGCGACGACACAGCCCGCTTGTCTCGGCCGGCGGCCGCATACCTCGTGGCCGAGGAACTCGTGCAGCATGCGGATGACGCAGGCGCCCTTGTCATAGCTGATGCCGTCGAAGATTTCATCCACCTCGGCCGGGTTACTGACCGGCACCTCGATCGGGTGGGACGTCCTGAGGAGCCAAACACCAGTGCCGGAGTCGGAACACAATAGCAGCTTCGGTATACGCATCACGCACCGCACCGGGGTTTTGCGTCGAGTTACGTAAGCGTTTCAGAAGGCACGGTCGGGCAAAGAGCTTAGACAGTTTTCATGAGGACGGCCCGAATTAGCTTAATCAGTTCATAAAATGCATACTCGGAACACCACCGCGCTCAGGCTAAAAGGCGATAGCTTGACGCGTTGTCGCTGAACCGCGGCCCACACCAGCATCCACTCCTTCTCAACAAAGGCGGGCGTTGATTCCACTCACCGACAAGATAAGAGCGCCAGCAAACCTACATGGACCACATCGCCACAAACCACGCCACAACAATAGGACTCTCGCACGGCGAGCACAGCCGGTCTGACACCCACACATCACAGTCCGCAGCCCCGGAGCCCCACAGCTTCACGGCGCAGCCCCACGGCGCCGCAGCCTCACAGCCCCACAGCCCGCGCAGCAGCACAGCCCCACAGCCTCACAGCCCCGCAGCCCCACAGCCTCACAGTCCCACAGTCCCACAGCCCCGCAGCCTCACAGCCCCACAGCCCCGCAGCCTCACAACCCCGCAGCCCCGCAGCCCCACAGCCTCACAGTCCCACAGCCCCACAGCCCCGCAGCCCCACAGCCCCACAGCGCCGCAGCACCACAGCGCCGCAGCCCACAGCGCCGCAGCCCCACAGCCTCACAGCCCCGCAGCCTCACAGCCCACAGCCTCACAGCCCCACAGCCTCACAGCCTCACAGCCTCACAGCCCCGCAGCCTCACAGCCCACAGCCCACAGCCTCACAGCCTCACAGCCTCACAGCCCCACAGCCTCACAGCCTCACAGTCCCACAGCAGCCTCACAGCCCCACAGCAGCCTCACAGCCCGCAGCTCACTCACAGCCTCACAGCCCACAGCCCCGCAGCCTCACAGCCTCACAGCCCCACAGCAGCCTCACAGCCCCGCAGCCTCACAGCCTCACAGCCTCACAGCCTCACAGCCTCACAGCCTCACAGCCTCACAGCCCACAGCAGCCTCACACCCCACAGCAGCCTCACAGTCCCACAGCAGCCTCACATCCCCACAGCAGCCTCACAGTCCCACAGCAGCCTCACATCCCACAGCAGCTCACAGTCCCACAGCAGCCTCACATCCCCACAGCAGCCTCACAGCCCCACAGCAGCCTCACAGCTCACAGCCACAGCCCCACAGCCCCACAGCCCCACAGCCCCACAGCCCGCAGCCTCACAGCCCCACAGCCTCACAGCCCCACAGCGACACTAACCTGAGCGAGTCGGTGGCCAGCGCGCCATGTAGCACTCGGAGACGAACTGCATCCAGATCTGTAGTGGGGGAA
>NW_023596545.1:16618413-16643705 GCF_011947565.3 Pollicipes pollicipes | reverse complement strand
CCCCTGACGTGTTGTGCGCCGCGTCGAACCGGCTCCAGAATGCGGCGCCGCGCGCTGACAGCAGAGACGCGTCACACACAACACCGGCAGGCGGGGCAGGGCGCGCCACTGACCGCGCACAACACGTGATAAGACGACACACCAGCGGTCACTGCTGCCGACGTGGCGTCCGCACATGCTGCATCTGCTTCCGGTCCCTCCTCTGAAAGGAAAGGCGTTCAAATCCGCCGCGTTTTCCTTTGGGGAGGATTGGCCAAATGCTTCCATCTCGCTCAAAATTAATTCAGCAACACCGTTCCGGGTCGCCTGCAGCGCGTGTCTTATTTGGATCTGGGGCAGCACCGGAATGACAAGCCGTAAACTTAATATTCGGATTGGAGTATGGCAGGGCGAACAGCAATCGCCATGATCAAGCTGATTTCAGAACCTGTTCCCACAAAACAAGCATAATGTTAACGGGCGATGGACTCAAAGCGAAACCATTGAAGTTAGTTCCCACGTGCTCCTGGTCCGCTGCGGCGGGCCGCCGTCCTCACCTGTAGTAAAAGTCATCCACAGCGAAGGACCACCGTCCTCACCTGTAGTGAAAGCCATCCACAGCGATGGGCCGCCGTCCTCACCTGTAGCGAAAGCCATCCACAGCGACGGGCCGCCGTCCTCGCCTGTAGTGAAAGCCATCCACAGCGACGGGCCGCCGTCCTCACCTTAGTGAAAGCCATCCACAGCGACGGACCGCCGTCCTCACCTGTAGTGAAAGCCAATGTCGTGGTTGCCAGCCACCACCAGCCGACGGAGTCCTTCGGAGACGGGGAAGAGACTGTCGAAGCGGCGCACCGTCTCCTGGAACTCCTCCGGGCCGCTCCACTTGCCCTCGTCGTGCAGGTCACCTGGGTCACCAGACCACGCTGACGGTCCACTCACGCAGCTCCGCGGCCCATATAGACAACACTCATCAACTTCACCGGAACAAACAAACTCCTCTCTTGCATTTTGTGAGCATATGACGAGGTACTGGGCAGCTGTTGCTCCTTTACCACAGCAGGCTAACGAACGGCGTGGCGATAGGCCGTTCTGAGCCGAGAGTTCTATATTCCCTTCATTCCAGCCCGTCAAAACCCCATCGATCATACTGAAATGGTCTACCTTAACTTGACGCCTATATCATCGTTGTCGCAAGATTACGTCTGACTCACTGCATTAAATGACTACTCACTGCCGAATGAGGCAACTAACTGCTGATGGCGATTCTGACGATGATTCTGATTGAGGCCACGAATATAAGAACGATACGCCGTGCCAACGACAGAACCGATGGCATGGACTTGATCGTGATGATGCTAGCACCCGCCAGGTTGAAGCGGCGGCGACACGGCTAACAGTCGGAGGCAGCAGGTCAGGCTGCTGACGACAGCGACCAGCTGCCCGGAGCGGGCGCCCACCGAGGAAGACGACCGCGTGCGGCTGGTGCAGCGTGACGGCCGACACGTAGGACCGGTGCATCTGCCACTCGCGGCGCAGCTTGTCGAACCAGTGGCCGTGGCGCGAGCCGAGCAGGTGCGTGTCGGCCAGCAGCATGAGCCGCAGGCCCGGCTCGCCGGCGGACAGCGGCGCCGGCCACGCGCACTGTCGGCACCAGCACGCTGTAGGGCGCGCCCGAGGCGGCGGGACACACAGCGGGCGTCGCCCAAGGGCAGCAGGCAGAGCAGGGTGACGACACGGTGGGCGGGAAGGCCGAAGCTTTCACAGAATTGAGTGGTAACAATTGCGGCTTGCCGCACAAAGTCCAGTGGGACATAACACACGTAGACAGTTTGTCTGCCAACAAAGTTGCTGACCAGTTTCACCAGCACTATAGTGATATGTGCATGTTACATATGCTCGTGTTTGACGGTTCGGATCGTCCGTCACACGCGGAGCGGAGGGGCAGGGCGGCTAACCTGGGCCAGCACCGCATAGTGGTGGAAGACCTCGCAGTATAGCAACAACAGTACGCAGAACGCCAGCAGACTGGCGGCGAACACGCCGACCACGCGACATTGACAGCCGCCAGCCATCTCACCGGCTGCGGGTCAGCTGATCATCGTGGCTCACTGGCGACTCTGGCGGAGAAAAGCAGTACTAACGACGTAACACTGACGGCCGCCGGCCATCTCAGCGCTGCGGGCCAACTTTTCTTCAGTGCGGGATGCTACAGAGGTTACGTGCATATGTTGTGTATTGTAGGTGTAACGTTCACCACACGGAGTGCGCCGGGACAGCCTGAAAACAGGCACATTTCAAAGACGAGCTAATCACAACCAATTTACCCACAACGATCAAGGTATCTTGGGATAGGGTTATCAGGAACGCTCAAGGATAAATGGAGGATACCGCCCATAGCCTTGTCATTGCCGGAGTTACTAAATTCGTTTCGTGGTCTCGCTCTACTCCCAACTTCGTTGCGAGAAACATTGATTTGTCACGGCAAAGCATGAACTGTCCGTCGACCGAGTCATTTGCACGCTGCAAGCTAGAACTTGATCTCCCGCCAGAACTTCAGCTTGACGTTGACGATGTCGATGAGCCACTTCTCTTGGAAACTGGTTTTCCCCGGCACGTGTCGCATTCGACTGGTCTCCATCATGTAGAATACCTGGCCAGACAAGGGGAGGCGACATTGGCACTGCTCCAATCTCAGGAAAGAACGGCTGGTGATGACTGCATTCGTGGCAAATGTGATGTAGCAGCAATTGCGATTCCTCGCATGTAAAGACCAACATTCACAAATCAGTTATTGGAATCACACGAGTTATGCGACCCCCTGAGGAAAAGACCCTGGTCCCGAGACAGCTGACGCCAGTCACGCGTTACAGGAGCTAGGGCCTCGGGTCGCGCCGGTATTACCTCCACGGGAGCGTTGGAGAACTGCGACTTCGGCACGGTGAGGAAGAAGAACACGTATGCGACAGCCTTCGGGATCGGTTGGTGGTGTTCTGGGATACTGAAGCGGACCTGTAAGAAGAGCGCCAACATCAGCAGCGGCGTGCGGTACCCGAAGACGACCTTTATGGTCGAACGCAGCATCCGGCTTAGTTGTGCATGAAGTGAAGTGACAAGAATGTCATCCTGGGTACATATCATCCAAACAAGAAGGGTGGGCGAACGGCAGCCATACACTACTAAGTTATGGACAACACTACCTCACTTAATTTTCTACAATAATCCAAATTAAGTCATGTTCATTTTCTCAAAATTTATACTCCTGCCATTAGGTATGTCGCGGCATGTACCTGGTGCTATTCGGAATGCGCTTTCGTTCCTTCACATGAAGTTGTGGTCTGTGTCTGACGTTTAAACCGCACCGATTATCTCTAAGGAACGGAACAGCCCTTTTAACCCTTTCCAACACACCAATGCTCCAACCTACACTCCACTTGCTTTCGGCATCATGGCTCTGCAATCAAGTACAAGAAAAGAAAAATCAAACACCGGGTCCAGCAATCTGCGAGAGCTGCTCCAGTGCATCGCAGGATCCTTGGAGTTGCTCTCACAGCCACCTGGAAGAACGTGACGCGCCAGCAGGCGTTCCTCCTCCGAGCGCAGGAAGTCGACGCAGTAGCGCCAGCGGATGGCGTATCGCCACCGACCGCACCACGTTCGTGCACGGTCGCCACGCCGCTGCGCACGTCAAAGCCGTCGGGCCCGGGGCGGCGCCAGCGGCGGCACCCGGCTCTGTCAGCAGGGCGCGGCAGGCGGCGCGGTAGGCCTTGCACACCAGCGCCGCCTCGGCCGTCCTCCTGCGCGTCGCGGTCCGGCATCGGCGCCGGGGTAGCGCGCCGGCGGCCGGCGCTCGCCAGCTCAGCGGCCGCCTCGGCCAGCGCCCTGGCGCGCCCCACTGCTCGGCGTCGGCCGTCGGCGCAGTTGGCGCAGCAGGCGTCGCGCCTCCAGCTGCAGCGGCGCCAGACCCAGCTCGCGCAGGTGCGGTAGATGACGCGGTGCTCCAGGCGGGCCGCGCGCGCGCCTCCACGCCTCGCCACTCGGGCACCGTCATCACGTGCTCGGCCAGCCGCACGCCGAGCGGCAGCAGCCGGTGCCACGGCACCGGTCGCCCGACTCGACGTAGCGCCGCGCCGCCTCGAGCACGCGGCGCAGCAGCCAGGCCGGCGGCGGAGAGCGCGCCCGGTGCCGCCTGCAGCTGCGGCAGCGCGCCGGCGTCCAGCAGCTTGGAGCACGGGAGAGCACGGCGTGCACCACCAGGCGCGCGTGGCGTCGTGACATTGCGGCTCCGACAGCTCGGACAGGTCCGTCAGGTCAGACAGCTCGTCCGGGGGCTCGTCTCGACGGCTCGCCTGAGGGCCGGCGACGCTGCATTCTCGCCAGACGGGTTGGCCTGATATGGGGTCCGGGGCGTTGCGCTGCGCAGGACTCGTCGCGAACGGAGATTTGTGGCTTCTCCTGCCGAGGAATTCCTTGAAGTTTCGGTCGCGGGTACTCGTTGCGGACGGGTTCGGTTGAGCTATAAATCTGAGTGTCTCTTGTTCGAAGTGCTCTTCGGTGGGGGATGGAGATGGGGCTTCCTCCACCGATGCCTTTTCGACGCGTGGTCGCCAGCATCCTGATGGAAGGTCCCTTTGAAGGTGGACTGCCAGGGGTCACCGAAGACGATCCTTTCAAAGGTAAATGAGGCATCCATGGTGGACGACGGTTTTGAGGACGGATCCACATCACTGTGGTCATCTACTTGCTGCCACCGTCGTCCACAGGCTGGCTAGGTGCTTCCCCCATAGATGGCTCATCCAGAGAAGGACTGCACCATCCATTGTGGCAGGATCTTCAGAAGCAGAAGCGTGTCATCCTTGCAACAGGATCTTCCAAGGCAGCAGCAGGCACATCTTGGAGAGGCCACCTAATTGGTTTGCAGCTGCAATCTTTGTGGAATGAGCTTCCATGGGCAAAGCACCAGTATTGGCTTCAACTGCATCCCTTGATGCCATGACTGGGGCATCATTGGTGGGAACACCAGCAGGAACATTCTGCTTGGCTTGGGGTCGTTCCATTGGTGCAAAAGAGGCACCCTTTGCAAGGATCTTCCAATGGTGCTGTAGGTCCACCCTTTGAAGAACGGTCTTTCAAGGGCGTAGTTTGGTCATCTTTTATGGAAGAGCTTCAATGGGTGTGGCAGGCATACCAGTTATAGGTGCTTCTTCTGTATGTGGGGCAGGCACAGTGGTTGTGGAAGCATTCCCTGATTGTATTGCTGAGGCCTCATTTGCAGACAGGTCAGCAGGTGCATTTTGTATGGAAGGTTCCTCTACAGGGGCATCATCTGTAGCAGGGCTCCCAGATGAAGGTGCAGGGACATTATCCACAGCATGATTTTCTGATGAGGGTGCAGGAACACCATCTGCAGGAGGGTTTTCTGATGAAGATCCAGGGGCAGCATCTAAAGAGGGGGTTTCTGATGGTCTAGGAGCATTATCTGTAGAGGACTTCCCTGATGAAGGTGCAGGGACATCATCTATAGGAGGGTTTTCTGATGAGCGTGCAGGAACATCATCTATAGGAGGGTTTTCTGATGATGGTGCAGGGGCAGCATCTATAGAGGGGTTTTCTGATGGTCTAGGAGCATCCTCTGTAGAGGACCTCTCTGATGAAGGTGCAGGGACATCATCTGTAGGAGGGTCTTCTGAGGATGATGCACCAGGAGCTGAGACATCCATTATACAGGTCGAGTTTGGATAAGGACTTCAAGCTCAATGATGTGCTTGACAGTACAGCATCTGAAATTGAAGCACCAATCTCAAGGATCTGATTGAGGGAAATTTTAGGTTTTTTACATTAATCAAAATTGTGCTGATGAATTAGTTGTAATGCACAAACTACCACTAAGGGTGAAGATAACAAAACTGAGCATTATACCATTGCAGCATGCCATTCAGCAAGCCCACATTTCATTTCACAAAGAAATTCATTGAATAACTTGTAAGTTAGGACTTAAAAAGAATCAACCCTACCTTCTAGCACATTCAAATCATTTCTCAAAAACCATACATTCCATGTCATATTCCTACCACATCAAGACACCATATTTAGCCATCATGTCAATCAGTCAACAGCCTGCAGAAGCTCCACCCTGAAAAGCACATGCTGATTGAACTACCACAATAGCCTGACATTGTGCCTCCAGTGTCACAGGACCTACACCTGACCAATATCTGCTGTTCTATGATAGTAAGCTGTAAAGAGGGTAAGCTGATGTCCACAACATAATCTGTTTCATGATTATTCATCGAGTTAAATGTGATAAAAGCACCAGCTGATGAGCAATTTGATCTTGCCGCATAATGTATTTATGTGCATAATGACCACTAAGCATCCCACACTAATTTCGTAGCTTGCGTGAACTTTACGTAGTTTTCTAGAGCAATGGCACTAGCTTTCCAGTGAGTCCATGATACAAAACGTGCTCAGCCATGGCTCTGTTACATATCCTTACCTGGAACGTGCAATCGGTTACCTTTCTAATGCACATATTTTCGTCTTATCGTTGACCGCCACCGGCTCCCCGGCCAAATCCCGTCCAGGTCCAGGCAACCTTTCAGTCACAAATTGCCGCCCCCCAAGCCCTGCATTACTGCATTTTGGATGAGCGACGCTGTGACGTCATCATGGGACGTAATCATACGTTACCTTACCTGATGGTGATCGGGAATTGTAAAAGGCCACTAGGCCTGTAGGTCCCGGTCTCGTCAGGCTCCCGGTCCGGCAACCAAACAGTCTCACATTATGGGAAGATTCAGTGTGGGACGTCGTACATGATGTCAGCCCAGTGCGTATCAGGCCTAGACTTGAACTGTTCAACTGAGGTCGACGACACGACCAGGTGTGGAAGAGCGTTCCAGTCGTTGACAACCCGCATGCTGAATGAGTTACGACGGACGAGAGTCCTAGCTCGCGGTTTTCTGAGCTTCCATTGGTGTCCTCTTGTCACCTCCGAGTTGTGCCTTGTCAGGAACTCCTCTTCCGATAGCGACATGCCTCCGTGAAACAGCTGGTACACTGTTACCATGTCTCCCCTGCGACGACGATAGTACAGTGAGGGCAACTGAAGGAGTCTGAGCCTCTCAGGGTATGGCTGGCGCCTCACTTCATAGACAAGCCGGGACAAGCCGGGCTCGCCGCTGAACCCGTTCTAGCCGTTTCTGGTCCACTTTGCCGAACGGGCCCCAGATAACGTTGCCATGCTCTAAGTACGGACGTACTAAGATCTTAAAAACCAATGGCAACGTGCGAGCGTCGATATTGGCAAAAGACCGCCTCACGACCGCCAGCATCTGGTTGGCCTTGGAGATCGCTTCCGCCGTCTGCACGTGGAACTGGAGCCGGTAATCCACGAAGATCCCGAGGTCCTTCTCGGTGGACTCGACCACGATTTCGGCGCCGTCCAAGAAGTACGTCAGCCTCGGGTTGCAGTTCCCGATGTGCATTATTTTGCACTTTGCTGCACTAAAGGGGAGCAACCACTCCTTTGACCACTTGGCCAGGGCGCCGAGGTCAGCCTGCAGAGGTGAGTGAGTCAGGGGTCTCGGGGCACGACAATAGACCTTGGTGTCATCCGCAAACATCTTGACCACGCTTCGCACTTGTTCTGGTAGATCGCTCACAAAAATGATGAACAGCGTTGGTCCAAGTACTGACCGTTGCGAGATGCCGCTGACGACGTCGGTCCAGTCCGACTTCGAGCCCTGGACCCGCACTCTCTGCACCCGGTGAGTAAGAAAAACCCTGATCCAGCGTAGCAAATTACCTCTTACACCGTAAGCATGAAGCTTGGAGAGCAGACGGTTATGGGGAACAGAATCAAAGGCTCTGCTGAAGTCCAGATACGCCACGTCCACCGGCTCTCCATCCTCTACCGCGGCGCTCCAATCCTCCATGACCTCTAACAGCTGGGTGGTACAGGACCGCTTAGGGAGAAATCCATGCTGGGCTGCTTGAAGAAGTCCAGAATCTGAGAAGTGATTAAGTATGGCATCACGGACGACAGTTTCAAGTATCTTGGAGGGAATAGCAGTAAGGCTCAGTGGGCGGTAGCTCGCTGGAGATTGTCGGTTACCTTTCTTGAAGATCGGGACCTCGCCAAGCTTCCACTCCAGAGGGAGCCTTCTGGATGCCAAAGGTTTTCGAAAAAGCATGCTGAGGGGCGCTGCCAGGACATCTGCGGACTCGCGAAGAAGCCTTGGATGGAGATCGTCTGGCCCAGGGTCGCTCGAGGTCTTCAGAGCGGCCATCATATGGCACCAACGCTACGGCGGCGTGAAAACGCTGCCCTTTGTGGGCTGGTTTATGCATAAATGTTTCCACAAACCTGATTTCTTTCAACCTAGCACATTCAATGAATCATTTTGAGCTGGGAAATGGCGTTGGTTTGCACCGGAGCTACAAAATAATTACTAAAATGCGCTTCCAACCCGCCCCCGACAGACAGATGGGATAACCAGTTTGCCAGTGCTTTATTCCGAAGAACGCTAACCGTAGGCGTTTAGAAGCACCCTGTGCAAAAATACAACATGGAACAACAGCAACAACAACAGCTCAAGTTAGCAGATTTTCCTGTAAAATGGGACGAATTCTGGCAAGTTTTGCAATTTCTGCTAGTCAGAGTCGTGGTGCATATCTCAGCTCAAAAATAGCCCTGGAGATATATGAGAGTAGTCAAGGCATTATCCCCCGCGAACCCTTTTCACTTGCCCATCCAACATTTAAAATAAGTATTTCACGTAATATTTATAGATGTACAATTCATACATATTTGGTAAAAAGGCGTCACATATAAACCTTCAGTGGCGTTGACTACGACGAACATGGCGTGGGTGTCGGAGCCAGAAAACGTAGTTTAATAGGATTTTCTGGAGGCAAATCCTGATATTGATTTGTCTTAAAAAGTCCAAGCAGCATTTGTCTTTGCAACGCCAAGTGTGCTGTCTATCTAGTCACGTAGTGCTGGAATAAAGATGTAGAACACGACTGACATCCAATTTATTGGGGAAATCTCCGTTTTTAATTATGTTTCTAGTATATCCCAACCCCTTTATAGTATCAGCCAAAAATCATACTACTACGGGCTACCAAATTTAAGCCCCCTGTTTACGTCCCGTCGGGGTAGCGGGTATGATTTGCGAGCTCGCATGTTCAAAACTTCGTCACAGAATTTATATCACTAATCGATTCTGATTGAATATTGAACATTTTCAGTCAAACATGCATGGTCATGTTCATACGAAATGGTGACTGATCCACTCCGCAGGGCACCGGTTTCGGCCGGTGGAGGAGACTAGCGCCCCCTCGGGTCCCAGCTCCGGTAACGGGTGGACAGCGCGTGCTGTTCATTTCAGGGCTCAGCGACCCTGCCAGTACGTGAGCTTCTGCTCCTTGTCCCGCCCTCTCCCTCCTAAGCGCCTGTATTCCCGCTTCCGGCCCTCTCACCATTCCTCATCCCCGTTTTATCGGGGTTACCGTGCCCCCTCGCCCGTGTCTCCGAGTTGACCGGATCCTGGTGACTGAGTGTCGCGTCGTGCGGGTTAGTCACGACGTGTCCCAAAGCTCTACTTTGACCATGACATCAGGGGGCGCGGGGGGGGGGGCGTGAGGCCCCACACAGGTCGAGCGGCTTGTCGCTCACGCTGCGGCTGGTTGTTCCGTGCGGGTCTCCGCTCGGGGCGCCTGGCCGTGCGCAGCGACTTAAGGGTTCAGGGGGCAGCGGCACTGAATCATGGTCAGGACGGGGACGGGTCTCCCCAGTTGCACCTGGCCGTGTGGGACGCGTCGTCTGCCCCGTACAGCACCGGGGCAGCCCTGGCGGTGACCACCTTCCGGGTGAGTGTTGGGCCGTCCCTCAGGTGGGCACCGAGGCTCCCCACCGATGTGGTGGGGAGCCCCGGTGCCATATACAGAAAATCGCTTGCATGGATACCTCATCAACAAAACCAATCGACAGTGATTCCTCCAACACGGGCTCAGCAGTCCGAGCTGGGGATGCGAATGCCACCTAGTCTGGCTCGCCTACCTGTTCCAATAGGCATGAGCACTGACCGCATTTCATCCGTTCCACTGGAGCCTGAACTACGCCTGGCTTCTGAAATGTCATCCGGTATTTGCTTTAAAAATTCGCCTTCAGCGCATCAACACCTTCCAGGTGCGTGTGGCATCGCCAGACTGTGGGATCGCAAGGCAATCCATACTTTTTGATTGGTTTAGCCGACCATCAAACGACGTCGCACTTGTCTTTCATTGGTTAACTATCACATAATTTCTGGACCCCACGATCATGGATCATTTCCGATGCGCATGATATATAAACTGTACCATTGTTGATTCTGTATGCTGTCACTCTCTCCGGGCTTGAAGAAGCAGGACCGCTGTTGGCTGTGTTGGTGGGCGTTGTGGTGTGAGTGTTGGTGTGTGTAAGTGACGAGAAAATAGAAGCTGTGTTTAACGATATCTCTTTTTTCTGACTCGCGAAAAAGACTGGCACAAGCCAGGTCTTCATTAGTATAAATATAACGCAAGCAGTCAGAAATCTGCTGCAGTGCCACGCAATGCACTACGTCATCTGTCTAATGACTCAAAGGTCCCAGAAAATCACAACGGTTAAGCTCTGAATAGCGTATCTCTGGCTGCCGTATCATCTTAGGCCATCGAGACTGATCCCAAGCAGCCTGTCACAACAGCACACCTTGGTTTCCTCCGTCTCATTGCATGCCAGCCATGCAATGTTTCGAAGCTCCCAGCGTATCACAAGACGACAACCTCTAAACTTTGTAGCACACGCAGTCGTGTCATCCTGGGACACGATGAGGCAGCAGTCCGAGGCAGTTCGTTGCGAGATCCATTTGATTCACACGAACATCCTGCACGCGCTCGGTTGAAATGCCAGCAAACCTGCGGTGAACCGCGACACCGCAGAAGATGTGCTTACATGGCTACACGGATCATATAGAAAATACAAAGCAACGCAAAGCTCTACACAAAGCGATGTGTCCCATGTCTTCCCCGCATGGTGAATGCATGGCGTATGGTTTTCACTCTGGGATGAGTGTCGAACATGGCATGTGTCTGCCTTGTCTTTAACTTCAGTGCCTTATTTTAAGGCCTGGGGTCTCACAGAATGGGACTGTTGTTTCTTGCATCCTATGCGGTCCAAACAACTTACAACACATCCACCAACACGAAGACCTCGAATATCACAAACGTTCAGCTGCGGTTTTTGTTTGGTGTTCGTATCTATTCTGGAGACGAGACGACCGGGTTCGAAGCTGGCATGGACATCATTCTCCTGTATGGACACAAACGCCAAGCCATAAAAAGCTGCAGCTGAACGTCTATGAAATTCGTAGGTCTTTGTGGTGGTGAATGTGTTGTAAGTTGTTTTGACTACACAGGATGCAAGGAGCACCAGTCCTGGCCTGTGGGAGCCCAGACCTTAAAATAAGAACACTGATGTTAGAGGCGAGGCAGACACATGCCATATTCGACACTCATCTCAGAGTGACAACCATACGTCATGCATAAGCTATGCTAGGGAAACATACGTCACATGGCTTTGTGTGGAGCTTTATGTCGCATTTGTATTTTTGGATATAATCCGTGTGGCCCTTATAAGCAAGTTCAGCCAAATGCGCACCTGATGTTCGTGTATAATCAAAGGGATCTCGCAACGGGCCGCCTCCGACAGCTGTCTCACCGTGTCCCACGCTGATAAAACGGCTAGTGCTGCCAAATTTAGAGCTTGTTGTTTTATGATGCGCCAGGTGCGTCGCAACATTACATCGCTGACGTAGTTTATATTGTGGTACGTACGTCACGTGATCCGCACCTTATCCACCGTAGCACATAACGTGCGCGAGAGCTGCCGGTGATACATCATGATGCCAGCTTTCCCTTTTGTATGAACCCTTCCCACTAAAGTTATTATTTTTACGCTCGGGCGGCGGCTGGCAACTAGAAAACAGTCGTTTTATGTTCTGGAGTTTGGTGGTGTCAATATTCAGTTCGAACACTTACTGCAATGAAACAGAGGTAACCAAGGTGTGCTGTCGTGGCAGGTTGCCTGGGATGTCGCAGCGGCCTGGGATGATACGACACCTAGTGGTACGATATTCAGAAATAACCTTTTGTGATGCGCTGGGAACTTTGAGCCAGTAGAAAGATGACGTAGTTCAGCGTGTGGCAGTAAGTGTCGCGAGTCGCCCATGATCCATGGAGTCATACAGGCATTGCGTGATATATGAATGTGTTCGTGATACGTCCCTACAATGCATGCCAGTTGAAGTGTGGACGTTTGAGGCCCCTAGGTCATGACCTTTCGGTCAAATACGGTCAAACAATGTCAAATTCCAGATGTTTCTCCAAAGTGCTCCTAGAACCTAGATACCTGTTCTGAAGAAGAGGTCACATGCTCATTAAGGGCCAAAAGCTTGTTTGACCTATTAAAAATCATGGTGACCAAAATCATACAAGACTGCTTTGAGTTTTGCACTTGAAAAGGCGACAAAGGGTACGCCAGGCGGTATGTTCCTGGAAACAAAATATTTACCTCGGTCATTTTGGGTCAGTGGCCTATTGTGACCTTTAAAAAGTGCATAGACGATGTACAATGTGGTTCCTGTTATCAACCAATTTGAAATAAACACCAGAACCTACTTTATACAGCGAGCCCTAGAGTAATGCAACAGGCTGGTTTTGATAGAAAGGACAGTGGGAACAGCCTTACTCCTCAGAGAAAGACCAGAGGAATGGATCTATACAACCCGACTGTATCTCCATTCTCCTGGTTTTTCTCCGAGGAATAAGGCTATTTATTACTACTGTCTCATCTATGTGAATAATGTTCCTCGCTAATGCACTGAATAACTTACGTAGGCTGGTTTTTACTTTGGTCTGACCTTCACACCTGACACTAGGTCAATGGAATTTGTTCATTCAATTGCTGTGTTTTCTAAGAAAGCATCTCAGAGATGTATGGCTTCGTCTAAGGCTCCGTTGTTGGATCAGAATGAGCGATTCCCTAGAAATTGACTTCGCTGAATCCATGGCCTGACTTTGACCGGTCATAGGTCAACGACCTCCCCAATTATATCTAAATTTTTGATACCAAACAATCCACTATTCAATTATCTGCAGCTAAGCAAAATTTCGCGCGGCCACACCACGCTGTTCGAAAACCATTCCGAAAAAAACCTTCGGGGGAGGGAAAATTTGACCGCCACCTGAGTGTGTTAATATCCCACTTTTATTTTAGTTTCCATCATGATTGCTGCGGCGCCGCACATCAAGGTCCCCTCGTAAACATTCCAGCAGAATGCCTGCGTGGCATTCATGTCAGCCAAGTTGGTCGCTGCTGTGACTCACGGGTACCGACCACATCGCCGTGTCTCAGGCTGACAATAACAATGGTAGTACTACAAGCCGGTTACATTGGCTGTGCCGAACCATGTGTCAGCCAAGTTCATCCTTGTTGTGACTCACAAGTACTGACCACATCGCCGTGTCTCAGCGCAGGGAAGTAAGCGTGCAAACACCTGTTGCTTCCACTTTGGCATTCGGGTAAGCGTGAGGGGTTTCGCTGGGCAGCATGTTCCTAAAACAAGATGCTGGGCTTGGTCATGTTAGGTCAGTGACCTCTATGATCTTCAAGAAGTCTAATGAACATTTATGTTGCTGTCCGTTATTAGTGAATTCAAGATGATCACCATAAACTACTCCATAAGCAAGCTCTCAATCTCCCAAGTAGTAGCAAAATAGCAGGCCGGTTTTGTTCTCGGTCTGACCTTTAAACCTGACCTTAGGTCAACGAAATTAGTTGTAATTGCAGTTGTAATCGTTTTTTGCCGAAGAAGCTGTCTCAGAGATGCATCGCTTCGCCTAACACTCCGTTGCCGTATCAGGTTGAACGATTCCCTAGAAATGGCCTTTTCAGCCAACCACGTCCTGACTTTAACCTGCCATATACTAGTCAGTGACCTTACAAGGTACATCAAGTTTGTATGCCAAAAGCTCCAATTTTCAACATCCTACAGATCTACAGAGTTTTGCGCAGCTACACCGTGCGTTCCGAAATATATTTTTTTTTTGTAAAAACCTCGGAGGGAATGAGAGGGTCTCAAATTGAGTCGCACCCAAGTGTGTTAAAGTACTCTGTTCCATGTGCCCTTTCCCTGGGATCTCGCAGTTTGTCAGGTAATCCCGCTGCGCTAGTGCTGGTCGTTAGGATCGAATGACTATTTGGGATTATAGGGCGCGTCGACATCAAAGGACATATTGCACTGTCGTTGCGGAAGATAGCACGGGGAGATGCTCCAAAAGATAAGCACGGGGAGATGCTTCCCAAAAGTGGAAGTTACCTCAAATGATGTGTCAGAGACACCCCACGGTCCGCCCACGTTTAGCCCACGTTCAGCCTACACAAACGGCCCCTGCAAAAACGCTCAAACTGTGATATGTTAACGGTCTGTATGAGCTGAACACTTGGATGCACTCCAATGTGCGGGGAGTACAGAACTTTAGCTCGTAGCTAAAGTTTAGCTCGCTAACTTCGCAAAATTCACGGGTAATCTGTTAATCACGGGTGTCCATTTGTGCTCTTTTGTGAGGGCCTTGACCCTTTGACCCTCCAATGTTGGGATGCCCCCCCCCCCCCCCCAGTGCTAGCTTGGGTCCTCCAATGTTTTTGGCTGGAATACTACAAAAACGTGGGTGAAAGATGGCCATAACTCAAAGATATCTTTTTTGATCTTTCCGTGTAGTGGTGCCTCGTATTACTCTCATAACGAAAAGTCATGGTTGCTCTCACCACAAGATACAAATCGTAACAGCTGTGCGGATAAACGATGCAATGAACTTCACATACATATGGCCATAAGACACTCAATGGTTTGTGAGGTTAAAGTGAAAAGCTCTAGAATGTGGGGATGACCCAAGTCCTTTATGGCTAACCCCGTCCCCGTCCCCCACAACCAGAATGCGTGCCACTTCCCATGGCCGCCACAGAAGAGCACCATCGGCACCCTAAGGTGGCATCTAAAGGGGCGCCTTCAGGTACCAATCAGAATAGACGCGTGCGTCCAGCGCCCGCGTCCTGGGTCCAGCCCTGCATGACTTATATGCTGCTTAAATCAAATGCATTTTTATAAGCTGTACAAAGATTAGAAACACAAATTGTCGTTAATCAAAATAAAGTGGGCTACATCTGATGAGAAAAAAATGGGAGGGGGCGGTAGGCTGTCGGGCCTTCGGCTCGCCCCCTCTAATAATTTACCAATATTGACACCCCTATTGTTAATATCTACCAAATCAAGCAAGTCGTACATTTAGAATATTTTTTCTGTCCAATTTAATCGAAATAGTCAAGGTATTTGAAAAAAATCGCAGAAACTCGGCAAACTTAGAGTAAAACCAATTTTTCGGCCCAGCCAAACCCCCCGCTTACCCTGAGCCCACGGTCGACCAATACAAGCGTATTCTTAGACACACTTTCGCTGGTCATGTGACACAACTGTTTCCTTGCAAGTTAGGCCGGGGAAAGCAGGCTCTCACCTACAGGCTGACGGTGAGATATCTTATTAGTCATCAAATCTTATTGAAAAGATCGTATGGCACCGAAAAGTCGGTAACGGCCAACTCTGGCTTGCTGGGTCGCGCACGCGTGACACGCAGCACGTGCGACATAACAGTTCATGCAACATGATTGTCTGTTCGATTCCATATCAATCCGTGCCGCTCCCCAGTGGCACCTGGCGAGCGGCACGCATTGGTGCTGGTGCTGGTGCTGACCTAGGTGCTGCAATGCTTCACAAAAATTTAAGGCCTGGCAACAAAATTTCAATCGTTCCGGAGCGTTTGGATGTGACACGTAACCCGTGCTTACGTACTCGTGAAAACACACGACAGGCCATTTCATTCCTTATCACGGCATATCTGTCCGTGAAACCACATGCTCTGAGTGCGGAAATGTGGCGTAAAACGCAAAAACCGACGAAATCGGCAAAGTGGATCTTCACAGTTAGTGCGCACGTGGAACGTGACGCGTGGGACACCACATCTTACATCAAGTGATTGCCCCTTAGATTGCCTATCGAAGCGTGGCGCTCTCGAGTCACTTCGTGCCCTGAGTGCCACAATATCGCAGGAATTGTAAACATGTCGAAAACAGCCAGATCCATATTTCAACACGTGAACGCTATGACACGTAGCACATGTAACCAATCATTGCCGTCGGGGATCGAAGCGTACCACTCCGAAGTGTGTCTGTTTCCTGGGTGCCGAGATTTGGCACAAAACGGTAAGCCTGTGGACGAGAGCAAAATCCATCTTTGAACGCGTGCCACGTGATACGTGCGATCGCAGCATTTCGCACGGCTCATCTCTTCGTGCCACTCCCGGGTTGCCCCGATCTGCCGTTGTCGAGATATCGGTGCAGGGTGGCATTATCGGTCGGAGCAGTTAATTACGACGGCCAATCACATGATCCGACGGCCGTTTGACCTTAAAGCAACCGCCGACGTCGGCCGGGACACCGGACAGCGCCCTTCCGTCGCGGCATAGAGTCGCCATGCAGCCCATTAATCTAGACCTATTTCGGAGCAGACCATTGTGAAAATATGGTCAACAAATGGGTGGCAAAGAGAAAGAACGCGTCGGCCAACACACTCATGTAGTTTTCAACGCTAAATCGTGAATAGTTTTGACGGTAGGGGCTTGTATTCGACGCCGATTTTCAAAACTTGGCCGCTTGCAACTTGTATTGCAATTTGCAGCGCGACCGTATGACGCAAGAAACTCGGAATGCACACTGGAGGTGTAGCCGTTTAAATTGTAAATGTTGCGAAACAAAATTCACGCCCATACCACCGCTGCGTATCAATATATGGCCCAAAACGTAAAACCCGTCAAAAAACGGCCAATTGTATGTTTCAACATGTGTGCACGTGCTGCGAACCACGTGACACCTAAAACTTATACCAGTCCAGTGGCGCATGGCATTGTCTTCTGGGTGTGCCAGTTTCATGTCGCTGCGACCCTTGGCTATCGAGATGTGGCTCCAGGAAAAGAAGCGTGTCGGGCCGTCGGCCAGTCGTCGCGAAGTTAGCGTCGCCCGTGTTAGATCTGTGGGGATTTTTGCGCCCTCTTTTCGCACACCACGCGCTCATTCTTGCAAAACGCGGAATTTTGATATGACTCGGACGCACTTTGCCAGCAGGCCTTGCTCGTGTGAAAATCCCATTAAAAATTATTACGATTAGCTTGTCAGGTACATCACCAACGAAGTAGTGGACACACCACACACACACGCACACACAACACACACACACACACACACACACACACACACACACACACACACACCACACACACACACAACACACACACACACACACACACACACACACACACACCACACACAATATATATATATATATATATATATATATATATATATATATATATGTATATACACATACATACACCACACATTGCTCCATTACTATAATAACAGATATTATAGGATTGTCGTCACCACGACCTTCTAAAGGTAAAAAGGTCACTGTTATTAAGTTAAAATCAGCGACCTTTTGCTCAGAACAGGTATCTAGGTTCAAGGCGGTTGCACGAGGCCTGGGGGCACTTTGAACATCGACCTGCAATTTGATCTTGTGTGACCTTATTTGACTCCGAGGTCATGACCTCGGAACTTCAATTTTGACATGAGCGAGTTCCCATACAGACTTCTCTAGCTATCTTAAAGGGAATGTTTCACATTCGAAGATACTGAAGTAAGCATCAGATATGATGAAAGAACTCACGTAACCATTGGCATCCCTTTCAAGTGGAAAAGACTGCTCTAGACAGCGTAATTCTCTGTTTAGTAAATACGCTCCTCGCTGCGTCATGGACATGATTGCGTCGTTATATCTTGCACATTGATTGAGAGCCAGTTGACGGCCGTTGTACCTGGAAATTGCGCGTACGAACGCCCGATGTGAACACCTCGACAGTTATGCTTTTGTTGGCCTTGATAGCCGCATGGCATACGGGATGGCAGGCTTTGAATGACATTATTACAACGCCATGAATACCAAGGTGACTGAAATACCATTCCCGATAAACCTTCCCCATTTTAGCGGACGCGTAGCTCAGAAGCTAGACGGCTTAAGAAGGGCAGGATTGTGAACAGCACCGAAAGGCCTTCAACGTGACTATTCCAGTTAAAACCTCATTAAACATAGAACATTTCGTTTCATTTTTGATATCTCAGTGATCAAATGACCCCCCATCCGATCCGAGTAAACGATTTTCAACCGACCACCCGGGCGTACATTCAAGTGGATGTCTATCCATCACGGACCTCACGATACGAGCATGAGTACTACTGCCCCATCTTCAGGCAAATTCATCGCTACCCTTTAAATTGCGTGTGAGGAAACAGGCTGACAACGGCATATGCCCCTGTCCCATCGCCTGCGAAGATCTGCGGTCACTGACCACAACACACACATCATTAACTGACATTTATTCGATGGAAACAGAAAAATCAACAAATATTTGATCGAACAGTTGTACTCAAGCTTCGCAAATAGGAGCAACACCAGCAAAACTAGCATGCAAGCAGCCATTTGAACTGGACTGAGTACTTGCTTTGTACAACACACAACCAAATCCAACATGTAGTGATACTTAACTGTCCCACGGGAAATAGCTGCCGGCACACAACGGAATTTTCAATTACAACATAAAAAACCTTCCGGTTCGTACATTGCAAAGGTATAACCCGCACCACACCGCAGGTTCCCCACCGAGGTTTTCATTAACCTGCATCACAGGCTTTGCACCAGAACTCTATTAACATTCAGTCTGTAACAATTATGCTGCGGGCTATGCAAATGAATTATGCTATAGTATCAAACATGCCTGGAAAATCGACCCAAACACATGACTTGATAAACAACATGGTGGGATGCGACAGTGCCATCAATATCAAATGCATGCAAGCATAGTGCTAATCAAACATACCTGCAAATTCATTTTTTTCGCGCTAAGCCGTCACTACTGGATGGGCGACACCCCTTCCAGGCCCACTCTGCGCCCCCCGCTCGCACCTCCCATCTCGCTCGCCATCGACCGCCACGCGCAAACCCGCGTCGCACGCCAGCAGTGCCGCGCTGCGGCCGCCACCGGAACCTCGCCGGGCCGACAGCGCCCCTGGCGGCGGCTACTGACACTGCGCCAGGTACTGGGCCAGCGCGTCGCGGTCGCGCTGCAGCCAGGCAGCGTTGAGGCGGATGGTCTCCAGCGCCTGCTGGATGCTGCGCTCGGCGCCCGGGTGCGGGTGCTGGCAGAAGAACTGCTCCACCTCCTCGGCGCGCTCCAGCGTGCAAAAGTCGTCCGTCAGCGACTTGACCAGCTGAGCCAGCAGGCGGCCCTGTAGGGAATGTGCCGGGTCAGTGCTGCAGGACCGCACGACACGGCCGGCAGTGACGACCAACACGGGATTGCCGCTCCCCGCGCACGAGGCCGCCGCGTGGGACCGCGAGATCACACTGGACCACGCGTCGTTATGCACAGCTGATCGCAAAACATGCTAAATCGTGATTGTTGCCTTTTAAAAATGCTGTGCGTATGCGTGGTGAAACATCGTGGTATGCAGGAGCGGAGGCAAAGGAGGGGCGGGGGGGGGGGGCATTGAAGGGACGTGCCCCACCCCTTGGTTCCAAGGGGCCTTTTCGGCCCCTCGGAAGCTACGATTAAGTACCCGAAAGGCCGGCCGGAGGTCGTATTCAGGGACCCCCGCCCACAGGGACGGACATTCCGATGCCAGTCACAGGGCCCCGCACGCTGATCGGGCCCTAAGTCGACAAGAGAATATATGTCGGTCCAGCACCGCCAGTAACGCACCATCGGCTCTGTGGCGGCATGGGTCCCATGGGCGCCCACTTTCCAAGCAGGAACAGAGTCGAAACCAGCGATTTATGTCGGTCGGGGCCCATAGCGCCTAACGTGGGACCTGCGCTGGCAAGGTGCCCTAAGTCGGCCAGACGCAGTGTTCGAGGAGGCCCGAACAAGGGCCTGGGCGGCCCAACGGAACCGAATATCAAAAGCCTGGTTGAGGGGCATAGGGGTCTGAAGGACTGGCTGTAGGTCACATAAATAATCGCGGTCCTGACGTCTGGATCTCGCCAGGCCTAAAGGCCCAGCATCCAGCGGACGTGTGGTGGCGCAGGCGGGCGCGTACCTTGTACCGGTCGCAGAGGATCTGCCAGTTCTGCTTGTAGAAGTCCCAGGTGAGGTCGCGTCCTATCCGGTTCGAGGAGACCGAGATCATGACGAACACCGACTCCTGGGCTCGCACCTCGTCCTGCCGACATGCACCGTCTTCAAACACTGGGCTCGCGGCGGCGTGCGTGTCATCCGCCATACGCTTCTCTCAGCAACAGATGGCAGCACAGTCGATTCACGCGGAGCGTTGGCGCCCCATGTCACCAGCTACGTGTTTGAACAGCTCTACTCGACACTTAACGTACAGACGGGTCAAGCCTATGAGCAAGTCAGCGGCTCCAGGTGGGGCAAGAAAACCCAACCGTTCGAAGGTAGGTCGAACGTGACTCGCTCACAAACATTCGAAGTACTTCACTCAAGCACGCTCGAAGGTAATTCGTTTACAACACTGGAAGATGATTCGCTTACAAACGCTCGAAGTTCACACGACGCCAATCCACCAGGGTGGCGACACCCACCGAAAGTGCGAACTCGAGCACGCTGGAGAGCAGCGAGACGTCCGGGATTGAGCCGAGCGCGTGCGCGATCCGGTTCTTCTCCTCGTGCATCTCAGCCTCCCGGTACAGCTGGGGAGCGGCCCGCGGCAGCGTCAGCCTACGCATGCGCCACCCGCTGGCGCACCACGGCCCAGGCACCGCGTGCTGCTGATCATTGGCGTTGCACGCTCCCGTGTCGTTAGAAACGGACGTTTGTATATGTTGCCCTGGAGCCGGCGCGTTGCAACAGCACCGGCTCCGACGCGGCGCGGCAACGACAGAAGCGTCCACAAACGCGAGGACGCCACATCGACACGAGCCAGGACTTCTTCAGCCCCGGCTTCACGTTATGAAAATAGCGCTCTATCCCTTCCGAGGACTAATCTCTCATCCAGAACGCACATCTCCGGATATGACCAAGACGTTCGACAAACACACATTCCCTCCACCAGCATAGCTGGGCCTGCGACGGTCACCGTTCTCAAACACCCCAAACAAAGAGCAGGGCAGCCTTGCAGGCGCTCCCTGTTCAGGCGACGGCGCGGCCGCACGCCGCACCTTGAGCATCATGGCGTACTCCTCCTTGCCGCCGCGCTTGAGCACGGCGCGGTAGGCGGCCGAGCGGAGGTCGGCGTGCAGCACGCCCCCGCCGTCCAGGTGCGCGCGGAACAGCCGCTCCGCCTCGGCCAGCACCACCTCGTCGTCGAACGACACCAGGTGGGCGATCACCAGCGGCCGCAGCAGGGTCGTCATGTGGCCTGGCGCACGGAGCCGGCAGAGGTCAGGTCAGCACGGTCGTCACGTGGCCTGGCGCACGGAGCCGGCAGAGGTCACGTCAGCACGGTCGTCACGTGGCCGGGCGTTGGGATGGTCGCGCTGGGTATGCAACAGCTATTCTGTGACATGGCAGGGTGGAGCCAGGCCAGCCCAGTCAGAGGAAGCCGCGTGACCTGGCGCGCGAGGTGACAGGTGAGGTGTACGCAGTTGTGGGGATGCAGGCGGGGTGTACACAGTTGTGAGGTGTACGCAGTTGTGGGGATGCGGGCGGGGTGTACACAGTTGTGAGGTTGCGCAGTTGTGGGAATGCCGGCAAGGTGTACGCGGTCGTGAGGTGTACGCAGTTGTGAGATGTGCGCAGTTGTGGGAATGCCGGCAAGGTGTACACAGTTGTGAGATGTTCGCAGTTGTGGGAATGCGGGCGGGGTGTACACAGTTGTGAGGTGTGCGCAGTTGTGGGGATGCGGGCGGGGTGTACACAGTTGTGAGGTGTGCGCAGTTGTGGGGAGGCGGGCGAGGTGTACACAGTTGAGGTGGACGCAGTCGGTCGGACCCATTACTGCCGACCTGCTGCAAAACATAAAGCAAACATCCAATTGCGGCCAGGACGACAGTGTCGCTGGATACGACTCCACGTGGCATTCCTGGCCCGGCGACCAGCCAGGGGGAGTGCAACCCAGGGGCAGCTCCGACTCACTCTCTCCGTCCTGCTGGTGCCAGCCGAGCCGGGCGTGGATGGCCTGCAGCAGACGGCGGCAGTAGGCGTGGTACGGCTCCACCATGTCCGTGTGCTGCAGCAGCGGCCGCAGGCGGCGCAGGCAGCTCAGCAGGCACGACCACACGGTGAACTCGTCCTCGTCACGGAACGACGCCGCCAGCCGCAGGAAGTCCACCGTGCTCGAGTCGCCCGCCTGCACCTGAGCGACGGCACGGCACGGCACGGTCAGTGGCCGCCAGGGCACGGCTCGCGCTGCGCCGTGATCGGCAGCGCGCTGGACCGGTCAGCCGGCTCCTCAGTAAGTCACGTCCGGCTGCTCCGTCTACATCAGCGGGACGCAAATACACCAGTTCGCCGCAGTGCACGCAACTCCATCCTCCGCCGTCAGCCCAAGCGGCGGCGGCAGCGGCAGCCAGACGACGCCATACTCACCAGGGCGAACAGGTCGTCCACGAGGCCATTGCGGTCAAGCGGTGGCATAACCTTGCTGGCGATGGCCGATTTGAACTGCTCCAGCATCTCAGGCGGGTACTGCACCCTGCACGACGTGGGCGCGCGCGGCCGGTTAGCGCGCGACTGAGGCCAGGCGCCTTCCCCGTCGGCACCGACACATTGGGGACGGCAGGTGAGGAAGAGGTCGACGCCAACTGGAGAGAAGGGAGGCGTGGCACGGGTGGCGATGGGGGGGGGGGGGGGGGCATCGAGTTGGACCTACGCGAGCTTCCCGGATGTGATCGGTTCCTTTGCTATTCGGGAGTTCGTGTCCTTTTTAGCTGGGACATCACATAGGTTCGACATTTTCCCCCGCAGCCCAGCCGTGACAGGTAGCGTTACACCATTCAGCAGAGCAGGGCCGGCACCTTACGCTCCGATGAGATCCAACAACTCGGTGCACATCGCGGTAGCGACACCATCTCGCTGCAGCGCGGCGGCACAAGGCTATCCTTCATCGTCCGAGTACGGCCAAACATGACATGCCGCGCTGATCATCTTGCAGACATGATAATCACATGTAGCGCATCCGTCATTGCGGTTTGGGAAATGCAGTGTGCCTGCGGGCCGCCACTAGTCGCTCCCCTCGCTCCGGCTGACCACGGGTCCCTTGTACTCGGCGATCAATACAAGGGACGAGTGTTACGTCACCGCAAAACAATGCCTAAAACAGAAATGAGGCCAATCCACTCTGCTTAAAAAATTCCCGCATGACTTTTACGGAGCAGAGTCACAACGTCTGTGGCATTGCCTGACGCTCACCTCAGCCTGAGCTTGTGAGGGGTCACGTGGGCGCAAGGAACGCTCACCTGTAGAAGCCAACCGAGCCGGGGTTGACCTTGACCCAGTCTGCGGGGGCGATATTCTCCAGTCGTACCTCCGTTGACTTCGTATCCAGAATCACCTTGTGGATGGTCTCGGATGGGGACTTGCTGGAGCTGAACGACAGCGGCACCATCCACATCTGGTCATCGGCTGCCGGTGGTACAAGCCAGGCCAGGTTAGGTTAGGTCGGGTCGGGTCAGGTCAGGTCAGGTCAGGTCAGGTCAGGTCAGGTCAGATCAGGTCATCACCACCTGCCAGATACTCGACGCCCGATTTGGCAAGCCTGACGCGCCGACATCCACCGCCGGCTATCAGCCGCAGCTGGTGGCCCATTACCATGCACTGAAGGCTACCGCGCGCGCGCACGCGGCACTCGGAACAGCAGCTGCTGACGTCACAGGTCGCATGCATACAGCGACTCCTGACGTCACTGGCCGCATGCAGACAGCCCAATCCAGCGACGGCCGCCTCCGACAGCACAGAGCAGGCGCCATATCAGCGAAGATGAGCCGCCGCCGCCGAATATTTCGTGCCGTTCCGATCGGCGGGTAGGCCGCGGTGTCTACGCCGCACCTGAATACTCGCCTTCGGTGGCCGTGTCAGCACCGGCGGCTACACCGGGACCGCGGTGCCGCCGGCGCCTGTCCCACCACCCCGGCCCAGCCCCGCCCAGCACGGGGGCTCGCCCCTCCTCCGCCAGGGCGGCGTACCGTCCGGTTTGCCGTCGGCCAGGCAGCGGCGCTGTGAGGCGGTGATGACGCGCGCGTTGCCCTCCTGCCGCTCGGCGACGGACACCACCGGGTAGCCCCGTCTGCCGGGTCCAGGAGGACATGACGTCGCCCACCGGCTTGCCGCTGGCCTCCTCCAGCGCCGCCCATAGGTCCTCGGTGAACGTGTTGCCGAACTGGTGCCGGCGCAGGTACAGGTTCATGCCGCGCTTGAAGTCCTGCCGCGCGGCGGGAGGGCGGGCGGTGAGTGGAGGCCGACGATGGGGTGAGTGCTGGAGGTCAATGTCCGGACTCAGACGGACCCAGCGACCAGCGCACCGCGGCGGTCTCCAGATGGGAGTGTCCACCAGCCGACGTCACGTGCACGCGGGCCTGACTGTGAAGAGAACGCGACGAGCCACACGGCGCACGCCTAGGCCAAGGTCACAAGTCATCGGCAAGTGGAGCACGCCATCCTGGCACGGTGGAAACTATCTACGACCCGCAGCAGATCCGCCGTGGCCCCCGCGGCGACGACACAGCCCGCTTGTCTCGGCCGGCGGCCGCATACCTCGTGGCCGAGGAACTCGTGCAGCATGCGGATGACGCAGGCGCCCTTGTCATAGCTGATGCCGTCGAAGATTTCATCCACCTCGGCCGGGTTACTGACCGGCACCTCGATCGGGTGGGACGTCCTGAGGAGCCAAACACCAGTGCCGGAGTCGGAACACAATAGCAGCTTCGGTATACGCATCACGCACCGCACCGGGGTTTTGCGTCGAGTTACGTAAGCGTTTCAGAAGGCACGGTCGGGCAAAGAGCTTAGACAGTTTTCATGAGGACGGCCCGAATTAGCTTAATCAGTTCATAAAATGCATACTCGGAACACACCGCGCTCAGGCTAAAAGGCGATAGCTTGACGCGTTGTCGCTGAACCGCGGCCCACACCAGCATCCACTCCTTCTCAACAAAGGCGGGCGTTGATTC
>NW_023596545.1:16563413-16613413 GCF_011947565.3 Pollicipes pollicipes | reverse complement strand
ATTCCAGTAATCTGATTTTCCGTATTCCATACCGGTCCTCCCAGCACATTCCCGAGGCCTTCATGAAAAGACACAGAAGACTCCATTCATGTGCGTCTTGCATTCGCTCAACACGAAAACAAAACAATGCTTCCTGTGCTTATGGTCATTCGATACCATTTTATCCATGAAACTTGAATGTGTCTGGCGAAATCGAGCCCAACTGTCAGAAATTGCCATTACATTTAATCTCGGACGTAAACATGGTACCGTAAGCATCGAAAAGAGAACCTGTTCATGGAAATGGATTCAATGAAACCAGTTGAGTTAAACTGTCGCCAAGCGTCCAAATCCGGAAAGGCCGCCAGTGTGGTTCGCTCCAGCCGAAGTGCATTCACATTGGTATATCACGACGCGGTGACATTAATGTTTCGAGCTTGGGCAGCCACAGGCCACGGGGATGTTATGGGCCTCCCGAACAGCATGCACGTGACACTCGATGCATTAATTAATGGCTCGGGCTTAGGGGCGTAGCGGCTACCGGGTCAGATATGGCGCCCACGTGCACGCCCGTGTGCAGCGTTACTGTGACAGCGAGCCAGCGTGACAAGATGCCTGACGTCGTCCCGGGCTGCAGGCGACCCGTCACGGTTTGCAGAGCGGCACGACCCGAGCGTGGCCGCCAGCGGCCGCCAGCCCGCTGCCGGCGACCGGCCGGGCCGCACCTGTCCCCGCGTCCGACCAGACCAGAGCCGGACCGGCATACCGCGGCCGGGAGCCAACACGTCACCTCACGGCACGTGGACACCGGTCCTGCAGGCAGGAGCAGCCCGGTCCATGCCACGTGGGCACCGCCCCTGCAGGCAGGAGGAGCCTGGTCCACGTCATGTGGACACCGGCCCCTGCAGGCAGGAGGAGCCTGGTCCACGTCACGTGGACACCGGCCCCTGCAGGCAGGAGGAGCCTGGTCCACGTCACGTGGACACCGGCCCCTGCAGGCAGGAGGAGCCTGGCCCGCGTCCCGTGAACACCGGCCCCCGCAGGCAGGAGAAGCCTGGTCCACGTCATGTGGACACCGGCCCCTGCAAGCAGGAGGAGCCTGGTCCACGTCCCGTGGACACCGGCCCCCGCAGGCAGGAGAAGCCTGGTCCACGTCATGTGGACACCGGCCCTGCAGGAGGGAGGAGCCTGGTCCACGTCATGTGGACACCGGTCCTGCAGGCGGGAGGAGCCTGGTTCATGCCACGTGGACACCGGCCCTGCAGGCAGGAGGAGCCTCGTTCACGTCACGTGCACACCGGCCCCTGCAGGCAGGAGGAGCCTAGTCCATGTCACGTGGACACCGGCCCCTGTAAGCGGGAGCCTGGCCCACGGCACGTGGACACCGGCCCCTGCAGGCAAGAGGAGCCTGGTCCATGTCACATGGACACCGCCCCTGCAGGCAGGAGGAGCCTGGTCCATGTCACGTGGACACCGCCCCTGCAGGCAGGAGGAGCCTGGCCCACGGCACCTGGACATCGGCCCATGCGGGCAGAAGCCTGGTCCATGTCATGTGGACACCGGTCCCCGCAGACGGGAGGAGCCTGGTCCACGTCACGTGGAGGCCGCTGCGACACTCACGAGTCGGCGCGGTTCGTCGTGCTGCCCTCTACGCCTGCGCGCGTGACGCGGCCGGCGCCGCCGGCAGACAGCAAACCCCGGAGTCGGCCGCCAGCGCGCGCGGGCCCTGACCTTTGCTGCGCGGCCCGCCGGCCGGCCGGCTGGCACCGGTCAGGCCCGTCCGGACAGGCTGAAGCGCGGCCGGCCGTGCCACACACTACCGGCACCACCGGTCCCAGTCCCGGCACCCTAGGAATCAACGACACGGAAGTTGAGAATCAACCCGTTTTGGAGGAGGTAGTGAAAGCCGTTTGCGGGTGGACAGCAGAAATTTGTCGTGTGGGAGCGCTGTAACGTGGGAGCTGAGCAGCATTCGGGGGTAAAAGGGGAAGGGGAGGGGACGTGCCTAGAAAGCAACTAAAAGGGTTGAGCTCATCGCACCTAAAGTATCTTATCAATGTTTCTTATTTAGTTTTTCCTCGAACGGACCATACAAATTGACAAAACCAACATTTCAACGTCCAACAAATCCGAAACAACTCAACTATTGTCTAAGTTAGGCTTTCTTAGGACATAACGATAACCACCACGACACTACCATAACTAAATACTACTCCTACGTGTCCGTCTGCAATGAAGACCCCACTGATTGAAAACTCGGCCTAATTATTACAGCGTACAGTGAAAACGTGCACGACGAAACGTACCCATGAATGGAGATGACGTGGCGACTTTCAAGGTGTTGAACAAAAACATGTAATATCGGCAAGCCCTGTCTCCCCAACGTCATATAATTACATCACCACCATGAAAAGGAGAGCGCTTCAAGCTTTCAGTCGTTCTGCGGTGACTTCACCCCTTATACAGTCGCATGCCTACACTTGGCTTTTGCGGTGTAGGTCTTCTCGATGAGCGCGCCCGTGACTGGGCCGCGCCTGTTGCCCATCAGTGACTAATGCACACCGCATGTCGTATGCTATGGGCCATCCCAGAACTTTTGGAAGACATTCCGTCATCCATGTCACCTGGGGCTGACGGTTCTCGCGCGCCGCTGCACGTGTGTTCGGGGGCCTAACGTCGGGGGACACCACGTGCCACCGACCTTGGCGCCGGGCACCGGCGGAACGGCATTCTTGCACTGCGTCTCTTCTGGGCGGGTTACATCAGCGTGGTGACAAACAGCTCGGCAGACATGTACGGCAGACGTATACTGCACTGCATTGTCCCCTATCCACCATGATCTCGGGACGCCGCCATATGGGCATTGAGCAGGGTGACGCCAGCAGCTTGGCATTCAGCGGCGCCGAAGCCGTTCAGACCAGCTGAATATACCCACATGCCATGTGTTTTCGTTAGTGAAAAGTTACGTTCTATCGCTGGCTGCCGCTTGAAATCTTAACGTAACATTTAACATGACCTGCTTCACGTCGGCCGCGAGGTTTGGACGCATTCTGTGACTGTGACTGTGACAACAGGCGAAAATATAAGTACCGCTGCCGTGCAGCGACACATCTACATCTACGCTACTGACAGTGGAAACAGCCGTGGCCGGATGGCGGAAGTCGTGGCTCGCAGCTGCTGGCGCCGCGCGGCAAGCCCAGATAGCGGCGGCACGCTCGGAGCGGGCCGATCCCCCACCACCGCGCGCGCAACCTACAGGTGGTGGCCGTCCGCCTGACGGGACCGTCCCCCTCCCCACCCACGGCACTGGTTACGCGCAGGCTGTGACCCGTGCGACGCGGTCCGGTCCGGTCCGGTCAGGTTAGGTCGGGTCGGGTCGGGTCGGGTCGGGTCGGGCGCGGTGCGGTGCGGCGCGAAACGGCGCGGCGGCGGTGCGGTGCGGTGCGGTGCGGTGCGGCGCGGTGCGGCGCGGTGCGGCGCGGTGCGGCGCGGCGCGGCGCGGCGCGGCGCGGCGCGGCGCGGCGCGATGCGGCGCGGTGCGCGGTCCAGTCGGGTCGGCCGGCTCGCCGGTCCAGCGGCCGGTCCGCTGTCGACGCTAATCCCCGCCGCGCCGCCATGTCCGCCATCGTAAGCCGCTGTCCCGGGCCCGGCCACTCATTAATTAACGCCGGCGCAGATGGGCCGCGCTGTCTCGCCGCAAAGCGCGCCCGCCGCCTTTTTTGGCTGGTCGGCCGGGCCGCGCCCGGTTCGGTAATGCCGCTAATGGGAGGTCGCGGCACATAGCTGCACTCAGGTCTTGGATATGACGGCGAGTTATGCAGGATGCTTGCGATACTATAGCCTTGAAGCTGGCATGTAACAATGCATGAGCAGCCTTCCCGGAACCGAGCAATTTTGATATCCGCATTGCTAACAGCTCGTTTAAAAGTATTCATGACACGGATGTCTGGCAGTTTAAAGCGCCGAAGTGACACCGTAAGGTCCGCGCGTGACAAGACCAACTGTACTTCAACAAGCATCCGAGCCTTCGTTAGATTAAGCATCTTTCGTGGAAATTCTGAAGCCATTGCACATGTAACAGCTGGATGAGCCTACCACACCGGTTCTCGGGTTAGCACTCTGAAAGACGGCGAGGAGGGGCAACACATCAACACATACCAGGGATATCAAACCTGGGCGCAATCAAGCTGAAGAGCAAGCCTAGAACGTAGCACAGCATGTCCTCCACATTCTTCACCAACGCAGGCCAGCGCCTCCCACTGACGACCTCCCAAGCCGGTGGTCATGATGGAGTCCAGGGGAGTCAGAGCTTAGTCGCATTCACTTAGTTGTATTTACAGAGAACCTATGATACTTACAGCGAATACGTTTGATACAATCAAACGCATCTTCGGGCTCGTGCTCCAAACAAGAGCCCAAATGTTCGAGGTAGGCAAATCCGACCACGATTACCCCAAAGCGCACCAGAAACCTAAGCCCCTCACAAATGTCTCGTGGTTGGTGGCAGTCGGCACTGCTGTAATAGTCTTGCATTTTTCAGAAACGTAGTTCGAGGAAAATTCAGTCGAGAAACTCGCCCAGCAGCTTCCCTTTGCATAAGCCACATCAGCCAGCCGGCACGCATACATTGTTTAGCGTGCTGCCAGTATGTGTAAGCACAATATATGTCGGCCTCTGAGGGCTGTCCAGGGAGACCAACACCCTTTGATTCATCAATAGAAGCGGGATCACTTGTTCAGCGAACATGCCTGTTCGTTTTAATAAATGATACGTGACGGCTGGAGCGTGTTCTTTTCACAATGGACTTAACCATCTGTGAAGTCTTACTTTATTGGTGATGAGCTGCATATACAAACAATACACGGCAAACAACCACCAGCGGAGTTGAGGACTTCAATAAGCCGAATCCTAACGGCGCGCTCGTTTCCACGACAGCGAGAGGAAAGATGTAATACAGGCAGCCGGGCTGGGCGTTCGGGATCCGCCACACAGCCCGGTCCTGTGTCGGAGGTGCATCTCTGTCCATTGTAAGATACCTGAGCGGAGGCACCGCTGAGACCTGACCAGTGCCGCTCCGTCGGTGCCAGGTTGTCGTGTGGTTCGCTTGCGACGGCGCGAGTCTAGACGGGGAAGTCGGCACCGCGCCGTCCCGCAGACAATGCATGGCGTCGCATACCGACCGCATACACAGCTGGGCCGCGCTGTGGCTGCCCCGCCTGACTCGCTGTGGCTCAGATATCCTCTCGATAATCAGCCGTCGCGTGATAGACGCAATGAGACAACGGCATGCAGGGACGGAACACCACGAAACACCGGCGAACAAGCTAAGACCACTGCGTGAGCCTAAAAAATCACGGTACCTGGCTTAACAAGCGGCGATGCAAAACATCTGAAAAGGCCAAATGAATAGGAAACTAAACATCACTGAATGACGTTCTATGGATCGAAACCAGTCAGCTGGAGACAATCCGCCGTGGGATCAGCGGAAAACATAACTCCATCTTCACGACAAAAACAAGAGAGAAATGCCTCGAGGTCAGAAGAACGCTTGCCAACTTTGACATTTTGTATCACGACTGACGGAAAAATAACACTAACGACGAGGGAATGGACAACTCTTAGGCCTCCACCACTGCCTACATGCGGAAGCAGACAGAACGGTATAAGACCGAAGGCAACGTTTCACCGTGTCATGTACATGAAGGGACAAACGAGAACAAGAGCGGGCGTGTAAAAATCACTGGATTTCGACACCATTCCGCCCATGCCTCTTGTTAGCGCTCAGGACTGGCTTCTTGCCTTTCCGTGTGGTGTCCATTGCGGAGCGCGTGCCCAAATGGCCCACCCTCTCCTGGGGAGCGTCAATGTTATGGTCGCAAGTTCGGTACCACGCACTCCCGGACCTGTGTTAGAATAAACAATACACCGCTGGAACGGCTTCAGCACGAACTCGTCCTGCAACATCGTGCCTCGCATATACATGCCCAGCCACGTATGTCAGCCGTGACAAGGGCAGCACGTGTCAGCTGTGAGAGGGGCAGTATATGTCAGCCGTGAGAGCGGCGGCATGTGTCAGCCGTGAGAGGGGCAGCGTGTCAGCCGTGAGAGGGGCAGCGTCTCAGCCGCGAGAGGGGCGGCGTCTCAGCCGTGAGAGGGGAAGCATGTGTAGGCCGTGAGAAGGGACAGTATGTGTCAGTCGTGAAAGAGGCAGCATGTGTCAGCCGTGAAAGGGGCAGCATGTGTCAGCCGTGAGAGGGGCAGCATGTGCCAGCCGTACAGGCGTGCTCGCAGGACCTACCGAGCGGCCCAGTGCTGGGCCGCACCCCGGGCCGCGGCCCGGCCGGCCCCGGCGCGCCGCTCGGCCGGCGGCCAGGGTGCTGCACACAGCATGTGCGGCGCCCGCGGCCCACGGATCTCCGTCCGATCGGCCAGTGCCGTTAGCCGCCGCCGCCGCCGCCGCCGCCGCCGGGCAGAGCACACTGCAGAGCGTCGCGGCGCGGCTCGACTCGGCCTGCCGTCACGTGACGGACGCGCGGCCACGTGACCGGCGCGGCAGCACGTGCCGGCGCGCGGCAGCCGCCAGGCTGACGGCACGGCTCGGCACGGCGCGGCGGGCGACGGCCGGGCGGTGACCGTTAGATGTCATAACTGCAGCGGCCGCTGAGCCATTGTCCCGTCGTGTGACCTCGGGCTAATCAATGAGGCGTACCAGAGTTTTATACGCGGCGGCCACGGCCGGTGAAAATGCCTCTCCAAAAGGGTTTGATAAAGATCAGGCAGGAGAAAACGGTACTTTCTGTACACCCGTTACGCCGAATCAGGTCTTTGCATTAGAGAGACGGACGTCACTTTACAAGAACACAACACATGCCGAATATTTCAGGGGTGAGCTGCTACACACCATACGAGATTTGATAAACGAAACTGACTGGTGAATTTCATTTTACCCTTATCATGAACCACGAACTGCATTGACACCGTAGTTGTCCGCAGTGGCGGAAGACTGCAGCAGTCAACCGCTTCAGCACGTTCCCCACGAATAGATGCATCGAAACGTCCTCCCACAATAAGCCACGCAGAATTTCAGCTCCACCGGCTTCGCTAAAAGGCGGGGTTCCAAAATGCACCTGAATAACATTATTGTACGATATCTGCGCGTTAGTTACAACAGCGCTCAAAGGGAAATATTGTCCAAATTCCACATCAGGTGCAAACCAGACACGTTCAGCTAATTTCAACGCACTTTGCAGCGTCCAGATGTCGGAGGGAAGGAGCGCCCAGCCCGAGCCCGGATATCGGTATGGTCGGAGGTAGAGCACCTGGGCGCCCTGTCCCAGCCCGGACATCGGTGTGGCCCGGGGTCGAGACTCACCATGTTGGAGAGGGCCACGCGGTCACGCGGCGACACCAGTGTGATGTCGAAGGTGGCCTTGAGCGCCGGCTCGTCCCAGCAGGGGAAGCAGCGACGGGCGTCCGTCGCTTCGAACTGGGTGGCCGCGGCGTACCGCTCCTCACCGGACGGACTGCACGCACATCACGTCACATTGGGTCAGACGAGATTGGGACCCGCTCCCCACCAGACGGACTGCACGCACATCAGGTCACATTGGGTCAGACGAGATTGGGACCCGCTCCCCGCCAGACGGACTGCACGCACATCAGGTCACATTGGGTCAGACGAGATTGGGACCCGCTCCCCGCCAGACGGACCAATGTGCATCCCATACGTCAAACGTCATGCGTACACATATGGTGAGTACAGGACAGTTTAAGACAAATTCCGGATCCCTACGCCACGCGCCGGTCACCAGGATGCGTCACGAACAGCCAGAAAGCGAGTCATCCTAGGTCGCTCACAGTTAGTTCGAAGGCCAGGGCGGGTCAGGTCAGATCAAACCATGTTAGGGAACATCACATAGCTCCCAGCAGCCAGACTGGCCAGTCACACTAGGTCGTCACGTCACACGGGTCTCCGTCGTCCGTGTCACCATCAGGTAACGTCATGCTCAGCCACCATGCGACATCAGGCTCAGCCACCATGCGACATCAGGCTCAGCCACAAGGCGATGTCAGGCTCAGCCATCAGGCGACGTCGGCCCAGCCATCAGGCGACGTATGGCTCAGCCATCAAGCACGCAACACGTCCACTCCACAGTGACGTTAACTGTAGCGGTCAGGGTAGGTCCGAAGCTTGCCACGGTTACGGCACTTCAGCCAGAGCCCAGTTCGACAACACCTCCGACCACAGACGTTGCGTTGGTAAATGTTGGCAGGCAACTGACAGAGCCGCCGACGTGCGCCGAAGCTCAAGCGGAGATTGCCAGGCGTATTGGAGAAGAGTTTACAGCGAGGAGCAACGCACAAACTCTCGTGCGCATCGCTGCCTAACACATTGATGCGCACCGGGCACCGATGTAGGCGCCGGGCCGTGGGCACTTGTAGGATGTCCCCATAGATGCGGCCCACACCGGCGCGACGCCCGTCTGCCGTGCCCCCGCAGCACCGCCACGCACGCACCTGGTGTATTTGCAGCGGTACAGACCGCGCATCTTGTCGGTAAGCGGCGCCGAGAAGTCCACGCGCATCTGCAGCGGCCCCGGCGGCACCGGCTCGGCCAGGTGGCACGTGAGCGTCTCCTGGTCGACGCTGACCTCCCAGCGCGGCGAGCAGCTGACGCCGTCCCGCGTCACCGTCACGCTGACGATGTCCAGCTCGGCCGCGTTGCAGACGATGCTGCTGCATGACGACTTCACCTAGAAGGCAGTGGGACACGGTCAGCGCCAGGGCCTGGGCCAGGGCATAGATGATAAATAGAGATGAAGCGCCAGCGTCCAGGCCCGGGCCGGGTCTGGCCCAAGGATGGTTTAGTGTGGACATCCAGGGGTTAGTGTCATAACCGTGGGCAGGCCGGGACCAGCGTCAGGGTCAGACGCTAGTCCTCAGCGTCCGAGGGGCCAGAGGCCAGGATCACAGTCGGGCGAACGGTCCATTACAGCAGCGGTCCCTAACGGCTCAGGCCAAAGTGGACAGCGCTGGGCATCGTACTCGACACGGTAAAATTCACTTTATTATCTATCTATCTATCTATCTATCTATCTATCTATCTATCTATCTATCTATCTATCTATCTATATATATATATACTTATATATTTGCTATATATACATATATATATATATATATATATATATATATATATATCAATGTTTCATTCAGTTCGTGTTAGAAATCCGAAGGTTGGATCTGAGTAGGAGATATAATTCATAGAGGAGAAACCGTAAGTACAGGAGCGGATATCGGAGGACATATATGCAACGCAGGAGATATCATTCAACACGGCTATTTAAGTGGACTGATTGTGGCGACTTTTGCCAAGTCTTTAAACGATGCGTCAGCTAAAACCATAAACGGCAACGTTTTCGGCGGTGAGAGCCCTAGGATAGTTACACTCCGGCGACACCGCGCCCACGCCATGACGGCTTTAAAAGGTCCCACGATAACAGCTTATGGTGGCCACACGATGTTTGCTCGAAACAGTCTTACGACGGCTGCTCCAAACGGTCCGGCGACAGGCGCTCTAACGGCCGAAGATGGTCACTGCACTAGCGCTATAACCGAGTATGCGAGTGCAAAGAAACATGTTAGACTTACGGATAAATATGCAAGAATACCACGAAAAGGGCCCAAAACAAGCGCACAAAACAATATTTGGCTCAGCAAACACTTCCAGCCCGCGCGGCCATCTCTTGGAAGATTTAAGAAATACAAGTGAGTGCTGTCAGACAAACGTTCCACGACGCGGCAGAGCAATGACACATTGGGGAGCATATGTGCTGAATAGACATTTTCTTATCTAGACCAGTCTTTTGCACTTAAAAGCATGCCAATATTTGTAAGTGAGCCGATTTCATCATAGCTGACAGTTGCTTCAAAATCTGAAAATGTGTCACATTCCCTTCAACCGCCCCACGACAACCGGTCTCAACAGCCCCGTCACAGCACTCTATGCGGCCCCACGGCAGCCACCCTACATGGCGCCGTGGCGTCGTCACTCGTCAAATCGGCCATCCCGGCTGTGGCAGCAAAAGCCGGTGGCAGCACGGCCGCAGTTAGCGCGCGTCCCGGCCAACCAGCTCCCACCGAAGCACATTGGCAGCACGATCACTCTACGGCGTGATTTTCCTACTAGCCCATAGCGCTCACGTGTTGGAGGCCTGCTTTTCATAGAGCTATGAGCCGAATTCTATCAATTTCCACGAACCCGGCACCAAACAAAAGATTGTTTAATTATCTTGAGCCGATCCACTGACCAATTTTGTCTGCAGAAGTCGAACTCTCACGCCGTACGGGCTGTAAGTATTAGGACATGGTGCGCCGTGAATTCTCCGACCTTCGAGGGATGCCCAGTGCTTCCCATAGCTCAATCGGTAACGTGACGGAGCCGTACCCGAAACGGCAGTTTTTCTACTAGCTCGGCATGAAATACGCTGAGTTGTTTCTGATCAGCCAACACATGCTGTCGATGTAATGTAGTGTGCAACTCCTCGACAGCTTCTTGCAAAAATTGTGGGCATGCCATTTATTTAAATTTCAAGTACATTCAGCATTGTAGCACCTGCAGCACGCTATCTTCAAATAATAACCGCCAGATATTTAGTATAAGTTAAAAATATGGCCTACATTGCACGCACAGTGTATTTCTGGTTTCAGCCTACAGACATTCCGCCTACGGAACTTCGTTTCACCCGGTATCTATAATCCTGCTGGCCAACAGCGTTCAACTCTTACCCAGAGAAGCAGCGGTTCGGCTGGCGTGGTTCCTTTTAGCCACGCACAGTTGCATTTTCGACCTCCCAATTACATTCATAATGTTTTCCAAACTTGGTGTTTGCTTTCGCGCCGATCTGCTACCGCTCAGCGGGTTTTAAAGGTGTTGGACGATGGGACGACCCAAATGATGGAAGCGGAAAAGCTCTGGTTCTAAGAATGATCCCCCACAATGACAGCTGGGGATTATACAGGCACAGGCGTGGCCTACTTGACCTTAACGGAAAACAAACGTACAAAAAGGCGATCATACCAGAATCAAGGCAAGCGATACAAATATTTTTGTACGATTCGTCAATAAGAAAACTTTGTTACAGCTGCAAGATCTTGTCTTTGATAAATGGGAGCTTCATATAAGCACAAATGCCGTGCAACGGCCAAAAAAAGGCGAACGTATGCAACGTATCATGCAACATGGAAAATCGATTGCACAATTCACCGACACGGAAGTGTGCCGGCGGCCTAGAAAGAAGCGGCGCCGCGGTGGACCGCATGACGTGATGCTGATCGAGCACGGCCCACGCAGCCGAAACATGTGCCGATTTTTCACTCTCCACGGGCCAGCCAGCCCTCCCAACAAAGAGGTGTACACGCCGGGGCCGTGTTTTTGCAGTGGAGCGGTGGGCAGGCGCCTTGTGGGGCGCGTGAGAGAGTGACTGTTCGGGCGCGCCCCGGCCTGTTTCGGAGCCGGGACACGACGCGACACGCCCGGCTGTCGGCCGGGCCAGGCAGGCACACCACGTGTCTCGGCCAGGTGGCCCCGGCGCCCCGGCGACGCCACAAGGCGGCGCAACAGGCTGGCACACGGGGAACCAGAGGTCGGCACACAGACATCATGTGTCACCAAACGGTACAGCGGCCACCATTGACCCGGACGCAGCAGACCAGAGGCTGGGAACCGGAACACTGCGGACTGGGAGCGGACGGTACACCGCAGGAAGCCTGCCGGCCGTGTGTCAGCAACGGCCGTGGTACGCCGGCCATCCCGCGAGCCTCCCTGCGCGTGCGGTTACACAGTGACCTTCCGTGACCCTGGATTACCCGCACCCCGCCTCGGACGGGTTTTGCCGGGGCGGTCGGTCGCGGCCGGCGCCTGCTAATAGGACGGTGCGCGTGTGTGTGTGATCCGAGAATGCGAGACAGTTCCGCGAGCACGGTGTGCTCGACCGCGGTCGGGGAGATGCCAAAATGGTCTGGACAGTAAACGTGTGTATATACCTGTGCATATATAATACCATGCACAATTATAAAGACAACCGGCGTACTTCCGTGCTGTTGAACTGTGCAGTTGATTTTCCATGCTGCATGCACACATTGCAGTGACGGCTCGTCTGTGTTGCGGTGCATTATGAGGAGCGGCGGTATCGGCGGATTCGCTGCTGCACGGTGTCACAAAACCTGTGGTAAGTGGACGCTTTGAACGACGCTGATTCCCGGAGCCCAACAGCGAATGTAGCGGTTCGACTGATCAGAGATCAGCAATGCTGGCGTGCGTCCAACCCCCAAGTGCGGCGCAACGGACGCCGGACCGGCACACAGGTCACCAGCGGCCACGGACGGCACAGGTCACCAGGGGCGCGGACGGCACAGGTCACCAGAAGCGCGGACGGCACAGGTCACCAGGGGTCACGGACAGCACAGGTCACCAGTGGCGCGGACGGCACAGGTCACCAGGGGCGCGGACGGCACAGGTCACCGGGGGTCACGGACAGCACAGGTCACCAGTGGCGCGGACGGCACAGGTCACCAAGGGGCCACGGACGGCACAGGTCACCAGGGGCGTGGACAGCACAGGTCACCAGGGGTGTGGACAACACAGGCCACCAGGGGCCACGGACGGCACAGGTCACCAGGGACACGGACAACACAGGTCACCAGGGACGCGGGTGGCACAGGTCACCAGGGGCGCGGACGGCACAGGTCACCACGAGCGCGGGCGGCACAGGTCACCAGGGGCGCCAACGACCGCTGCCACCACGACACATGACCTCAGCTGGCCCAGAGCACTTGGGCCGCATTCCTGTCCTCACACGGTCATATTGGATATCGACATACGACCGACGGCGAGGTATTGTGGTTTAAAGGTCACGCCGGCTGCCGGCGCCGGCAAGCTCCAGCCCGTGGCCGTTGGCCGGGATCGTCTACCGTTGGGGAGCGTGGATTAGAGAATGATGCGGGGTGTAATGGCGGCTTCTTCATTCCTCATGCCGCGGTGCAAGTCCTGTGGCCGTTTGTGATTATATTTCGTAATCCTAATCTTGTTTTGTGATGAATATTTCGGTCTATTCAAGCATGTGACATTTGGATATCTTTTACCGCAAAAAGCTTCAGGCGTTCGAACTTTTCAGAAGCCTATTTCAAGCATCATTGCGGCTTAGCGGTCACCATAAGCGCACAAACACCAGCCACCCGGGCTCGGATTAGTTTGTGTCTAGCCGCTAGTTAGCCGGTCGTACCGCTCCGTTCCCGAAGATCGCATTTGGCCAAATGTCATGAGGGCATTTGGCCAACAACCTCACTGTTCTCGCATAACCATCGAGCCGGGACACAGGCTGCATCACCTGGTGGGCCTGCCTTTTTCGGAAGCGATTTCTATCCTATGTTACAACACCTTTGCCGTTGGACTCCACCCTGTTTGAGCGCATACAAGCGATACCAGCTCAGTTGGCAGGAAGGACTTCCGCATGTGACGTCTGGGTTCGACTCCTTCCAAAACAGCAATGCTTTTCACCTGCACTTAAGTTGCTGCGCGGCACAATGCTGGGTATTGCCAGGGGTACGACGTTAATGTAAAGCACGCATAACAACATGTGATAAGGTGCCCCTGTCCAGTGTGTTTTGCGAGCGAGCAGGCGTCCGCCGGCCAGTGTCCTGGCCAAGGGTGCGGCGGCGGCGACGGCCGGCGACTGACCTCCAGGTCGCAGATGACGTGGCCGGTGAAGGTCAGCTGGACGAGGTCCGGGTGCAGGTGGAGGGTGTAGTGGCGCGGCGCTACCGTCTTGGGCAGCCGCTGGAACTCCACAGTGCCGGTCATCCTGGAGCTGACAGTGACGACAGACCTGCCGACAACAGGTCGCCGCTGTGTACTGAACACACGGGCATGCACGGGGAACGCTTGTGGGTACAGAGCGTAATGCTGGCTACACAGGCCAAGGACGGTGAAAGCTTATCCTTTGATTACAGATGCAGGACAATGCCGTTTAGAAGAAATGCTAGGTTGCACAGGGCGCAATAAATTACAGGAAATTCTTCTTTCAGAAAGGTTGCCTTTGGTCACAAACGACACTGTTCATTTTATATGAGAACGCTCTTCGAGAGGCCTTCGGATGTACGCGACACTACTGGCTTCATTTGGCACCACGTCGCTGTGGTTACTACGTTTGGATATAGACGGTGTCATGGTTACGGAATTGTTTACATGGGCGACCATGTCTACGCGCAGGGCTTGCGCAAGACCTCCAGGGACCGATGCCCGACTTCAGTTTGATACTCTTGCACCAATCCAACTTTGCCACACCCGAAACACCCCCAACACCCACGCACCCCCACACACACACACACAAACTTAAAAATAAGGATAATGATGCTGTATCTACTGTGCCACTGTGCTTACCATGACAGTGCAGTCGCACTGCTACAGTCTGTATCGGTAAGCGGTACATATACGCTGGCTCGAGAGGCCAAATGTCGAAGAGTCCTGCCGTCAACTAACTGCAGCCGTGTAGCTTCAGCGACCCGGCCTGGTCAGTCACGGTTTAAGCGCGCGTTTATCTTTTCAACCACTGGGTGCACCACCATGGCGTTTTCGGCTGTAAGTGAGGTGATCATTTGTAAATACTGAAACATTTCTAATGCATTTGCATGCCAGCTGCTTGGTCGGACGGTGTTTCTCTGCAACATCGCAACATCACCCCAACGTCGCCTTCCCCATTCCACGAAGAGGGAACGCATCATTTTCAACCGGCCAAACGGCTGAAGACTACTAGTCGACATCATGCTCCGATCCCGACGACCACGTGTCCCAGTGACATCAGACCGACGCGTCCTGAGAAGTGGACTAAGAGGGAGGAGAGGTGGACGGGCAAGCGTCCCAGTGACATCAGACCGACGCGTCCTGAGAGGTGCACTGGGAGAGAGGAGAGGTGGACGGGCAAGCGTCCTGACGAAGGGGGACACGGACAATGCGCCCTGACGGAGGGGGACACAGAGAAGCGTCTTCACGGAGGGGAACACGGACAAGCGTCCTCACGGAGGGGGACACGAACGAGCGTGCTGTCGGAGGGGGACACGGACAAGCGTCCTCACGGAGGGGGACACGGACAAGCGTGCTGTCGGAGGGGGACACGGACAAGCGTCCTCACGGAGGGGGACACGGACAAGCGTGCTGTCGGAGGGGGACACGGACAAGCGTCCTCACGGAGGGGGACACGAACGAGCGTGCTGTCGGAGGGGGACACGGACAAGCGTCATGACGAAGGTGTGGGCTGGGCCGCGCAGGCTGTCCGCGCGGCATCGCGCGGAATCCATATATCCAGCCGTTCTATACCGTTTTTCAGGATTTATATCAAACGGAGCATGTATATAATGTAATGATATGATCAACTAGAGCTGCACTTGTGTGTGTCATTGGGGCTTTACGACGCACTCAGCTGCTGAGGCTATATGGCGTCGCCTGCCTCTCACCCTGGCAGGAAGGGCGGGCACCGCGGGAAATCGGACACCGTACCTCTGGCTTCCCAGACGCGTAGTGGTTAACGCAGACGCGTTAACCACTACACTACCGCACCCCCCAGAGCTGCCACTCCGCGCCAGCTCAAAACCGCTGGCTTTGGACCCGGAAGACGCCCCAAGTCAGCCAGCATTCCTCTGTCATTTGTGCGCTTGCGAGTAAAGGCTAGATATCAGTCCGTTTTTGCCTGTTCAGATCATGAAAAGTGGATATTACAATGCACTGGCGCGGCCATGTCGCGTGGGCGCACGGGGTGACAGGCTCTGTCCCCTAATCGTGGGCGCACGGGGTGACAGGCTCTGTCCCCTAATCGTGGGCGCACGGGGTGACAGGCTCTGTCCCCTAATCCTTTGGTATCATATGCACGGCGATGCCACTCACGTCTATTACAGTACGCACTGCAGCTTGCGTTGGACACTGGTCAAAGGCATGCCAAAACAACTCATTTTGGCATAATCGGGGCGGAGTGGGGGGGGACCCATCGTGGTTACATGAACAGACACCGGCGGCGAGCCGTGCACAGAACGGAACTGCCAGTTACAGCTGCTACAGCCGGAGGAGGATACTGATCGCTCAGCTGTTGCTGCCGCACGAGGACACTGACACTCACAACCGGGGCAAGACGTCGCTGTTATTTTTCTATATTCATGTATTTCTATAGGGGCCTCACCGCGGAGGCCCCTCTGGATGAACGTAGTTCCCAACACGCACAAATACCCATGCACGCACTGTGCCCGGTACTTTCAATCCCCGCGTGACTATTTTGACCACTGCTTCACTGCTAGAATTTCCGCCGTATCACGCGTGCACACAAGAGAGGAGGGGGGGAGGGGCCTTCCGCTTTGTCAGCTCGGCTCATTGCAAAAAGCTCATTGCAGAGCCGGCTGGTTCAGCACGGTCACGGCCCGTCTACTCGAAGCCAGGGTGTGCCCGCGAACTCCGCGTCACCGGGGTTGGTTGACGCGTCACCTCCACCACATGGTAATCATTCCCCAGCTGCTGCCATCTCCTGGTCGAGTGCCGGTCCAGGGGAGCCCTACAGAACCCGAGCTTGGATCCAGTCTCCCATCTACATCTCCACGCGCATTAGGTAAACGTGCACCTAGTGGGTACAGATATTGGTGGTTGGTGCTTCGGTAAGCGCAGTTCGCGCAGCTGGAGCACAACGCTGGCAACATAAAACATCGCTGGCCAAATAGAGCATAGGTGGTAACAGAGAGCAATGTTGGTAACATGACTTTGTCAGTTCGGGATGAAACTGTCCATTGCCAAGCACAACGTTGCATACTGCAAATCCCTCCGATAACGGAAGTTGGTGACAGAGGACTCACGGACGTCACCGTCAGCTATATAGGGCACCGCTGGTCACCTACACCACTGCTGGCTATGAGGGACGCAGCTGATTACCAGGGACGCTGCTGGTCACAGAGGGCACCGCTGGTTTCAGAAGACACAGGCGACTAACCTGGCGGACAAGAGAGACGGACACGTGCCGACCGCCAGCCGTCAGACGTGACCTTTACACCGGCAGCGAGCGACTGTCTGCAGCCGCGTCCGCAGCGGAGCGGCGCGGGAGCCGGCCGCCACCGGCCGCCGCCAGGGGCCGGCACACACGCGAGGCGCGCCTCGCCGGTGCAGCCGCACCGCAGGCCGCGCACAGCGCCGCCAGCCGGTCACACGCTCGCGGGCTGCACGCCGCGTGCAGAGCGCGCACGCCCACGGGATGGGGCTCGCGCCGCCGGCCCTGCGCCGGACGACGGCGGGCTGACCGGGTACGACTAACGCTCGTAGGCCGGGCGGCATGTGCAGTACGAACGCCCGCAGGCGGCGTGGAACGTGAGGTTTCAGTGGATGTTCGGGAGAATGCACCGCCTGTTCGGAGTCATAAGCTGTGGACGGGACAGCCGCGGAACCCCGACAGATGCGCGCCACGGCTGACTTCTCTACGGATCCGTTGTTTGACCGAAAGGAGTTTTTACGGGCAGTTCCGCGATGAAAACGTAATGTTGGGTGGATATTACGGAGAAATGTGGCATTGCTAAAAGCCGGTTTTAAGACACGGGAAATTCCAACTGCTTGCGCAGCAAATCTGATCTCGCACGGCGTTCCCAGCAACTGAGGACGGAGAGTACGAATGCAGATAAATCTGCCCCTTCCACTGGTAGCGCGTTCCGATAAAAACTACCGGCAGTCAGTCTCAATTAAGTCCTTTTATTATGAACACCACACCTTTGACCTGCAATCCGCTGCCATTGTTGGCCACCGTGCGACCGCGCACGAAGAGCCCTCTATGATGTTTCGCAGCACGTCTGGGTTGAGCTATCGGATCACCCGCTCTGCTCTGAGTGTCAGCTGAATGCGAGCCTTAATCTACTATTCTCCTTGATAAACCTCTGGATTGATCAGCACACAGAGATACTGATAGGAGGCACCTGGGAGGGGAGGGGGGGGGGGCATGCCGAGATCTAGCCAGAAGACCGGGTCACGACCAGGGCTTATGGCGAGATCCGGCCAGAAGGCCAGGTCACGACCAGGGCTCGCGATCAGCGTCTTATGGCAAACTTTGCCTTCCATATTGCTCTCGCTTGCTCTATTGCTCTCATTTGGCAGCCTAGCCATTTCAGGTTCGATAACTAGGCACGCTATCTACTTGGGGCTCACAGACGACCATATTTATTTTCGCGGTGATTTTGCTGGGACCGGACCTTGGCGTCATATGGAGTGCCTCCCTCGCCCTGGACATACAATCCAATATTGAAAGGGATCTAGTTCCCACCGCACGGCGAGCTTAGAAAAGTACCAAACTGTCAGAACAGCGAGATCAAATCTTACCTCGCTACGGCGATTGTTGCATGAACTACACAGGTGCGAATACTTATCTCCTCACTGCTGTGGTCATAACAAGCTTCTTATGCATTGGATAAAAAGTACTGTTTTGCTTCCTGGTGCTTCGAGTTTTGCATTTCCCTCATTTGGTTGTTATTTGTGGTCATCTGAGTCTAGCTCATAAACCGATTTCTCGCTTTCGTGTCATACGGATTTACCAACAATGCGCCTTTTGCGCCCTGGAAAACATGGGGCGATCATACGTGTGATCTGTTTCACCATGCACATACCCAAATACAAGGAAATGAAGCCCGCTTCCGTTCGGTCCCCTTGCGAATATCAATTTTAAATACATTAGATGGATTTCCTTTTTCATGAATTTACCAAGCAGACATTGAACTGACTGTTGGCGTCCCCCAACAGCTTCACAAACAACGCATGGCTTCAGAACTGACTAGGCATGACTCAGTCTTATCTGTCTCCGCCAACAGCTTCACAAACACATGGATTGACGATTGACTACGCGTGACTTAGTCTTACGTCATTTCCAATCCATGAAATCGACGCTGTTGCACTGCTTTACAGTTTAGCGAATGCGAACACAGTATGACAAAGCAGGAAAATGTTTTGGGTGGATATCGGTTACAATGAACACGGCTCGCCGTGTTCCGCTTCACAGCTCCACGTGCTCGGCTTATGGATCTTTCACGGCCCCGGCCCGCTTGGTTTAAACTGCAGTATCTGACATTCGAGATCACCTTCGGGGAGATTGGCAGCTGACTGTTCTCTGGTTGATGCTGACGCACCCATGGTTCGACAGGGATTTGCTAGTGAGCTGCAGTACCTGCCCCGGCCGCTGAGATCTGACATCAGTCCTTAAAGACGCCTAAAAGATTGCCAGTGAGCGAAGGCCTACATAAATAGAGCTGCATTTTTGCCGGTACCACTGTCCGTTTTCCGCTCAATAATAAATCGTACCAAGTTGCTGTCACGTCTGGTGCCCACCTGTTTCCGACACAGTGATCCAGCTGCTTTGGGGTCTAAGAGTTATGCGATTCACATAACCCAATGGGGAGGTGCAAGAATGATATTATCGCTGCAAAAATACGAGCACACCGCTATTTAGTTGGGGAAACTTTAAATTTGAACACGTTTCGAAGCACACATGGCGTGGAACAGCTCAGGACGAGTGCGTGAGTTTCTCTTCTTAATTTATGATATATATTTCACGCCTTGATTGCGCCCACAGGTCAATCACGAGCAAACCATTCATTCATCGCCCTTCATTACAAATGAAGCAGTCGTAAATCGATTCGAATCAGGCCCAAGTCGTCCAATTCGGCATGATCCTTGACTTAAATTTAGTAAATTTCATTCAGTTTAAATTTTATTTAAATTCAAATTTAACTTGATTTAGATAAATTTCAACTTTGAGCCAAATACACCACAAGTTTGATCCAGAGTTCCAGTAACCAACTTAACACCTTCCACCTACACTGTCAAACAAAATCACCCTTAAGCTCAACAAATGACATCGTCATTCCATTTCGCTTCGCGTCCGAACTTTGCCACTGTCCATTGCAGAGCTTCGACAACTCTCAACAGTGTCGCACATACTCTTCCTTTATCATTATTCCACTCATTCGTCCGTCCTTCGCTCTGGTTTCGTCTCTGGCATGTCCGTATCCATCAACGCTGACCCCCTCCCCCACCATCTGTCATGTGTCCTCCGCCAGCAAGCATGATTAATCACCCCGCCCGCACGAGCACACCACATCAAATGACGCTCCCGATCCGGCGCCCACACCACCCCGGTCGCCCCCGCCACCGCCGCTGCAGTCACCGACTCCTGGAATCGTTGCCGGGCGCCGTGCTCTCCTCACGCACCACAGCCGGCTGTCGGTCGTAATCAGGAGCAGCAGTCTGCGGCCCGGCCCGCCTCGCCGGCACGGGAGGCCACCACCTAACCGGTTCAGCCCCCCCCCCCCCCCCCCCCTCCACCCCACCCGCTTCAACCTCCCAGCATGACCAGAGGCACGGCGCCGGCGGCCGACAGCGCACACCGGGCCGCCCGAGGCGCAGCCGGAGACGCCGTGACCGCGCGCCAGTGTCGCTCCGACGCGGGTGCCGGCCGCTGCTCGACTCCCGTCAGTGCGAGCGCCGGCCCCTGCCACCCCAGCTGGAGCTGCTGAAGGACGTCGGCAGGCTCCAACGACGAGGGCGCGCGGCCGTCATCGCCACCTCAGGCGGAGTGTAACATGATGCGCCCGTCATCGGGACACAGATACGCCCGTCATCGAGACGCACAGATGTGCCCGTCGCTGAGGCGCACAGATGTCCTAGTCATCGGGGCACACAGCTGTGCCCGTCATCGAAACGCACAGATGTGCTTGTCATCGGGACCGCCAGATGTGCCGCCATTCAAACGCAGACTTCCTTGCCATCGGGACATACATATGTGCCCATCACTGGAACACACAGATGTGCCCGTCATCGGGACACAGATGTGCCCATCATCGGATCACACAGATATGCCCGTCATCGGGACACAGATGTGCCCATCATCGGATCACACAGATATGCCCGTCATCGGGACACAGATGTGCCCATCATCGGGACACAGATGTGCCCCTCATCGGGGCACAGACATGTACCCGTCATCGGGACACACAGATGTGCCCGTCATCGGGACACACATGTGCGTCCGTCATCGGAACACCCAGACGTGCCCGTCATCGGGACGCTGAGGCGGAACCGCTGGACAAGGCCTGTCACCATTCAGGTTTCTGACGCGCCACCTTTGTGCAACCTGTCTGTGCGTATTCGTTACATGACTATTGTAACTTGTAGTGCAGTTGTATTTTGCTTTGCAAGTTAACGGAACGCGTCGTGCTGGATGCACCTGGTCGGCAGTCATCAGCTTCAGCTGCCTCAAAGGGCGGCAGGTAAAGCAGCGTTACCAGCTCCGTGGGCCCGGCACGCTATCGCGTCCAAATCTGGAAAATAAAGAACCGACGTACAGAGTTCAGCGGCATGCAACATTACTGCATGCCACGTTGCATGTCTCCAGGCGATTGGCTCTTACCTGAGCTCATTTCCGGATCTCGCAGATATTGTTGAGTTGAGTGCAGTACATTCGCGACCGCTGAGACAACTCAAGTCGGACCACATTCCAGCCTCCGAACAGTGAACATGTTCACGTCCAAAGCAAAGCTCATCAATTCTTAGATCACGTTCCTCACTTACATAGATGCATCTCAAATAAAGCTTCTGTATGATACAGAAGGGCACGAATCACCTCATCTCTATTTTAGCCGCCAACGGCCGTTTATTACCACCTTGAGCCGTACCCTCAAATTTCGTGGCGTGCACCATGCTGCGTGCAAGCTAACCTTCAGCCAAGCTGAGCTAAGTCAGGCTAAGCTAAGCTAAGTTACTACAGCTGAGTTCCGACAAAGGCAACGACCGCGAGCACCAATAACGCTGCGAACTTCTCGCGAGAGGAGGCAGATCGGTCGTTTTCCCTTCCCGCAGGCGCGGCTACTCGGATCTAGCGGGCCACGGAGCTCGAAGCGGTGCCAATGAGCCTGAGCAATACCGGGCCGATTCCGCAAAAGCCATCGACTCACTTCGTCGAAATGAGTGATCGGTGAGGCCCGCAGAGGCAGAGCATGACGTTCAATGGTCGGTGGGACCCACGACGCAGAGCAGGACGGCGAGTGGTCGGTGGGACCCACAGGGGCAGAGCAGGACGGTGGGTGGTCGGTGGGACCCGCAGGGGCAGAGGACGGTGAGTGGTCAGTGGGGCCCACGGCGTGGAGCAAGACGGCGGGTGGTCGGTGGGGCCTGCAAGGGCAGAGCAGGACGGTGAGTGGTCGGTGGGACCCGCCAAGGCAGAGCAGGACGGGGAGTGGTCGGTGCAACACGCTGGGGCAGAGCAGGACAGTGAGTGGTCGGTGGGAGTCGCGGATGCAAAGCAGGGCGGTGAGTGGTCGGTGGAGCACGCAGGGGCAGAGCAGGACGGTGAAGCGTCCTGCGAGTTACGCAAGACCGAAGGCGTCCATTGCACTGGGCACTTCCACTGAACGGTCCCGCCGGCCAACGTTCCGTCCGAGTCCGAATCCGAGTCCGAGATAAGCAGCCAAGCCTGCCAAAAAATCCACGGCACGCAGGACCATGCAACGGCTTCCCAGAATGTTAGATATGTCAGGATTGACAGGCCATGAAACACGTCCTCTCGTTTTTCATGCTAGCATCCACTAGCATTCATGAGAGGTCTCATTGTTCTCAATGAGCCCATGCATCAAGGGTCAATTTAAGACCGCCAAGGCTGTACGAGTAGGCGCGATGAGAATCAGCTACAAACGAACGAAGGCTGCCTTCAAGCATCCCCCAGCCCAACAGCTATAAGTCAAGCGTGACATGATAACAGCCTTTCAAAACATACACTTTTTGATCCCCAGAGTATCGCGACCGCCATCGACGCCTCCCACGTCAGCTTGTCTGCAAGCTCAGACTCCCAATCCCTGCACGTCTAATGCTCACAAAAACTAAGGTTTCAATGAATCAGCACGAAGATTACGACAGAGGTTGCCTGCAAGGAATTACGAGGACAATTTACTTCCAACGAATTACGAGGACAATATGCTTATCAATGCGTAGAACTATTCCCCGAACAAATCGTGACTCAAGGTAACGATGAGGGTAAGGAATTCACAAGAAAATATCACCACCGAAGAACAAAGCCTCTCTGAGCCCGCGACTTCTTGGATAGCACGGGTACCGGACGTTGCAATATTTGAACAGGCATCTAGTCAATCCTCGATTGCGGCAAACCCGTGCCTACCCACCCAACACACCTCACGGAGGAAGATGCGAATTCTAATCCGTGTAATCGTGTACCGTAAAGATATCATCACACCAATGAGACAAACCAGGAGGGAAGAATCTGAAACACACTGGCACCTGAAAGCTAATCGCAAAATAACACATTCAATGGCCCGACAAAAACTGCGGAGAATTTTCTTACCATAAGGTTGGATCGATGCCAAACCCAAATCACATTCGGATCATGATTTTGCTACACGGAGCTTATTGCCGGTCCCACTGGGGCTCACAAATGGACTAACTACTTTATGCCGCAGAGTATCTTTTAAGCACTCCGCATTTGGTGCCCGAAGCTCTCAATTCAGACCCCTATCAGCTTCTGCATGACACTGCTGCCGCCCGACCACCACTTCTCAGATCAAGGGCTCACTGGTGCCGCCTCGCAGTGATCAAGTGCACATTCGCGGATAGAGCTATCACCACCTCAAGCATCCACTCTGCTTTCTGCCGCCACCCACGGGCGGGCGAGGCTCCCAATGTCCGCGAGGCCGCTGCTGCTGGATGTGAATAGCGGCTGAACGCATGTGCATCTCATCCGGTGCAGAGCAAGGGCGATGAACTTTGCTGTTGTCTTTGTACGCGGTGGCGACTGCAGAACGTAGCCGTGCTGGCCTAGTAGAGGGACGGCAAGCGCATACACTAGGTCGTCCGTCAGCACAGCGAAGCGCACAGAGTACCACCGCGTTGCCTAGCCCGCCGATACCAGTCATCGTTCGGCGACCGCCAGTCGCCGCGCCGCACGTCATCAGCAGCCAAGAAGCACCGGTTCCCTCGCACGGTGGACGAGAAGCTACGCCGCTGCTGACACCGGCGCCGCGCTGCGCATGTCGGAGCGCGGCCGTATCACGGGCGGCCTGCGCCGTACGAGCGCGGACGCGGCGGCGCGCGCCGAGCGCCCGGCCATCCAGAAACGGCCGGCCGTGCCGGCGCGCTTGGCATGCGGCGGGTGAGCGGTCGGCAGCGGCGGACGGAGCTCGGCCGGCTGCCAGCGCGCCGCCTCCGGTACCGGGCGCGCGCCGACCGGCTCCCGGATGCACATCTGCAGACCGGCTGAACTAACTGTCTCAGGGCAGATAGCATCCGGCGATCGGCGCGCCGCCGCCGAACTCGTCGCAGTCGCTGGCGACAGCACTGCCGCCCGCTGTGCAACCGCTGACATGCCGCGCGGATCAACACATCCGAGCCCCTGCCCACCACACCTGACTGCTGATGGGAGGGAAGAGCATCGTAAGGCAAGTATTTACGATGCGGGGTGCGGGGGAGCGGCCATGCGCCGCGTTGATGGTATAAGTGCACCTACAAAGAAGCCGCTTGACCGAACACTTGTTGCGAGCAAGCAGGCTTCGTTCGATAATTTGTGCATCTTGGCCTCGCGAAGCAGCCAAAAACTTGGCAGACAAGGAGTCGGCAGGAATTCGCGTAGGGGACGAGTCCACATCGCTGACTCCGGATTTTCCAGCCGACTGAACTTGAGCACCGAGCCTTATCCATGCACGTTGAAGCTGTAAACGTACATATCGGAAAGCTGCATTAGCAAGTGGGAAAACCCAGATCGGAGCCAAGACCTTTGCGAAATTGCTACGGCAAACGCCCAGCAGTTTCAGACAACTGCATAAGGCAACAGCGAATGCAAGCTTTCTTTCAAAGGTTTTCGCACTTCCTACTCCGGACACATCCAGGGAGTTCGTCTGTCGGCAGGCAATTGAGTTTTCACGTTAGAAATGCATTCAGATCCACTGCAAACCGCTACGTTTCGTTTCAGCTCATTCCAGCCAGTCATGTTTTCCGCCACAATGCCCTAGAAAAACCTGCAAAACACTGATTACGTAGACGGGTGGTGTAAAAAGGATCGGCTTTTTAAGTGCGGGGCGCTACACCCGGCTTATCTCTTCTGAGAAACAGAAGCGTTTCTGGTGGAAACTAAGCACCCCAGATGCAGGAAACTCATGCCTACCAGCCACTGTTGAGGCAGAACAGGCCATTTCACCGTATATGACACTACATGATCACAACCAAATAGCCGCAGCCACAACGGCAACCTGTGCTGCATAGACAAATAGCCAGAAATAATGCGATTTGCGTAGGATTCCGATCTTCATGCTATTGGAAGTGCGAGAGTCATAAACATGAGCACCGATACCGTGCAATCGTCCCGCGCAGCGAAAATGCAGTCAACGCTTCGTAGAGCCATTATTGTACGAAAAATACAATTCCTATCGGAATGCGTCACATAAAGGAGGAAAGCATGTCGCACCTTTTGAATATTCAAATCACAAACGATTTGGATGGGTGGGTTCTATCTCATCACGAACAAAGCGCAAGGACGGCATGGTTTACCCCGAAATAGTGTTCATGGTTTACCCTGAAATTAGCAAGGGGCACGAAAATGCAGGACCCATGCTAATCGCAGAGGAAATACACCACCTATTACATTTCAAATGTTATATAAACACCTTTTCGAACCAACAAAAACCTCTTCGGCGAAATTGACGTTAATGAACTGTAGGCCATCATGCCTTGTCAGAACGAGCCTTTCCAGTCCAGGAACAGTGCTCAAAACTTTCTGTTTGTGCGTCAACCACGACATTTGACAACATCACCTTCTCAATGTGAAGATGCTTGGTATCATATTTTGGAACCCGTGTTGCACGCTACGCCAAAACAGGTTCCAACGCACGCACCCGCTGCGCGCCTCACGAGTGGTGCGTGGTTCCTGATCATTCTATTTCTTGGTCACGCACCGTGTGTTTGGTTTAGTTCAGTTTACATATGTGCATGAATCATTCCACGTGCTTGGCTTATTGTGTATTCGAGTAAGACATGTTTATGTTTCAGAATAAAACACGGAAAATGATAAATACGTGCTAGAAACGCGGACTAAAACACGGAGGTGTTTTATATTGTGTCTTTGCATTGTATGCGCTCATTAGGAATAAAACACATACAGGACATAACACAGAAGTGCGCTACGAGCGGCCAGAGCGATGCGCTGCAGAGTTAACGTCGCGTGTCGGCCCGAGCCGTCCAGCGTTTACGAATTTGCAAGGCGTTCAACGTGTGATGCGGAAATAACGCATCTTGGACCGCTTGAGCACTTATTTGCACGCATGCATGCACACATGCATGCAAATATATATATATATATATATATATATATATATATATATATATATATGTATATAGAACTTTCAATACAGACAGACTCAAGTCAGTGTCATTATAACAATGTGGCAACTGAATGTCTTTGAAAAGTCCTGTTTGTTCTTGCATTTTGCTTATGGTACCAAAACCTGGGTAAGTTCAAATATGGACAAACTCCAAATCAGTGTCATTATAACAATGTGGCAACTGAATGTTTTTGCATAATCCTGTTTGTTCTTGCATTTTCCTTATGGTACTAAAACCTGACTATCACAATGATGTCCTGACCAAATATTACTCGAATTACAGTGCACTTCCTTTCACCATTGCAAGTCCTAATGGGAAGAACTTTTGTATTCTGAGAGGCTCCAGCTCCTACCACAGTCCTGAATTCCAAACAAATTCTGAACTGATCAGTGCTTCTGGATATAATATGCAAAGACTATAACCAAAATTTGACTACACAGTGAACATACTGCAGTGGTGCCTGTGGCCCAGGATGACAAATGTGTTGAAAATATAAACTGAAGTATCACAAGTCTCACGATTAACATGTATATTGAAAAAATTATGCCTCAGAAATGCCCAGCATGCAGACCAAAATGGGGTTAGGTGCACTATGCAAGCCTTGGTGCACATGATCAAGTCAAGTCATGTTTCTGTGAACATATGCCACATATTCACATATATGCTATAGCTGCATTACCATTTTCTTGTGTAGTTAAATTGCATTGCTATGATCAGTATTATGTATTGCAATATTATGCAGTATTATGGCTATGTTCCTATTGCATCATTCCTCCTTGATGCATAAGTTTCTGGACCAAAGCCAAATCAAGTAAATATGTACACCCAGAAAACCTGTCCACCTATCTATGTACCTGGATGTAAAATCACTGCAAGTAAATTGTTAATGAGCCCTGTCAACAGAAATCAGATGATGGCAGATCTTCCAAATAAGTCTTGAAATTCAAGGTATTGAGTTTTTTAATCTGGCCTGCTTGCCAAGCTATTTTATTAGAAATTTAGGACCAGTATATAAATGCATTGATAATAAAAGTGCTCCTAAAATATCAGTGCACTGAAACATGCCATATCTATGTACAAATTAGCACAGTCGCAAAAACATTTCTAGAAGGGTTTATAGGGATGTATTAAATGCACCTAAGTAACTATGATGCAAAACCAAAGATAACATTCACTAGTATCCATAACAACTACCAAAGAAGTTAAGTTAAAGGATGGTCATGTTGAAACACAATTCAATGCATACAAATCAAAACTGAGATATGGAGATCTACCATCACAAATACATAAAAAGGACAGATTGGAAGGGAAGGTGTGTACCCACCTTACCACAGTTGCCAACATCAACACAGAAACTAAAGTGAATTTGTTGGGGCTTAGGTCTAAGGAAACAGCCTATGGCATGCAGGCAGGTAAGCAACCAAAATGTAAGCACCTGTATCTGATCATATTTTGGCTACTTAATGCTGATAAGTAAAAAATGGGTAAACATAGTTATTGTCCTTTATGTTACATCATTTTTGCACCCAAGAGCTTAAAAACTGAAAGATCAAATATACCATGAACCCCTCACCCTAAACGCTGAGGGTCACACACCTGGTTCCTAAGCCCAGAGGATGTAAGATTATCAAACTTACCACGTAATTTCAGTGACGAATGGTACTGTACTCTGCCGACGCCGGATATACGACCGCAAGCTGTCTCCTTGTCGGACCAAGACCGGTCCTCGAACACTCCTGAGAAGGGAACCGAGCACACCACAAGGGAATACTGGATGCTAACCGCACACCACTCCTGGCCGAGCTACGGCAGGCACTGGATGTTCACGTTCCGCCCAAGGCCGTATGTACCGCACTGCTGCGCCCGCACACCGCTTCCTGGCACCGCACCTTCCAACACTCCCGCTCGCGCTCCGCGAACAAACCGGTACGTTCCCCTCAGCGCAGTGCCCGTCCTTGGTGCCCCGGTGTGTCACAGGGTGCTACTTCTCGCCGCCGCGCCAAGAATTGCCGTCCGGCATATCATGCCCGGAGCTACTAAATCAACCACAGGCAGCTCGGTGCAAAAATCCCTTCTTTCATACAATTTGTGCACATTAATCCGCCTATCATTACATCAGCACGAAAGTCTCAGGAGTTAGGGCGGCGTGAACTGCCTGAATTTATCCAAATGCTTTGGTTATGTGTCACATGGCAAGCCGCTTCGTAAACTCTGTTGATCCGACATCGCTGACCCATGTTTTTTTAAAAATTATTTAACTGGCCAAAAGTTAGTTTCTTAGTTGTTGGTAGTTGGAGCGCGCAAGCTACTGAGTTCATTTTGCGCCCAACTGACCGAAAGCAATATGGAAATTTACACGTCCAAGACATGAGGGATACTCTGCTTGGTGCAACCGCAAGGATCGGTCCCCGGCCCTATAATAAGTAGAGTCTGTTTGTATATGACCTTTCCGGTTGCGTTGGCAATCAAAATGTTAATATGAATGCAGATGGCACACAATCTCTTGACGTTCGTCCGCCATGAGACCTCGACAAGATGATCATCCAAGCCTAAGAAGATACCGGACAAGGGGCGTCAGTTTTCGGTTAATGACACCAACCGAGGCAATCAGAAGACAGTTCGATTCTATCCTCGCTGCAAAGGTGCAAGGACCATCCGGCAACAAAAGATACGAGAATTCGCGTTGCTGGCAAATAAAAATATCGCAGCGTACCCTCATATTTCATTTGATCCAGTCAGGTCATGGTCCGAACACGCATCTTCGACGCTCAAAAAATGCATGTGTGTTCTCGCGTCCTTGTCTAGGCTTCGGAATGATTTTCTGAGCCATCGGTAAAACATATTGTCGAGACACTTCTATACACTAGCACTCTTTGTCGCTTGACTGTATGGGGGAGTATCGGGAGCACAAAACAGGCTCGACTACCTAATGTGATATACTTAGTACGTTATACGAATCTCGGCGTGTCTCAACGAACATGGCCTTGTGAGCGATGCTAAATCGCGCTTAGGGTGGACACATGCGGGTTATGTTATCAAAGTTCAGGATATTGTGTTAGTGCACCCCGTCCTCCATGCAAAAAACAGCCACCTTCATTGAATAGCAGTCTCGATCTTCCGAATACGGTTTCATCCCGCGAGACTAGAGCATGTCTGTTCACTCTGAATGCAACAAAAGTAAAAGCTGAAACGGCGAAAACTTTTGTTAAACATAAAGCGATGACACATTAGAACGAATTAGCAATTGCAATAAAATAACTGCGAGGTGTGCGAAAGTGGACTCTGCTCTCCTGCTTGCCTCGGACCAAATGGAAATTTTCGTTATTTCTCACCCGCACCGAGTTAAAGAGCGGCAGTTAGTGTCAACGGCTGTTTGGAACCAATTATTCCGCCGTTGAGTCAAAGCTAGAAAGCGACAACGATAGATTTTCGATGGGCTTTTTCCTTGCAGGGGCATGGTATGCGTGACCAGGGACGCAAAGTGTCTTTTCTGTCACTGGCGAAATTTGCAACAGCCCAGATTGTCACCTGCAGCCCAGTATATCGGAAACATTCGCAGCACAACAATAAATGCGATAAACCACGCGCGAAAAAGACAATGGAAGTGCGATGGATCACAAACATCCGAACTATTTTCGTTTCGGAAGGTTCAGTTGCGCTACAGTACCATTCGCTGGCCATGCCAAAAGCCACGGTGGTTAGGGTACATGTTTAAGTGCATGAGTAGCCTGTGCAGCGGCTTAAGACAGGTAAGCAAGTCGGTCCAGGTCAAAGGTAAGACGTCGCGTATAAGGGGGAGGCGAGAACATATTTGGTCAGCGGCCGCATTACAACCATAAATGGCGCATAACCACCTCATACTCCCTCCTCACGACTTACTGGAACAATACCAGCGTTGGGGAAAAGGCCCTTGCAGAGATTAATCCGTACAGAAAAAATATATCTTTACCGCTTTGCAAAATCATTCTCCCTCGCTCTGGCTCGCCTTTTTCATAACGAGGACTGACACAGCGAAGGGGTAGATCGGTGCCCCCCCCCCCCCCCGCCACTCTGCCATTTCCAAACTACGAACAGTAAGGCCTCGCGGTAAGAAATTATGGGTGGACCTGTACAACACCTTGCGGTTAGCGATAGGTTGTATCCTGCTAGGTCAATGCGATAATTGCCACTTTCAGGCCAGGTCAAATGTCAAATTTTCCTGGAAATCGAACTTCTTTAGCTTCGCACATCTTTATGCATGAGACCATGCTCCGCCATGACACGAAACTTAAAAAGCTGTGTTTTCACACACATTCATAACGTTTGTGCAACAGTGCAACGCACATTGTCGGTTGCCGCCCGCACTGCGCCGCCCGCACCGGCTGGGCCTCCGCGCAGTGTTCCTAAAAGTCAGTGCTTCTCGGGAAGCAGACTTGCCGACAACACGTTGTTGATGTCAAACCGCGCGCAATGAATGCCACAGAGGATACTGAAAGTTTTGGGCGGGATTGCACGACATACCAGAGTTATCCTCCGAAAACCTTCGGTGGTCGCGTGCTGAGTTGATCGTTATTTGGTAGCGCTGGAGATTGTGCACAGTCTAACGGCCTCGGACCTCAAGCGTATCCTCGATGACGGCCTCATCGCGGACCCATAATCAGGTCAGCAGAAATACGGAGGCTGATGCGCACATTGTATGACAAATACACGACCTGCCCCTGCACTGGGGACTGGGGTCATGCTAGTTTCAACCAGGGGAGCGAAACTGCTGAATGCCCGGCCAACGAAGTGGCAGTTTTGGACCAGGCCATCAACCCCGACGACCCGACCAGCGCGCGGGTGGTACCAAGTACAACACTGTTGATCCGGTCCTGCACCAGAGTCGCGATAACCCGCGACCAAATGCCATGCCCGATGAAAGCCTGACCCACTAAGACCTATCACTGTCTCTTAGCAGTGGATGGATGGGATTTATGCAGGTGGATGTATAGAATTCGATCCTTCATCTGAACATTAAGCTACATTATCCTATAACATAGGCTTACTCATCACCCTAGAACCCTAGATTTGGAGTTACAACCACTTGTTCTGACCACGGATGTGTAAAGCCCTCGCGGTAGACAAAATCTCTTTAAGACAGATGTTTCCAGCCCTTGATAAATGTGTCACTCACGCATAATATAATCCTAGAATGATATCAGCACAGGATTACATCCATGAAGCTTACTGAGGATTTATTAATCTGTCATGTAGCACAGCATTTAGTGGAGGGGCAATCAACCAATGAAATAAAAAGGTTAACCCTCGCCCTGGAAGGACAGGTAGCCACCCACTCCTTATGGTTTTTTGAGGGTACCTCTCTCGCATGTTGTGCAACCGCGCCCAAATTTTTGAGAGCCTCTGAAGAATATATCGCTCGTATTTTTGCACCAACAACTTGTTTGTAGCAATCCTGTTTTTTAAGAAGTCGCCCGCCGCCGGACGACGCCGACGGTGGGCGATGCCGGTACATTAATGGTGCGTCATAAATGTATACTCAAAACACTAAAACTACACTCCATTGTGCTCATCATTAGAAAACAAACATGCCTGCTTAGGTTTCGTATCACTGCAGAGTATGGTCTAACACAAAGCGCCATAGAAATCTGAAAATGTTCGATTGACAGGAAAATTTGACCCTTGACACGTCTTTGTGGAACGGGGGGGGGGGGGGTCGATGCGACCACTCCCCGTTTCGAAACTAACGTAAATAAAGCCGCGTGAATAAAAAAGTGGAAATTGGTTTTGACTAGGTTACGCGGCTGGTAAGAGGTTTTATGATCTTACATCAAAGTGATGCGTTATGAAAAACGGCGAATCGGGGCAAGTGATAATGAATGAGTCATGACCAAACACCATGATTGGCATGCTCATCATGCATTAAATACCCTCCCTTGTGCAGGCTTAATGACATTAGCCTGTAAACAAAGGGAAAGGAGATGTCGAAAACGAAACTAGCGGAAGCCATTTGATTCCAAGTAAGTACTTATTGCGTGCACGCACATCAAAATTCAAAATTTGACGTACTCCCATGGTGTTCAGTGGTAAGCATTGCCTGAGTACCAGCTACAAAGTATCAAAGAGGTTCAGCATTATCATTGGCTAGGGTTTAATTGAATGTGATGGGTAATACATCATGATAGGCTTTGCAGCACTGGTAGAAACTGTGCATCAACAATTTGGGAAACTCGATTAATAGTTTAAGCCTAGGATCAATGCTTGGTTCTTTGAGTGAATCTTGAGTACATCTCTCGCAGGTTGATATTCACAACTATGTGGAATGCAGCAGAAAATCATCAATTTTACGCCGAAATGCAGTGGTCTGTTAAACAATTGCCTGCAGAACTAACTGAAATGATTGAAAAAGCTGCACGCGCTTTGTTAATTGACCCCACTAGACCAAGGCGAACGTCAAATTTTCCTGGAAACCAAACATCAGCTTTGCATGTTTATATATACGAAACATACAGTGTAGTAACATTGGACATAAAAAAGGCGTTTCCCTTGTTTAATTATGAGTGCAATGGCATGCAGTTTCATCTGTTTGGAGCCTTTATTTGTCATAAAGGGTTTCGTTCATGTAACAGTGCCAATCCACCGCACGCGGTCCACAGAATCACCGCTCGCCTCCCGCCGCGCCTAACGGCCTTGAATCGTCTTGCAATGCTCGCAAAAACTTCGCTTCTCTGAAACCAGAATTGCTAGGGACACTTTTTGGTGTCAAAACGCGTGCAATGGATGCTCCAGAGGCTACCAAAGATTTGAGGGAGACTGCACGATATGCCGCATTGGTATCCTCAGAAAACCGTAGGGTGCGGGCGGGGGGTCGCATCGCCCACCCTCCCTCCTCCTGTCAAGACGAGAAATTTGTTAAAAAAGAGCTTGGTGCCTCATGTGAAGTTATTAACAAGTTTCAGTGCACTTCACTTGTTGGGGTACAGCGAAAGGCGCCCACCAGGCAACACACGTCGCACCCGGCCTGGAGCATTCCTAAGGTATGGTGGTTAGCTTGATGACGGTTGAGGTGAGGCTCGAAGCATACACGTTATTTTCATGGGGGATTTGGCCTCGTGGAGACCCCCAGATTTGACGTCATTCCCAGCGCCGCTTGCCACTGGTTGGAAATCTGCCGTGCATTCTGCTGCCGTGGCTATCGAGGTCTTTCGTTTTTTGCGGTTGAGGAAAGTAAATCCAGCCGTAGATCGAGTTTAAACGCGAGGCCCCGGCAAATCCCGGGGGTGGAAGGAAACTCCTGTTGTGATTGGGCTGCCTCATGAGTCTAGGGCAGGCGCGCCTGCTTTCCTAGCAGCAGCACTTATTCTGACATTTGTTGAAGGACAGTGTATGATGGGACGTTTTCGTTGTTTGCATGATATTGAAACTGCAGTAATGAAGGAGACTTTGGGTGAAAGGCTGATTACTCATGAAGTTACGGGGCACGGACCTGCTGACCATTTTGTCATATGATATCGCATCACGCTACTAGTGACAATTTTTCCTCCAGAAATTTGGTCCGCGACAAAAAGTACACCTTTGCCACCCCTGCTTAACACAAGAAACCCCTTGAAGCAGTGATCAATTGGAACTCTCCAAAGCTTTCTCATTTGATGTGGCTGCTGAACGAATCACCCACCGCAAGTTTGTGCTGCATGATGAGCATACGCCCGGATGGCTGGTTGAACAGCACACGCTAGGGTGGGGTGTGTGGGTCAATTTAACCCCCCGATGATGGACATGCGCCCGGGTGGCCGTTTGAACAGCACACGCTAGGGTGGGGTGGGTGGGTCAATTTGACCCCCCCCCCCACCGATATCTCAAAGAAACAAAGAGAGCTAGAGACAGCGAATATTCAGGGTGGATTAGCCTTTATGTGAAAACATCTCGGTCAAAATTTGAGGTTCCCAGACCATTAACTTCTGGTCAAATAAGGTCAATCAAGGGCAAACTCTAGGTTGGCGTCCGAAGTGCTCTCCGACCTAATCATGCAACCGCTATGAGCCTACATACTTGTTCAAGCAAAGGCTCACTGGGGTGCATTTTAGGCCAGTGGCCGTGTTTGCCCTGTTTGCATTTAAAAAGGTCACGGTGACCAAAAACATCCGAGATGGGTTCATTTTTTAATTTGAAAACGCATCAGGTGTTATGCTAAGCAGTGTGCTTCTTTAAACGAAGGATCAGCCCGGGTCATCTCAGGTAAATGATTCTCTCTGATCTTAAAAAAGATCATAGAAGATGTCCCTTGCGGTCCCTATTCTCAACAATTTCAAGGTGATTATCAGAAACTATCTCTTAAAGCAAGATCTTCAATAAAGAGGTAGGCTGATTTTGTTTTTGGTCTGATCCTCATATCTGGCCCAAGGTCAAAAGAATCTGTCGTAATCCTAAATTCAAATATCTCATTGCCTACGAAGCTATCCCAGAGACGCCTGGCTTCGTCTGACACTCCGTTGTCGCACCAGATTGAAAGGTTACCTAGAAATTGCTTTGGGTGATAGTCACGGCTTGCCATTAACCTGCAATAGGCCATCAGCCTTACAAGGCACATTTACTTTTTATGTCAGAATATTTGCCATTCGGTTGCCTATAACTGTGCAAAATTTGGCGCGGTTTCCTAAATTAATCTGGAAAAGGCTTTGGGGGTTAAAGTGACTCTCACCCCTACCCTAGCACGACTTGTTGCAACCGGAAACACGGAAAGCAGGATATGAAAGTAGCGACAAAGCTAGGACATACCGCGAATGATCTACTGACTTCTGGTCGTTCCACGTGTCCCGGCCTTGGCATTACTGCTAACTCCACGCTGTGACGTACGTCGTCATCGAGCCGCGACGCGCGCCGGGCCTGGTACTGCCTCCATCGATCACCGTATCCTGACCGCAGGCGTAACCACAACCTGGCAGCTCGCGGCCGGCTGGCGAGTCGTTCTCAATTGACAAACTATTGGCACATACTGAGCCGTCTTTCAGCGGGCACAGATGTTCGCTACTTACGCTGTGAGGAATTTGGGACGGAAAGAAATATGGGATCTTCAGCTGGTGCAGAGAACTGGTGGAGAGCATTTCGCTCACCCAAGCGACATGGGACGAAAAGCAGGTCAGTGCTAACGGAGTCTTACTCTCTTGATAAGGATAGCCGTAATAGCCTCATTCCTTAGAGAAACACCAGGAAAAGAGAGACAAAGATGCGCCGATATTTCGACAACATGCATTTATCGAAACAACAGCAGAGGTAAATTCAACATTGCCTGCCGTCAATTTTGAATGCACTTCATTGCATTCTCACACTATGTTTTCTTTCATCGTCTCGACTAAAAAATAATCAAATCAATACCCAATTTTTGTTAACGGGTATTTGTAACTGGTATGGGAAACCAGAGGTACGGGGTTCGATTCCCCGCCGTGCCCTTCCTGCCAAGGTGAGAGGCAGGCGACGCCATACAGCTCCAGCAGCTGAGTGCATTGTAAAGCCCCAATGACACGTGACAGCATGGAATGAGGCTGGAAGCTGCGATCTATGTGCTAATAGCATATCCAACATCATTTAAATGCTTCACTACACCTCACAGCCATGAGGACACCATCACACCACAAGGTAATAACAAGAGTGCTAATATTTTTGCCAATTGCAGCCAATCCAAATGCAATATAACCTGAAATACTACTCTGACCAGACGAACTGGCCCAGCCCTAACGCGCCTTCATCTATTCACAATCCACCTATCTCCAGACAGGCTCAAACCAAAGCGATATGCTCAAACCACAGAAGTAAACAAATCAGGATCGTAACACGGGCGCTGGATTAGCCCCCGATAGTTTCATATTCGGCGGCAGCAGGGTGTCGATTGCCACCCCGTAGGCGGTACTCGTTTACGCCTGTCAGCAGCATTTATGTTTGCATTTTCTTTCTCCCTTTACCGTGAATTTTAAGCGGTTTCCGACATAATTTGTCTCCGTTGTGTGAGGGCTCGTTTTAAAGCTTTCTTTGCATCTGATATGACTAAATTGAAGTAAACGTCAGCTGAAAGCACTACGGCTTTATGAAGATGATGAATAGCGTTGAATAAAAGCTGTTCAAGTAATTTATATGCTCACTTTTTATGTGGCTAGAGGATGTATCTACTTTTCATTCATAAAGTTATGCTTGCTACGTATGCACATACATGGGGCTCATTCATTTTCTAGAGACCATGTTAAATCCTGTGACTTTGAGGTTAAGTGTTTCAGAAAACAAGCAGGCAAAAAAACTCGAGCTGGCTGCTAAATACCATCAAAACCAGGCACGGACTTGGTTTCTAACTTAATTACGGCTAGCCGACTGGGCGATGTAATCAGCTGATGGCTGATGACTAAGGCAGAATTTGTCCTTTTTTAACACGCAATTGGGTGGGGGGTGGGGGTTGGGGGTGGGGGGGTCAAACTGACCCCCGGCTTTCCGGAATGGTTTCCGAACGGCGTGGCGCAGCGGCATCAAATTTTGCAAAGCTGTAGATAATTGAATAGCGGATTGTCTGGCATCAAAATGTTTGATGTACCTTGTAAGGCGCTGAACTATGGTAGGTTAAAGTTAGGCCATGGTTTCAGCGAAAGCAATTTCTAGATAATCCTTCAATCTAATTCAACAATGGGGTGTTATACGAAGCCATACATCTTTGAGATACTTTTTCAGGCAACACAACAGTTGAATGAACAAATTAAATTGGCCCCGGGGGATATACGAAGGTCAGACCAAGGTCAAAACCGATCTGTTTTATTACTCTAGGGCTTGCTGTATGGAGTAGTTTCTGGCGCTCATTTCGAATTTAGTGATAACAGGAACAACATTCTCCGCCCTCCATTGACTTCTTAAGGGTCGTAATAGGTCACTGACCTAGAATGATCCGGGTCAATATTTCATTTTTAGGAACATACTTCCCAGCGTAATCTTTGTCGCTTATCCAAATGCAAAACTCAAAATAATCTTATATGATTTTAGTCACCATGACCTTCAGAGAGTCAAACAAGTTCACTGATTTTAGATGAGCGTGTCTCCCTTTGCTTAGACCAGTTATCTAGGTTCTAGGGGCCCTTTGGAGACCAACCTGAAATTTGACGTTGTTTGACATCATTTGACCCGAAGATTATGACCTAGGTACCTCTAACTGTGACCTAAGTGAGTTCACGTACAGGTCAACACATCCGGTAAATTTAATGTTTCTAGCTCTCTTAGTTTCTGAGATCTCGAGGGGTCAAAATGACCCCCCACCAGGGCCAAGGGTATCCAACCGGCCACCCGGGCGCGTGTCAACTCCCTGTCTAAGCCCTTGAGACCCAGTTCCCAAGCAGAAACGAGGCCGGGGTCCATGATTTTCAATGATCGGAGTCGCTGACAACGAGGGGCTCCTGTGTCGGTTAGGGGTTACAGTGCCGAACAGTCCTGTGGTGGCAAGTGGCCCCGAGTCGGAGCGGTGTTTGAGGTGGCTCGAAGAGGGGCCGAAGGGGCCGAAGGGGCCGAAGATGCATCGCTCTAAGGGCCTCCGGATCGGCCAAGGGATGCCGCCCGTGTCGCCAGAATGACGGCCGGAAGATACGCACCGCGGTGGGACATAATGACCCTCCAGCCATTGACTGTGAATAACAATGTGCCCGGTAGTGTTGTTCTCAAGAGAGCCCCTTTACCGGAACAAATAAGGGGCCTCATTAGTGTTGAATGAAGTGGGCCAAAATGAGTTTAAAACGCACAAGGCTCATGTCTGCCTGAGGACGTCCATTTTTCTGAATCGGCTATTGAAACACATTCCATCAAAAGGTATTCTAATGGGTAAGTGGGTGTGTGTAAACCTATGCGCTGGTTACTGATGGTGTAGTAGTGAACGCGCCTGCGTTAACCACTGCGCGTCTGGGAAACCACAGATACGGGGTTCGATTTCCCGCGGGGCCCGCCCCTCCCACCAGTGTGAAAGGTAGGCGGCGTCATATAGCCCAAGCAGCTGAGTGTGCCATAAAGCCCCAATGATACGCCCGTAATCTTGTGGAGCAAAGACAGCGATAGCTTGGGTCGCAGTTTTCGTAAAACCGAACGGCGTGCACGCAATGCCAGGGGGCGGGCGCAGAGAGCGCAACAGTGACCACCGTAAAACAATGTTTATGAATGTCTTTCAAAATTAACTCGTACAGTTCAAAGATTACACTGGACGAATAATTTTTCTACAACTTTGAGATTGTCTTCTGGACATATTGTCGGTTACGGCAACACGACAAATATAAATTTTACCTTTACTCTTCCAGTTCCACCACCAGATTCCTGCATCACTTCGCGGTACTGTAAAGACCAATGCGTTGTCATCAATCTTAGACCGCACGGGTGAAATATACGTTCGGAATATATCTAGATGTACGATGTGGTGTCCAAAAGCGTTCAAAGGTACTCCCTTCAGGCGCGTCACCATTTTCGTTCACCTGTTGGCCACGGCCTAGCTGTATCCGCGAGACCGACACTGTGCGGCCTATGGAGGCTGCAACGCCCGGTGTGGAATCTTCAGTACTAAGATGTGCGAGCGCGCATGCTCAAACTACGTTACATGATTTGTACTATCAATCGATTCTGACTGAATGTTAAACATATCCAAGCAAACATGGCTTGGCCGTGTTAATACAAATTGTTAAGTGATTATGATCTTCATTCTACACTCGCAGAATCCTTGCTATCTCTGTACAACCCAGATCAAAATTTCGACGAAGTTTCTGAGTTCTATCGTTTTAAAAAGAGTGCACTAGAATATATGAAGAACGCCGGCGATTTATTGCATGCATTCATTTAAGGGATGGTTCTGTCAGTTTATTTGCTTTAAAATTAGAACAGAATTAATCTGCCCGAACGCGTCTGGACTATGTTTCGGTTACGGGAGGTTAAATATATATATATATATATATATATATATATATATATATATATTATATATATATATATATATGTGTGTGTGTGTGTGTGTGTGTGTGTGTGCGTGTGCGCGTACATGTTTGCGCGCGCGCGCGTGTGTGTGTGTGTGTGTGTGTGTGTGTGTGTGTGTGTGTGTGTGTGTGTGTGTGTGTGTGTGTGTGTGTGTGTGTGTGTGTGTGTGTGTGTGTGTGTGTGTGTGTGTGTGTGTGTGTGCGCGCGTGTGTCTGTGTCTGTGTCTGTGTGCGTGTGTGTGTCCGTGTGCGTAATATCTAGGAAAAAACATGTCCGCAATAACGAATGGCTCATATTTGACGATTTAATGTTTCTGATGTTTCACCTGAAGTGCAAGTTTAAAATCGGTCGGTCATTTTTTATGTGGAGTTCCCGGTCCTTTGCCCTTGTTTTATAACTTAAAGGTCACATTATATCGCAAACTATACGTCATGTTCGATAATTTTGTGCCATAATTTACCATTTCATGCATTTTTGGAGAAACCAGAGCTCGTTGCGGAATAGATTGTTGAAAAAATCGTCGAGGTTTCCGGTCAGCTGAGCTTGCATTTGTCCTTGAAGGGTGACCTTGAGAGGTCAGGACTTTTATGGACGCTCTTTCTTGCAGTTGTTGATGTTCTGATAAAGAAACAAGCTAAACGTGAACAGCTGATGTCGGCTGGTAATTTTTGGAGGCACAGAATTCCCCGTGACATGATCCTGAGTTTCACTGAAGGGTGAACTGGAGGAGTCAGGGCTTTTTGACGAATGTTAGCTCATGCACTGTTGAATATTTTGATGCTTGAAAAATTGAAATCGACTACTAATTTTTGGTTACGTAAGGTTTCATGTCCTTTGATCTTTCTTTTGACCTTGAAGGTCACAAAGTATTGTAAAAATGAATGTCATTATTGTTGCTCTCGTGCCATAATGGCCATTTAATATGTGCTCGGAGAAATTGGAACTCGTTCCTGAGTAAATCACTGAATACATCGCTCACTTCACGGGCATGATATTGCATCCTGTTTCGATCCTGAACTGTCGCACAGTGCAGTTACTATTTACAATGTCTTCATCTTGATAGCTCCGTAAATGGAGTGCTGATTTAACCGTCTGGACATATTTATTTAACTGCTAAAAAGTGTGTTTATTTTCGGTGCTGTCAGCAGGTACTTATACGTGTCGGCGGGGGCCATTGTCTAGTCGTTACTTTTCCGTACTTTGTCTCTGTCATCCGTGGTAATCGTTGCATGGACTTTGCTTCTGAACAACCCATTTATTTCAGGTCGAGATGGCGAGGCGGCCATGACGAACGTCGCAGGTGGCAGAACCGTACCGTCGTGGAATTCATGAAGCCCTGCGGATAGCAGAAGCACACGGACCTTTTTTGTAAACCGTTACCCGAGAACATGTAACCATGACTGCTCCTCCCTCTATCCCAGCGTTGCAATAATCTTTCTTTCGGTTCCGGCGCTAAATCCGGCGTTACGTTAAGCAGGGGAGAGGAGGCTCTACAGCGTAATGAATCTCCTGGACAATACCGATGCAAAGTTCCGACAACACTGATGCCGAGTTTGCAAACACTAATCCTGGTCGGACCAGCCATCCCGTTGCCAAGTGCATGCCTGAGCAGGACGAAAGGGGCCGGAGCAGCCCGGACAGCGAAATGTTAACTGCCGTGTAAGCTGTCAGACGGTGTCATCCCAGCGTCCGTATCGAGAAGCAAGACACCGTATCCGGTTTTTGAGTTCGGAAATCCCACAAGATGGTCAGGTTCGCAGGGCATGGAGCAGGCGCTGTCCGTTACATCATCCCCCCAAGGTCGCTTTGCAAAGATGCATGAGAGAGGCCCGGAGAACCGGCCATTCGTCAACCAATCCCTTACCGTACGCCGACAGGTCTATCTCCAGGAGCGGCTGAAGGTGAACAACAAGGGCCATCCACTCAGCGTACGCCTCGATGGCACCGTCAGCTCGTGTCACAGCCTTCATGGCGGACACCCTGAGAGGGGGCTGCGTGGCCGCACCGACAATTCATCATCACGATGTGGCATACGGGTGTGTCTGGTGGCATACTCCAGTGCACTGGAATGCCACGCGGATGCTGTGTGCGCTAGTGCTGCCACTTTTGAGCCTGCAGGCCCGCAAGGCGCGCGATTAAGAAGGCCGCAGGACTTTGGCGGACATTGCTGACACCATTGTGGGTATTGGCGGATGTTCCACATCTAAAATCCACCTGTGTTTTCTGAACCACAAACTCATATATGAGTGACGAACAATTTCTGGCAAGAAATGCCCATGGAAAAGAAGCTAGTTGTTTGCACACAAATGATAAAATACGGAAGTTATATGTCATCATAAAGCTTTCCAGCTATATAGTGCATGTCATTTCATAAGCATATAATTCATGACACGCTGTAGCTTCAAGAGAAGGTTACCATGTTCCATGTCTTAATAGCTGTCAAACCTACAGTCGGGTACATTTATTTAAAGGGAATGCTCCACAGCTGAAGATGTTGAAGCAAGCATCATATATTACGTAAGTTGTTGCATTAGCGAGGAACATTATTCACATAGATAAGACAGTAGTATTAGCATTATTCCTCGGAGAAAAACCGAGAGAATGGAGACATAGTTGGGTTGATATTTCGGCAACATGCCTTTATCAAAACAATAGAAGAAGTGCTTCTGCCATTGTTTCGACAAAGACAGGTTGCCGAAATATCAACCCAACTATATCTTCATTCTCCTCGTTTTTCTCCCAGGAATAAGGCCAATACTTCTGTCTTATCAAACATCATATAGGATAAAAATGCCCGCTCATAATCATTGGCATATTTTTAAGTGGGAAATGCTGCTCTAGGCAATACAACTTCTCTGTTAAGTAAATATCCTCCTCAATACGTCATTGTTTGATTTCACCACCGTACCTTAATTTGAACCGTAAGTTTCACCACCCCAAGTTGAAAAAACACTTAGCAGTCACGCACACACATAGAGCTACATATAGCAGAGATAATTTTTGTCACAAGTTTTTAGAGCAGGGTATTTATGCATCCAATAGCAGCATATTCACTCCCGGCGCCATGTCGCCACCAGCTGACATTCTGCCCTGCACAGCGACAACCCAACGCCTAACCGCACCCGCCGGTGTAACAGGTCCTTTACCAACATGCTCGGTTATCATGATGGTGATGAAGATTCCAGTGATCTCTTGGCCGGCTTATATCTGACAGGTTTGTGCGAACCAAAGACAAATAGAACAGTGAAAACTGGAAATTGATGAGATCAGCAAGGTATTAAAAGGGAATGTAAAAACGATAAATCTGCAGGTCGTGCCGGATTTCCGCATGTTTTGAAATTCCCTGGACTGGCATTAAGTGCTTTGTTTTCTCGATGCCACCCGAGTGGTTTGAATGTTTCACAAACGCCTTGCTCTGAGACCATGCCATGACCATGCATTAGCTTCGTGACTGTTATAACACTTCTTTCAACAAAAAAAAAACAAGGATATGACCGAATCTTGCCGTCCTGTACCGCCTTTGAATAGATGATGTAAGATCAATGCTGGGATAATAATGAACAGGCCTGAGCAGCTAACTCCAAGTTCAATTGCTTAATGCCAAGCAGCCTTCACCCATCGTAAGCTTACTGGAGAACAACGAGGTTTATTTTGGACGTAATTCAGTGTTGCGGGAAAAATGGAAGACGGCTCTGTTCATGAGTTAAAGCATTACAGAACTCCACTCTGTTCCGTAGAGCATGATTAAGGGAATCTTAATTCCTCGGCATTTTCCGCCATATGGTAACAATGTCCAACATTTTCCATTGAATTTCCATGAGCCATTGGCTGGTTTTCCACACGGCACGAAAGTTCGGTTGGTAGAGTTATATACAATGGACATTGCTCAATGCTGATTTTCTTTATAAACAATGCAGACGAACTGAGCCTTTGAATTTGTATTGGAAACAGTAAGCTTAACTTCGCCGATAAAAAAAATAAAGAAATAAAAAATCGAAGAATACAACCGAGGACGTTTATGTGCAAAGTAGCACGCTCTCGCGATGATGCGCTGCACCTGACTGATGGTTCAGCGAATAGAGGACACCTTTCAAAGGCCTTGAAGCAGGACACCAATAGCAGGACACCTTTCAAAGACCTTGAAGTGCTTGCCAAATTCCTGCGACTCGCGCCATGCATCGATTAGGCTACGATTCACAATGGGGAGACAGATATAGTCCACATCATCTGCCCACATTTAAGAACGTGATGCGCGGCGGCAAGCGAGACGCGTAACATGGAAGAGCGCATGCTTGTCACAGATGATGCGAACATGAGCTATGCCTGACCGTTTGACTTATATAGGTATGCAGCTAAAAAGTGTCATCTGTAAAAAGAAGAATTACTTCAGCACATTCATAAGCCGAAGTATTTGGCGTCTTGCTTTGCGAGATTACATTTACCTGCGGTAAAAATGAGGCATTGCTACTTTTGTTAAAGGGAGCGTCCCAGTTTTGTTTCATGCGTCCATGTTTTGGGCTTTAAAAAAAAACTCTAATGAAACCTCAGGAAAAGTTACGCCTAAAAACACTGGGAAGTGCCACTGTAGCACGGTCAAGACGCATTAATGACATCCATTTTCATCATTTTCGCGTCTAACTTACGCTGTCAACGCTTCGTAACAGCATTGGGCTTCCTCCATCAGCACTGGACTGAACATCTTGTGTGTGTCTGAGACATGGCTCAAGCCCGAGATACTCGACAGGGTGCTGATGTTCCCAGGTTCAGCATGCTGCGGCATGACCGCGGTGTCGCCCGGCTGACAGCAGTCCAGCAGACCCAGCCGCGCGGAGGTGGAGTCGCCATATTAGTCGCGGACTCCCTCCGCGCAACGAGGCTCGACATAGGCGGTACCAATCCCATGGTGGAATCCCTGTGGCTCTCGGTGAGCGGCCCCGGCCGCCGCACCGTGGTGATCGGTGCCATCTGCCGACCACCGGCAGGACCAACGTCCCAATGCCTGAAGAGCGTTGGAGACGAACTACAGGCGGCCGCCGCCACAGGCAAACCGGTATGCGCACTGGGAGACTTCAACATCAATCTTCTCAGCCCGGACGGCCATAGCGTACGCGGTTTTCAGACCATCCTGAGAAACATGAATCTCGAACAGCTGGTCGTCAAGCCCACCCACCTCCACCCGACACCAACAGTGCTAGACCTGATCGTCACCAACGTGACCGATCTCCGGGACTCAGCTGAGGTTTTCCCCGAGCCTGTGGCGGACCACCAACCGGTGCTACTCCGTGCTCCCGTCCCCAGAGAGCGCCGGCGGTCAGTCGCCACCATCGTGCCACCGTGGAAACGTGTCGATTGGGACGTGTTCAACCTAAGTCTGCTGCTTGCCAATTGGGAGTCGCTCTACGCCGCTGGCACCGTCGATGACAAGGTGGCTGCACCTATGGAAGTGTGGAACTCCGCAGTCGACGCTCACTGCCCGACCATCGCCGTGACGTCATGCCGGCGTGGCTGTGCATGGCTGCGTGGATATACCGAAGTCCCCGCAGCTAGAGAGGAGCGAGAATGCGCATGCGAGGCCTGGGAGCGCTGCCGTACCACAGGGGCGCGCCGCGCGTACCAGCGGTGCGGTGACAGGGCGAGAGGATTCATCGCTCTCGCGCGACGCTCCTGTCTGTGCAGCGGTCTGCTGACAGGGCGGCGAGATTTCTGGAGCCGCCTCACGCAACTCGAACTGCAGCCAACGAGAGGCTGTGACACACCCGATTACGACATGGACACCAGGGCGGACGTATTCAATGCCCACTTCGCTGCCGTTGGCCCCCGCATCGCTGCGGAGTATCGGTGGTGCGTGGTAATGGGGGGTGCGCCCCCGGCTGGACCGCGCCCGTACCGTGTCTGTGCCTCGGCGTTCTCCCTGCATCCAGCCACTCTATCGGAGCTTTCTGCAGCCATCAGGAAGCTGAACGTGTCGAGGGCTGTTGGTGTCGACGACGTACCACTTTATGCGGCGAAAAAAGTGTTTCCATACAATCGACGCACATCTTCTACATCTGATCAGCTTTCCCATCACACCACGCACCTTTCCGACCGCCTGGAAGATCGCGCGCGTCACTCCAGTGTTCAAGTCGGGCGATCGATCAGACATGAACAACTTTTGACCCATTTCTATTCTGTCTGTACTGTCGAAAATTACCGAGAAGGCTGTCTGTTCGCAGCTCACTTCTTACCTTCTTGACAATCATGTACTGACACCGTCGCAATATGCTCACCGTTCACCGTTCACGTCAGCCTGCGGAGGACTCCCTGATCGACGCTGCCAGGTGGCTGGCAAGGGCTGTCGACGACGGGTATGTCGCGTCAATAACGACGATCGACCTTAGCAAAGTCTTTGACAGCGATGACCTCGGCATCCTTCTCGGCAAGCTGGAATGGTGCGCAGTGTCCTCGGAATGATTTCGGGACTATCTGAGCGGTCGGAGGCAGGTGGTCAGTGGTGGCTCGGTTACCTCATCTCTATCCCACAGAGTGGCCCAGCGATCTCCTGTCGGCACAATCCTTTTCCTCATCTTCATCAATGACCTATCCAGCTTCTTACTCCATACCTGCCTACTATCCTACGCTGATAACACCCAGCTCCTTGACTCAGCTACCACGATGTCGTCAGCCTGTCCTACCTGGAAGCCCGCGTCGAGATGTCCATTCAGTGCCTTTAAAACTGGTTTCAGTCAAGTAGCCTTAAAATACACCCCAAATAGACAGACATCATGCTGATCAGCACCCAACCCTCTATGACAAAGACCACCAACTTCCACCTTGCCATCTCCGGCACAAACATTCATCCATCATCTTCAGTGAAGGTACTGGGTGCACTCCCCGACCACCACCTCACCTGGAAACTCCACATCTTCTCAGTCGTTCGGCGCTGTAATGTAATCGTCGTATCCCTGTTCAAAATTCGACACCACTTCACTCCTGAGGTTTCGAAGCTCCTTGTCAAAATTCAGCGTCTTCTCCACATCCTCTACTGTCTGTCCACCTGGGGTGGAGCGGCCGGGCGTCACCTAGACGGTGCAAAGGGTGATGCGCTTCGCAGCCGGGCAAGTGAGTAGTGTCCACCGAAGCGACCGCATTTCATCCGTTCTGGACGTGCTCGGCTGGCGTAGCGTCGCGAATCTTGTCCACCACCGGGACTGCCTGAATGTGTACAGGGCACTGCACTTCCCCGAATCTCCCCCTGCACTGCCGCTCCATTCGTAACACGCGCCGAGTCTCCCCAACACCAAACTTGGGCTGTTTCGGGCGTTGTCGGCTCGCCACATCTACCGCACGTCCGACTGAGCGCCACCCAGCGGCACTTTCCGCACCGCAACGCCGCCGCGTGGAACCGGCTGCCTGTGGCGGCCGTCCACGTCCCCCGCACCAGGCGTTTTGACTTTTAAATCGCTGACTCATCGACTAAAACTGTGCTTCTGTGCGTATGTGTGTATCTCTGTACTGTGTGTGGGTTCTTTTTCCTTGAACGACCAGGCGCAGAACAACCACCACGTGGATGCACCTTAAATAAAATAACTGTAACTGTAACTATTCTTCCCTGCAGCCGCGACCACTGTCGTTATGACAATAACCGTGCGCCCCTCTACTGGTGCGAATAAAAGAATGTTTGTGATTAGTCTGACGGGCAAGAACCTGTTGCCGAGAAACTGATTGGTTGAAGCTTGAATCGGCGCGTCACGTGGATCGCACGATGAAAAGAGCCGCTATGGTGAACGCCGAATGGAAGAAATGAATGCCAGCGCATAACGTTTCGCTCGATTTGCGAGATAATAGCTTCATAATCGCATATCTTTTTGTCTAAGCGTCTAAGCTTCAAGCTTTCATGGCATTCATTCATTATACAAACGTTTTGACACATTGCTGTGTTGCAAGCATTACGCAACGTACACGCTGGAAAAAGCAAAGCAAATGAAATGCGTTACTTTAATAGTGGTGAGCAGAGAGTCAATGGATATTTTTTCCGCAGGTTTTACTCTGTCATTCGACATCATCCCATCAGTTAGCATTAAGCATTCTGCACTTTTATGCACGATGGTATTGCGACACATACGCAGACATGGCAAACCGCGGTTGAATGCGTCTTGGTCCAGTCCGGAGAAAAACATAACTAGGTTCTGGTACCTTAAGTACGATGCTATCGAAATCGCGCCACACTTTTGAAGCTTCCACCCGAGTAAGACGTAAAAGGACAGGTTTGGATGCGCATTAGGATTGAGTCTACTGAAATATCACTCGGTATCGTAAGAAGAATGCTGCACGCCACGTTCACCTGATTCATTTAAGGTCTTTTGCTTCGCCTCGAGAGATACATTCACGCTGCAATGGTTCTGCAAAGATTTGCCGCCGATGTATTGCTATATCATAGGCGAGGGAGGACGACTTGCGAGGTACCCCGTTTTCACGCTACTTTGAGTAGACACGGACCTGATTTGGTAACGAATATGGAACACCTAAACAAGCATAATCAGCAGCAGAACCCATGGATTGTCCTCAGGTCTATCAAAAAACCAGTTAAGATTACTTTTGAATATTGTTGTTTTATCACGATGTACGCATTTGCTATTTCATATTTGCATTACTTATAATTAGGTCTAACGAGACCATATTCGCAAACTTGACATGACTTATGGATACATGAGGGAAAAACAAAAACGGTTCATGAAAAAATGCAAACTATTTTGACGGGCCTAACAGAAAAGAATGGACTTCCCTTCCGTTTCATATAGCTTTGCGTATTTCGGATTTGTTGCGTACCAAATCATGCCTCTGTCTTATAATGCTAGTGTGAGGGGGCAAACATGAGCAAAGCAGCGACCATTATTAGTGGCTGTACATGAGTACACCGCTTGCTTGGCCATCCCATTGCTGATAGCAGGTCTCTGCATGGCACAACTATGGTCGAACCATGCCGTGTCAGAGAAACACAGATGTTGAAAAAACACAAGAGTTCGTGGTGCCGCGTTACCGACCAATAACATAAATAATATGATGTCGGGGCGGCAAGCAGAGAAACATGCATTACTGGTGTTCACAGCTCAGGTGTGGTTCCCAAAACGGTTGAAAATAGGAGATCTGGCAAATAAATGCATCTTACAGACAGTATGCCACCTTTTTACACTGTTCACTTATTGTTGGATGAGACGCGTGCTGTTGCATCAGTCATACTTCTGAACTCTTTCTGAACAGGCGAGGATGTTTATTTGAAGTAGCCACTCCTGCGGGAGAAATCTCATTGGACTCCCCGCTCGCAACTATGAAAGTAGTACATTTATTTTGTCTTGCCTCTTCCAACGTGTGTGTTCTGCAATGTTGGCATTGCACTAATTTGTAAAAAATGTTTGTGTAATAAATGTCAAGAAAGCTTGAAACACCCACATTAAAGCAAATAAATATGGGGACATAGCTGTTATGTTGCGAGCTCATGAGAAACATCGTACCATAGCTTAGATTTCTCCCTTACGGCGTTTACCACAGTGGCTCTTTCCGAGACGCATTTTGGCATTGCGAATTGGAGTATCGCATGGCCCATATTGATGCACTAGTCCAAACTTAAACCACTGCGCATCTCGGTAGCAGTTCCCTGCCTCCCGTTCGGATTGCTGTTACAAAGTGTTGACAGCGTAATCTGGATTCGAACATAGTTAAAATTGACATTATTCTTATGTGTTGACGGTGCTGCGGGAATACTACCCTGTGTCATGTGAAATACGCCAGCTAAAGAACACGCGGGGCTAAAGTTCATGAGTAATATACGTGGCAACACATGGTGATCCATGGCATTGTAGCACATCGCAATGGTTTAAGAAACGGCGGAAAGGAGCTTACCTTAGTTGTGGAGGCTCAAGTACCCGTCCCAGCTCACGGTTTTGTCACACCGGCTCTATCCGTACAGTCGTTATGCGGCACGAAATTTTACCGTTACCATTCGTACGCTAAGTCCGACGTTTCCTGGCACTATTTGGCTAGTCATCGACCATTCACAACATCTGAGCCAAAAAAAAAACAGGGATAACTAATGATCTAGGTGATATTTTGAGCTTAACGCATGCTTCGGCAACGAAAAACAGTCAGCAGCTTTACGTGAAGAAACACTGATAAGAAACGAAGACCTATGTTTCACAAAACGGCACACGCAATCGTGGAACATGCTGTTTGTAGCATGTCGACGACTCGTGTGCATGCATCGACAGTCGCATGCATGCAGCCAGTCATGCCCGGCATGCGGTTTTCTGAGGTCTGCATTCACACCATTGCTTCGTTAGGAAACGACAGGCTGCTGACCCGTCTAACTCAAGACCCGATATAGACTTCACAGTCGAGCTGGAGACGCCTTCTTCGCACGGCAGGCTCAGGAAGCATGTAACAGGGCCTGCATGGCGTGCGCTCTCCGCCGCTGATCCCACAGTCAGCCGTGCAAACTGTTTGGGGACGCTTTACTCCTAACCAGGGTGCACGCAACAGCCCTGCTTGGCGTGCGTCCTAACGTTGGGAGCCCAGGAAATCGTGGAATCGGCTGCAGACCTTTTTGCTTTCGTTGAATGTTGAAACCAAACATTACTGCACATGGAGAGCATGTCACGCAGGGCTC
>NW_023596545.1:16523413-16558413 GCF_011947565.3 Pollicipes pollicipes | reverse complement strand
ATTCTGAGGATGAGACACCTGGCGCAAATATTCACGAGAGGAGTGTCAAAAACGAGTGCGAGAAGGGGGTTCGGACGGAGAATGTCCTCCGAACAAAATCCTGCCCCGCGATTCAGATGCAGAGGCGTCTGACATCGATAGAATTCAGGTGTGCAACACTCGCAAGATACGCGGTAGGGAAAATAGTAAAGTATATTTTTTTCAAGCACATGCTGTCAGCACAGAACAACACACACAAAAATGCTGTAGCACAGTTGCTCGAAAAACAAGATGTTTTCTGGCGTTGTGAATTCGCATTCCTAGACAGAGAAGCGTTGTCTATATGAGTGGCATGCAACCTGTGTGTTACATTCAACCACTAAATGTCAGGACAGAGCGACGCGCTCAAATGCAATGCTATCACACAACCCAGAATACAAAAGCGCCATCTGTGCATTCAGTAGATGACTTCGTGTTACGGAGATCCGCCAGATGTCTGGGAAAATCAGCCGTTGTAAAATACCCCACTTGCCTGTTAGCAAGCAGGGGTCATTCAGTGTTATTAAGTGGTCAATAATAGTATGGTCAATAATAGCATTAAGGAAGAACTCCTGGTGAGCGCTTCCTAAAATCAGGCGTTGAACAACTGCATGGAATAAATCACCGGCGCTCTTAATGAACAAGGGTTCAGTGGACTCTTTCTCAACCGATAAAGTTCAGAAGCTTCGTCAGATTTTTTATAGGGGTTCTACAACCATGTTAGCAATTAAAAATGTGTGAAGAATGTGTATTAACATGGCCAAGCCAAAGCTATCTTGAAAGATCTAATATTCAGTCAGAATACAACTTTTGTCACGTAGTTTAAAACATGCGCGCTGGCAAATCTTATCAACAAATCTACGACACCAGGCGTTGCAGTCTCCATAGGCCGCGGAGAGTCGGCCGAAAGGGATCTGGGAGGCGGTGGAACTAAAAAAGTGGAATCTGTATTTTTCGTGTCGCTGCAACTGTTCATCGGAAAGAAAACTCTGGCGCCCGCCTGCTAGTGTCACTTGCAGTGGCCAACGCCGTTCTGTTCTACGGAAGTTGCAAATACAAGCCTTCGCATTCCTTGCTCCCGAGATTGCACGCGCGCATGTTGAATCACTTTCATGTAATTTGTTTTACTTATCAATTCTGCAAAAGAATGAGCGTTCTCAGGCAAACATGGGATGTCCTTGCTCGTTCTTGAACTCATTTCGACCTACTCTTTTCAACAATGAGGAGACCCTTATGTTCTTCCGCGACGGGACCCCTTGAGTAGAACACTAGCGGTACATTACTCTCCCGGGTGAGGACTAAAGGACCATTCCGGGTGTTTTCCGGCTGCCATTCTGGTGACACAGGGCGGGATCCCCAGGTCGATCCGGACGCCCTTACAGGGATACATCATATCACATTGTTCCGATCACTGTCGCGGGAGGCCTTCTGGCCCGCGCAGTTAGCCCCGGATAAACATACGGTCCATCACTGACGCAGCAACATCTTTGATCGCCGCAGGTAGTCCAATGATTGTCACATAGAATCCAGTTCCAGGTTTTTCTCTGTTCCTCAGATATATTGTTGATCCCCTGAAAACAGATTGTAGATCGAAATGGAACCCCAAGTTTGTATCAACATGGCTAACCCATGTTCGTATCAAAATGTTTTGCATTCAGCCAGGATTAATTACCGATCAAAATTATGTAGCATGCGTTTGAACACGCGCGCTCACCAACCTTAGCAACGACAGCCTCGACGCCCGGCGTTGCAGTCTCCATAGGCCGCGTGGCGTAGGCCCCGTGGCTGTAACATTAAGCGATGGTCAATGGGCGAATGAAAAAAAAAATGACGCGTCTTTAGGAAGATGGCTAGTAAACGAGGTAAATCGGCATGCGTGTTTATGGTAGCACAAAAGTAATCCAAATGCAACTTAGATCTGTAGAACGTGGAGGAGCCAGTTTACATTGCTGGCCCACCACCTTAAGAAGTGAGGGGGGGGGGGGCGGGGGCATTGGGTGGGTGCCCACCGGCTGCCATTCGGGCGGACCAAACCCGGCCGGTCCCTGGTCGATCCGGCGGTCCATGGAGAGATGCACCGTATATTGGTCCCCTTCCTGGCGCGGGAGGCCATCTGACCCGGGAAGTTGGCTCCAGATCGACGCAAGGGCCCTCACCGCCGCAACAAGATTCCTTACCGCCGCAGGCAGTTTTACAAATTGGCACAGAGACTCCAGTTTGGCCAAACGAATCGTCGACTGAAGTGGGATAGAGACCCCTGTTCGGCATTGGGGGTCCTGCCTACCACAGGGTCCTCCCATTATTTTCTCGTGGATTCCCACCTCAAGTTCTCTTATCTGTTTCCATTGTCAGAGGGCCCAAACCAATGCTGGGGGCCCAATGGCATCCGAGGCTGCATACCAGTCTGTTCAGTAAATGCTCCCCGGATCGACTCGGGGCCCCTTGCCGGCAAATAAACTCCTGTTAGATAATGTAGGCGCCCTACTAACACAGGGGCCTCTTGTAGTTACAGGGGCTCGACCAATGCAGTTCACGGGCCCCAGCCTCGTCCCTGCCTGATAACTGTACTCCCCATGCCCAGACCACACGGCGCCGACCGTTCGGTGTTGGTGGTCGCTGGCCGAAATAGGGGGCCGCATGATTCCAGGGCCCCCAATCGCTGTGAGAGACGCTCTTACTGGCATCTGAGGTCACGGTCCCAGGGTGCGGGGGTCATAAATGTGACAGAGAGCATCCCCTTTGGGCCTTCGGGACCTTCAGCCTTTGGGTCAGACCCTTGATCTTTGGTTCCGATGGGCCCATCGGGACCCTCTTTGATTCCCTCACATATGGCCTCTGGTCAAATCGGGGCGACTTGTCGATACAGGGACCCTGTTTAATAGTTTAGGCCTTATCGACGCAGCCCTCTCATTGCTGTAGGCACCCGGCCGAATGCAAACCACAGGCACCGGCAATGCTTCTGCTTGGGAAAAGAGCCCCCAAGGCTCCGACAGACACGGAAACAACTGTTGGTTGTCAGTGGTTTCTGGTCGAAATGCAGGCCCACGTTGCCTCAAAGGATCTCAATCCGTGCAAGAGGCCCTCTGACCGACGTTTGAGGTCACGGCCCTGAGGACCGGGATCCTTCATGGGTCATGCAGCCCTTCGGGCTCTTCGGGCCGTTCAGCCTTCCAATGGTCCCCTTGATCTCGGTCTCCAGGGGCTTCCGGGTGGCTTTCAGGGGCTTTGGGCCCCCTCGAGCACTGCCCTGGTCGACTTGGGGCCTGTTGCCAACATGGAACCCCCTGTTAGGCACTGTGGGCCCCTGGGCAACATGCCAACACGGAGGGCTTATAACGACTCAAGGGCCAAAACGAATATAAATGAGCCCCGACCTTGTCCCTGTCCTGGGAAATAAGCCCCTCAAACCAAGACCGACAGGGAGCCCGCTGTTTGGTACCCGCGCTGCCTGAACAGCATAGGGGTCCTGATGGACTCAGGGGAACTTGCAAACGGCGCAAAAGGCCCCTGACTGGCATTTAGGGGTCCGACCCTGTGGGCCAGGCTCTTTTATACGAACTCCAGTTAGCTCTTCAGGCCCTTTGAGCTCTCAAAGCGGGCCCTTACTCGAACTTACGGTTAATTTGATCCATCATAATAATTTTTAAAGAATCTTTTAATAACAAAATCATCCTTATTTTTAGTCTGGAGCACTGCATAGCCAATGAGGTGGCGGTGTTTGCGTGACGGTTTAATGACGTCATGCCTATGTGACCTTGGAATAATCTGCACGAAATAGTCTGCACAAGTTTGTGGACGTCAAGCTCAGAAAACGATAAAGTTTTAAGCCACAAAAAGAGCATGACTGTGAATTGCACTGAATGATATTCGAAAGGGCCATTTCAGTTTAAAACCCAATACAGCTTTGGGACTCCTAAGATAATAGTCAGAGCGGATTGGCTCATAGAGCACCACAAGCTCTCAACGCGATGGCGTGATCTCTATCGTTCGTGTCACTGTAGCTGTTAATCTGTTCAGAGAACCCGCTTCAGAAATCGGCACGTGAAATTTCCTTGTCAGGGCTGAAGGACCCATCTGTCCCGTGCAATGTCCTCAGCAGCTAGACGGGAACCGGGGACCCCTGGACTTTCCGCAGACCCTCAGAGGGATACATGGCACATCGGTTACCTCCGTGAGTGGCAGGCCGTCTGACCGGAGAATCTGGCATCTGAGGATCGATACAGGAATCCTCACTGACGAAAAAAGGTCCCTTACCGGCGAGGGTAGTCCGCCCCAATCTCACCTTCACACTCCATCGCTGCCAACTCACCGTCACAATACATCACCGCCATCTCACCATCTCATCCCATCGTCCCCATATCACCGCCACACCCCCACCTCACCTCCCCATCTCACCGTCACACCTAACCGCCCCCACATCATCGCCACACCCCTGCCTCACCTCCCCCATACCACCGCCACACCCCTACCTCACCTCGCCCACCTCGCCGTCACACCCAATCGCCCCCCACCTCACTGCCCCCGTCTCACCGCCACACCCCTCGGTGCCTCTGTATCACCGTCACACGCCATCGCATACTCACCATCAGCCGGACATCATGCCCGTTAGAACCATTTAGCCGTTACGCCCATAGTTCTGGTACACCGTCACGTCCATGGCGCCGAGCTCTGACACGACCGTCACGGACCGACAGCAGCTCGTGACGGGGTCGGGCATGACTGGACGGCACGCCGTGACGTGAAGCTCACGCGTCGAGTAGCGGACTACTTGAGACGCACGCGCGGCCACAGGGAAGCCTCGATCTGTCGGCTGCCGGAAATGATAAGTCCGCGGGACCGGCACCTTGGGGACGGGCCTGTGATGGGACGGGCTTTCGATGGGCGGGCATGAGATGGGACGGGCCTGTGATGGGACGGGCTTTCGATGGGAAGCAATGCGTTGCACTACAAGACTCATGGGTTCTCGAATCCGTCCGCGCTATACGATAGCGTCACACAAATGAGCCGTATGCAGATTAGCAAGAAGTTAAGAAAGTTGTCAAGCTGAGGGTCCGAATATGCCAAGTCAGCGCTGCATGCGCCTGGCCATGAGTCGTGCAGGTTCCCCAGGTTTGGAGGAGTACAAGTGGACCATGCTGCATGATGGTGCGCACCAGTCGATTCGAGAACATACGAGTCATGGTGGAACTTACGTGGTGCCTGATATTCTGTGCAATTTATGCAAAGTCGAATCATTTGAGCCATGGCTGCTAGGAAGGCCAACCAAAATGGCAATGGCGCTTAGAACAATTATGAAATAGTCGTATTTATGGCGAAACAATTTTCAGAATGGCGCCCTACCCCATCCATCACAAGATTGATTCCACAGTGCAACTTCACTGGGACGCAGGATTTCTACCAACATGTAACTATTAGGGTTTACGTGAATGTTGGGCTATAATTAACCTACTAGGGCTCAAAGACATTCCTACCAGTGCTTCATTTTGCCGTTGAAAGTGTACCGCATGAAAAATGCATGCAATCAAAATATTCCACTAATAATTCTCACAGATCCCCTTCATGCAATTCCGAATCGCTACCCATGGATGCAACAGACGACGAACAGAGCGAGGAGTTATCAGGCCTGTCGCCACATTATGCGAGAAGTCTCGTCCATTGTCGTACCATAAGGCTAAGCCTTACCCTACTCCTCAACAACCAATTGTGCAAAATATTAAGCAAATTTACCGGTCAGATCCATACGCTGAAAATGCGGTGCGATTTAAAACGGGCAAACCATAAAGAAGTTTCCAAACGTTGGCTCGTAGCCTCAAATCATGACTCGAAGAAAAGGAAGATTACGAACGTCCAGATTTAATGAGTAATAAAACGTTCACAAAAGCGGTCAGCAGAAGCACCCACGAATAACACGCATACGCAATAACGAGACGCCAAAAACAACACATGGTTCACTAATGTATGCTACGGCATTAGCATAATCTTAACCAGTGCAGATTCTCTTACCAATGTGGTGCAAGTACTAAACATAACCGTACAAAACCTGGCGGAAGACATTTGAATATTACCCTGCCACAGTTACCGTATGAAAACATCAGCCAACTGGTGACGGTGATGAGTTGGAGCCAGATGTTAAAGTCAACCAGTCAACCATCAACCACATGCTGACGAGTGCCGCACACTGCTGCCGACCAACTGACCGTAGTCTCAGCACAAATGTCGTTCTCAAATATCAGTTTCAGGGCCCATTCGGCTTGTGGAGCTTCGGCAGCGGTGATTTGGTACAAAGCCGGCTTGCCAGTCACTGGAGTCATTGCACATGCGTAACTAACCGCGACGCAACCATGTCCACATTACGTCGCCGACTATTGTCGTTAAGCACCGTTCTAGTGAACCCCGAAAGGTGCATAGTGCTCCACCGCTCGACGCTACCGTCTTGTCCCTCGAGATCTTCCCGGTGCACCGAATCGAGGGGGGGGGGGGATACACCCCTTCCGGAAGCTAGTGCGCTCCCTCACATCGCGCCCGCAAGCCAGCTCATGGACCACGCCGCATCACCACATCAGCTGCTGCGGGGGTCAGCGCTGACGCCTCGGCGAGCAGACGCTGAGCGCGCAGCGCTGCCCCGCTGGACACGCTAAGACCGCGTCACGCGCGCCGCCGGCGTCACAGCTCCTCCCTGGCCTTGTCACCGGCCGGTTCGGGCCCGTCCGTCCCGCGAGCCGCCTTAGCCGCGTCCACCGCGCTCTGCAGATCGGCGAAGATCTCGGCCACGGTCACTCTGGGCCCCCAGCTGTGTGTGACTCGACCCGTGTGGTCCACCAGGTACTTGTAGAAGTTCCAGTCTGGCGGGGCCGATGATTGAGCTGCGGCAACGGAGAGGCACGTTTCCAGGTCTTTGTGGTGAAAACAGGCTTTGACGCGCAACGATTAGCGGTCCTCATTATTGGATCGGTACGCGTGGCACACACACGATACGTAGTGGCGGGCTTACGTCAGAGGCGGCGACTTAGGGGAGGAGAGGGGGGGGGGACGAGGGTAGGAAAGAAAGGGAAGAGGAGGGCAGCCGAACCCTAGCTTTGGGCAGCATTCAACATTCGTCCCATGCATGGGACGAATTCCGTGCGCCACCATGGTCATGGAGGCGCACGGAATAGAGCGAGGTCAACCACCTTTATTCCTTCCCCAGCACCACTGAGCTTCTGCCGCCGCTGGCTTGGGTGATGTGGTTTGGGTGCATTTGGTTGACGCTACATTTACAGGATTATCTGGTATGAGTCACAACAATCATGTTCGGCGCGGAAACAGATTGGAGTGTCTGTAAATTCTGCACATCACATAACGATCCAGGTGATGTTGTAACAACTGTCATACCAGAGACAAAGATAAACTGAAGTGTTTAGGATCAGTAGCGAACAACTAGATTTGAATATAGTCTCCACTAATCCGTTGAATTTATCATATTCCGGTACCTGCATGGCAATGTTGTGCCAGGCCCAAAAAACGGTGCTTAATCCGAGACGAAAACCCTTCAGATTTATTTCAATAAACCACGGCAGAAACTCATATTGGCATCACTTCGTCGCGTCTCAAAAGTATGTCAGGCCTAGACTCAGCGACAGCTAGTTACTGCCTTTTCAACATACTTGAAAATCCTTTTGATACATCTACACGCCTAGCTGAAGGGTAAACTGCACCAGCAGGTCTAGCGAGGGGCGCAACCTCAATTTGCGTCATGGGGGGGGGGGGGGGGGGCTGCCATGATTCGCGACAGGAACATTTTTGCGAGCGATTCCCAACTTCATTGACGGTACCTAGCGCTATGGCGAGCAGACTTACAGGCCCCACACGTGCGAATAGGTACAGCACCTAGCGAGTCAACGATCTATTGGTGCTGGTTTGCCCTGTCGCCTCATACAGTTGTTTTCGGTGCACACGGTGCATGTTCACTCGGCTATGTGCTCGTCTTGTTACTACATTACGACCAATGAACTCTACATTTCACTGCCCATGGTGTCCATGGGTCCATGCGATGTAAAACCAAAATAGTTTTCTGATTACTAGATTCCGAACTTATTGTTCCGGACTTAGTAGTGCCGTGGTGAAAAACTGCACTCGAACCTGCCTGAGTGGGTGAAGCTGAAGTCATATGAGCAGTCCCCTGACTGCGCCACTGAGTCCGGGAGCGTATTTTGGGCCCCCCACACACACCAGGACGCGGGCATTTGACCCATGTTCCAGCCCCTCGCGCTCACCGATGATGTTCCTGAACACGGGGTGCGCGTTCTCGCCGATGACGTCCACCTTGTTGAAGAGGGGGAACTCTGACTCGTAGTTGACGAGCACGAACTGCTTGATCTGCGGCGGGTCGCCGGGCTCCTGCTCGCCGAACTGGTTGCAGGGGAATGCGAGCACACTGAAGAGGCCGCCGTGCGACAGGATGTCGTGCGCGCGCGTCAGGTCGCGCAGGTGGCTGTCCGTGAAGCCGCACATCGAGGCCGTATTCACCACCAGTGTCGCCTGGCGGCAGAGGGGGGCAGTGAGAAGAGGGAGTGGTGGGGACAGTGGTCACATAGGAGGGGAGTGGTGAGAACAGTGGTCACATAGCAGGGGAGTGGTGAGAACAGTGGCCACATGGGAGTGGATCAGTGAGAACAGCAGTCACATGGGAGGGAAGCAGCAAGAACTTCAGTCTTATGAGAGGAGATCAGTGAGAACCATGGTCACCAGCATTCCAAAATTCATCCAATAGGGTGTGCAGGATGTAAATACATATTCATGCCACCAGAATTCTGACTCTTTGGGGGCCCTCCTGCATGCAATTAGTTGGTGCTAACCTGTTGCCCTTTGACTCTGACTCAGACATCTAACTTACTCCACCCAGTTGTCAAGCCTGAGGCACATAGATACTGATTTGACAGCCACCTGATGCTGATAGGCCGATTTTGAGCAAGGAGAGGGGCCATACACAGTGAGCCCAAAGCTGGGGTGTTATAGCATGAAAAATATTGACATCCCTGCCACCCAAGCAGCTGAATACTGGAACACTGGGGGTCACATGGGAGGAGAGTGGGTAATGGCAAGAATGGTGGTCATGTGGGAGGGGAGCATTAAGAGTGCTGGTCACATGGGAGGCTGAGATGAGAGTGGTAGCCATATAGGGTGGGAGTGGTGACAATGGTGGTTACATGAAGGGGGGGGGATTGAGCCATAGTGGTTAGGTCAATGTGCTATTCAAGGGTGAACAGAGGTGAGGGTGATGGTTACTCTGGAGTGTGCAGCAGTGAAAGAAATGGTCAGATGAAAAATATAATAGTGACAGGATCAGCGGCTGTATAACAATATCTGGACACAGGTGACAGCCAGTGACCACAGGGGCACTGGGTCAAAGGTGAGAGCAGTCATCTAACAGGATTCCAGAGCACTTAATGAGACAACTGGTCATAAATGCTGCAGGGTAGAAGTAAAGAGCATGCTCATGTGGGAGTATTTAGACTGCTAAGAGCAGTGGCCATATGGGGAATACAGACTACAGGTGAGACTAGTGGTCATATATGCATGGCACATTACAGCAGACTTGAGAGCAGTAGGGTCTCAAAAATGTACATTAGTGAGAGTCATAGTCATATGTAAATTGCAAAACAGAAGTGAGTTCCTTGACAGGACTGTAGTATGGACAACTGCCTTACATGCTTGAGCACCAGATTATTACTTATCACCTGACACATAAGTTATCAGCTTGCAGACTGTGCTGTTATTGCTAGCTATTTCCTGTACTTGTCATTAACAAGTTAATGAATCATATACCAACACATTAAACAATGATCCTTAAACCAGGGTTATGTAAGAAATATTTTGGAATTCATCCTGCTTGAAAGTAAGAGTAACAGCACTTACCTAATTGATCTCAAAATTCCCTCACAATGCTTTGAAGACTATGAGGCAATTATGCTACATACCTACCAGGTCTTGCCACTGCCTTTCATTACCACATATCAGCTAAAGTTAGCCTTTGAGTACCTTAATTTCTGCCCAGAGGCAAAGCAGGGGTGGTCTGAAAGTCATAGTTAATGTTGGAGATAGTGGGCTCCACCCAAGACTGAAGGTCCAAGTGCTTATTGGAGGTTTGTGATGCCTGCAATACTTCAAAAAATCAAAACAAAAATGACCCAAGACATATTGAAATAGGATCTCCCAGCCAAAACAATCTCCAAAATATAAAAATAGGATCCTGTTGCAATTATGTGGGGACCCTTTGCTGAAGGCACCCCCTATGCCTTATTTGCCCCCTCCTGAGAGAAATCCTGACTTTTATGCCACTAGATTTGCCACATCTAAGCTGAAAGGTCTTTATACATGCCTATATTTAGTATAATATCTAAACACACACACACACACACACACACACACATATATATATATATATATATATATATATATATATATATATCATGCAAATTACTGAAGCAAAGGATATGGACACCAACTTACCATTCCCCTGAATTGACTGAAATTCACTATTTCCCCGTCAATGCTTTCAGCAGAGAGTTTGAAGTATTCATCTTCTAATGAGCAGCTTACTTGATAGGATGCTAAAAGTGCAATAAAAACAATGCTCAACACTGCCATTCTGGTTCTGAAAGAACTAAGTCACCCGAAAAAGCATCAATCTGAAAAATCTGAGCCAGCGCCCCACCCCCGCACCGCTCTGAACAACAGACCACACTGGGCGGGAGGTCATTCACCACTCGCCGCTGCGAGACCCGCCGCGAACGCCGGTTGTTTACATTTGCCAGCTGGCCAAGCATGCAGTCATGTGGGGGGCAAGTACGTGCCGGTTCGTTTCAAGATCTGGCTTTGGCGATTACATTTCATTAGCTTGCTAACGAGGGTCAAAAATCTCAGGAAGTGCTTCAGAAAGTGTGTACAATCGAGCGACCTTTCTTCCAGAAAGGCTAAATTGATATGAGCGAACATATACTAATGCTAACCTTACCCCAGCCATTTGGGCTGTGTTAAAACTCGGCCAACTCGTAACATTTAAGTAGTTTAACTAGGATTCATGATTTTTGGAAAATCATTACGAAGGTTCAACTTATATTTTCGGCGTGATTCAAAGCATTGTTCCACCATGAAGCCCGCATGTCGCGAAGTTAAAGAATGAAGTAATTTCGCAACCATATCCCCGTTGTTATGGCAACACTTGAAGCATGTAACAAGCGTTGACGCCAAAAAACGTGGCATTTCCAGATGCATAATGCTATCGGATTGGCTGTAGTGTAGGGCGTGAGTGTGATTTGTAACGTACAATCCCTCTCTGGTTTAAGGCTAATTACTATTTTGTCCGGTTAAGACCAATAAGACTGTTGAGAGAGATGGGGAGAAGTGAACATGACATTCAAACACGTACACTGCCACCGGTGTGCTGATCCCGACAATCGCTGCACCAAACTCAGGCCAGGCCAAGGTATGCTGGATTTTCAAATAAGTGTTGCATGCCAAAATGTGTTCGAACTATTTGTAGCAGGGAATTCTGTTACAGCATCATAATGTCGTGAAGTATTGGCTCTCTGTGCACTGAAATTGATGGTGACCATGTGCCCAACACTGACTGCTCAGATTTATGGCAAACATGCATTGAAAGTGTTGCCACAATTGTTGCTCTGCTGGTTTTGCAGTCTGGGCTGGTGGCAGGGTAGTAGCAGGTTTAGAGGTTGTGTGGCTTTAGGTGACTGGACAGAATGCAGACATTGGTTCCCAATCATTGTAGCACTTAGTTATCACAACAAAGTTCTGCTGTTTACTTTAAATTTTGCAATCTGATAGCATAGCCAGTGGTTACTCAGCAAATACTGCTTATTATAGATTGCTATCATAGAAATCCATCCAAGTTAAAGGTTCATACTCAATAATAAAAAGACAGTGACTATGATTTATGAATATGATAAGTTCACTCTATCCTGATAATGCTCTGCTGATTCACATTGCCTGGGATGGCTAGACACAAGCTTGGCAAAGTTCACTCTATCCTGATTGGTTGCTGGTTGGTTGGTCTTGATTGAGGGAAAGAATGATATGACATTGACACCTTGCACTGGTTGTGCAGCAGTAGAAATTATGATTGATATTTCCACCTAACTAGATGAATTGAAATGATAAAAGCCTAACCAGACTTGACAGAGCAAATGTCAGCCATTGTCATGATGCAGTGTTTTTCTAAATAAGGATTAACAATGTGTGAAAAATGTGCATATGCAAATAAATTTAGGTAAACAGGCATCAAACATCAGACATCACTCCTACATGTAAATGATTTCAATCTAGCACACATCATGCTCTAAAGCACTAATCACATTCTCATAATCAGCCATGGTGAGCCCCACACATGTGTCTATTTGCTGACTTCCTGTGAAATTTGACTTTTTTCTGTCTGGATGGTCCTGTGCTCTGTAAATAGCTTTTAGTTTCAAAAAAGGTGTATTAGCCATGCCTGGCTGGTTTTAGCCTGACTGTTTCATTAATAAATGGCCCCTGAAGGGTGTATTTTCTCTTTTGTTGTAAGCTTCTCTCAGGTGTTTGTTTTATCTGATGTGAATAGGGTGTATGGTCTTCCCAGCATATACTACGTCCCTCGGTGTTCATTGCACCATTTACACTCAAGTTGTTAGCCCACCCTTCCTGCGTGCAAATGCATTGAAATCCTGACTTGCATAAATGACACCTGTTGCCCCTCCCCCTGGGCGCTTAGGCCTCACAATGGAAGATTAGATGCATCTTTGACTTTCTAACAATGCATTTTTCCAAAGCAGGTGCTCATCTATGTCTGGTTGTGTTAAAATGCTGTAGTCTGACATGGCATGTTTTCATTTCCTACCACCCATCCCCCCACCTGCTCTACATTTTTTTAACTTCTTCCATTATTTTCCCTTAAAGTCGTGGATATAAAGTCGTGGATATAAAGTATATAAAGTCGTGGATAGGCATACAGCTAAAATATGACTGGATGCATCCCTCCTTTCCCCAGGTTATTCCATAACGAATCAGGCTAGCGGAGCTGTCTTGTGTATATGCATATTGTCCCTCGCACATGCGTTAAACAACCTGCGTGTTGAAGAAAATGGCAACCTGAAAACTTTGCAAACTATCCAATTCAAATTTTGTTGTGGTTAGACGCCGGACATCATCCATGGGTGAGGTAGCGGGACGTTCGCGGCCAAGAAAAACTGGGGGAGGGGAAGACCCGGGTCGCCGAGGCAGCGGATTACTGACCTCGAGTCCTCGTTAGCTGCCAGGATCTCCAGCATGCTTAGTTAACAGTCATACATCCACGCTGTTTTTTCCCGGCTCCCCTGGCCTGCACCCGGCGGATGTTAACTGCAGTCACGTGGCGGTACCTTGACCCTAGAGTCGGGTTCACAGCAGTCTGTTTGCTTAAGGCCACCATTCCCTCCGCACTTAGAGCATGGGTCAGGAGTTTTTGAACCTGCGTCTATCTTAGGATTTTATCTTGAGCTAAAGGTTGGAATTTATGTTAAACTGCCTCACTTTGTTTTCTGTAGTGAGATGTACCTTGCATTTATCTCGAGATGCAAGATCCTTAGGATTGAGTTTCCCATGCTCAAGGAGCTCATATTTGAGGTAGACCCTGAGAGCACACTGGCCAGTTCTCTGAAAAGGTCAATGCCAACTGCTCCGGCACCCATCTCGAATAAAACCCAGCGTGGCCTAAAGCGTGGGAGTTCTGGACGTCCAAGCTACACAGGCGTGTAGTCCTGTCATCTTAACCCATTCCGAACCAAAGCATTTACGTGTTTCACAATGCTGTGGATACAATTGTCAAAGCTGCGAATAATTTCAAATGCATCGATTTTGTGGATGAAAGTTTTTAGGCCACATCAAACCAAAGCCAGCGAACTTTCAGGCCAGGCTGTCGATTATTGCCTGGACTTACGTTAACGCAAACGTGCATAATAAATTTACGACAGGACATTTCAATACAAGTTTCAATCGTGTGATTTACCAAAACTGACGGGTTCCATTCGCTTGCGTATAAACATTGTCTACACAGGGTAATAGATGCCGGGTAGAATGAAGCTCGTGAAAAACAGCAGTATGAGACTGGAAATACGTTAGATTTGCGATGTAGGCTGGATTTCTAGGTTATTCTAAATGTTTGACAGCCAGCAGCTGAAGGTAGCTTGGCGCAGGTGCCACAATGGTGAAGGTATTTTAAATTTAAATGCATGGTATGACCAGACTTTGGAAGAACCTCTCAAGGAGCTGTATATTAACACGCGCCCCGAAGGTTTTTCAAGAATGGTTTCCGAACGGCGCGGCGTAGCCGCGCCAAATTTTGCATAGCGGTACTTCGGTGGGGAATGTTATCTACATGATGATAACAATCATGCATGTAATAATAATGGACATCGCGCACTGGACGCTGCGAAATGCGTCATGCTGGTAGCAGGCTTAAAGGAAATGTTTCACATTTGAAGATATTGAAGCAAGCATCAGATATGATGAAACAAGCCGGCTTATAACGAATGGTATGCTTTTTAATTGGGAAAGACTGCTCTAGACAGCACAATTTTCGGTTCAGTAACTATGCTTCTCAATGCGTCATGGTTTTATTACGTCATCATACCTTGCACAGCACTGATTGAGTTGCGATGGACGGCTGTTATATCCGGAAATCGCGCTCACTAACGCCAGATATGATCGCCTCGGCAATTTATATTTCTGGCCGTTGATTGCCGCATAGCTTATGGGATGGCAGGGCTGAGCTGGCATTATTGACGTCATTGTTGCCAAGTTAACTAAAATACCCTCCCCGACACACCTTTCTTATTTTCGAGGGCGTGTAACTCAGAAACTGGAGGGGCTTAGGTTTTACGGAGGGCAGGAATGTGAGCCAAGATCTTTAAGATGCAGTTTTTATTTCAGTGTTAAAACCCCATATGAATGTGGAATGCTCCCTTTAAAGAGAATGTTCTATATTTTAAGATGTTGAAGCACGCATCAGGTATCATGTAATAAGTTCACTTGTAACTATTGTCATACTGCTCCTCAATACGTGATCAGTCGATTGCGTCATGGAACGTCTGCACAGCAGCACTGATAGTTCTTTAATCTCCCGAGAGATGGCAGGACGGGCTGGGGTGTTTGATTGGCCAAATATCGTTATATCCTCGTATTTGGCCCTTTTTCGTGGTGTCACTGCATATTTATTCGGAAGTTGGAGATGTTAACGTGCATTGACATACTCGGTCATAGAGCCATTCTAAACTTATTCGAACACATTTTCCGACCTTCTTACACCCATATCGTGATGTAATCTGTCAAAAATAGTACCTTATGCATGTGCCGTACGTGTGTGTGCTTGCTTGTGACCATATGGCCGCGTCCACAGGGAACAATGGCAAAGGAATCCGCGGTTCTGTGCGAAATTACCCACTCGTCAATGCCACTAGCTTTGCCTCCTGATGATCCAAGACTGAAGGTAGAGTCCAGCGAACTTTTGTGCGCGTTATTGTAACCGTCGCATTGAGTCGCCGTTTTCATCACGCGGAATGATGGGAAGCGGGGGGTGGGGGACATTGATGCGATTCCTTGGCGTTTCTAAACTAATAAAGATAAAGCCTCGCAGAAAGCGTCAGGAAATTGGTCTCAACTAGATCTCGCGGTTGGTATTACTTGTTATGCTGTTACATGAATTGACTATTAAGCCAGGTTAAAGGTCACACTTTTCAGAAACCGCATTTTCCAACTTTACAACATCATACAAACAAGACTATGCCCCGCGGCGACACGAAACCTAAGCAAGCGCGTTCTCTGTCCAATTATGAGTACAATAATATATGTGTGTATATATATATATATATATATATATATATATATATTTGTACGTATTTTGATCCTTATGGCATATGGCTTCTAATACTGTCAGGCCGCCGCGGGCGTTCTGCGGCATCCTCGGTTGCTGCCCGCCGCCCGCGGCGGCCGCAGATCGCCGTGCGGTGTTCCTCGAAAACCGTCGCTGCTCCGAAACCAGAAAAGCCACGAGCATTGTTTTTGTGTGCGTGTCAAAACACGTGCAATAGATGTCCCGCAGGCTACTAAAAACTTGGGCGCCAATGCACATCATGCCGTAGAGGTGTTTTCAAAAAGCCTTAGGGAGGTCGTAGCCCGCTATCAAGGCGAGGGTTAATGTGTTTTATTTCTACACATAAGTTTTGTTGTAACTTAACGTCGCCATGTGACCGTACGGACGCTGTTGCATGGCTGGCAGCACCGCGTGGAGAACACCTACTGCCTGGAGCCGCCAGAGCGGTTTCAGGTCTTGCGCGTGCGGGAGCTGGTGGAGCGCCGCCTGGCGGAGACGTTGCAAGGCGTGCAGTACGACCCGGAGCGGTGCCGTGGCCTGGCCGTCACGTTAGCCGACTTCATACGCAAGGATATCATGGATGAGGGCCTGCTAAGGTACATACGTAGCGCCTGCTCTAGCGGTGACATAGAAGCCAATTATATACCATCAGTCTGCTCTTGAGCATGTCTCCCAGTACATGAACTCGTGTTCATAGGGGTGTTTTCAACGAGGATCTTGGACTATTTTGTGGGTTCCCCAAAGATTACCGATAAGTACATACATACCGAATGTTGCGTTTGTGGTCTAGAAACGTAGAAAACAATACATTCGCCGATAATCCTTTCCTGGGAGTTCGGTATGTGCTTGCTACATGTACCAGCGAAGCAGAGATGAGTAGGTCAGAAGCCCGCCTTTGTTGTAGCTGCTCCATACAGCATCATTCTTTTCCACAGGTACAAGTTGGCATGTCACGTCATTGTAGGTGAGAAGATGGACCAAGGGATGACGGTCGGCTGTCGCTGCCTCTGGGACAGCACCAGGGACAACTTCGCCACGGCCACGTACGAGAACCAGTCGCTAGTAGCTGTGGCCACAATCTTCGCCCTGTACTATGAGTAGCCTATTTGGCGCCGGCGACTGATCACTGCCGGCCGGCCCTGAGGCGATCGTGCCGCGCCCAGCCATGCAGACGGGCTCGCACGCTGCCGTGACGTGTCTCGAGTCGGGCTGGTTCATCGACGAGCTGGCGCAGCTGACCGAGATCTACGGGCCGGCGGCCGGCGCCGCCCCCGTGCCCGAGCTGCCGCTGCTGCGGTCGGACGCCCGCCTCTGGGACATTCGCACCCCATTTCTGATGGACCAGCAGGCGGCGCGGCTGGCGCGCGAGCTCGAGACGGGCGCCGGCGAACCTCGGCGCCGGCGACGGCCACGACCGCCCCACCCGACGGCGCCCTGTCCCGTCTTGTGCGCGCTGGAGCGGCTGCTGGCCGAGCGGCGCGCGGCCGTCGACGCCGACGCCGACCCCGACCAGGGGCCGACAGCCGACGATTACCGGAGCAACAACGCCTCGGCTCGACAGGCGGCACGACGGCTGCTGGAGCGAGCCGCCGCCGCCGCCAGCTCGGCGCCGCTGCTGCCCCTCCACGACGCCAACCCGGCCGACCGGCCACGCCTGCTCACGCTCGACGGCCGCCGGTACGTGCTGCCCGCCCGCAGCCGCTTCCTCTGCGATGACGTCACCAGATCGTTCGAAGGCGACGGTGTGGTGCAGCGGCTGCTCGGCGGCGGCGCGAGATTTGACTGCATCCTGCTGGACCCACCCTGGACAAACAAGTTCGTGCGCAGGAAACGGCGCCACCTGGAGACCGATGGGTGAGTGGGGTACAGCCCTGCTGTACATTTTGCGTCGCACAGTCTTAAGCTTGACTCAAACGAGCGGCAGGGAATTCTCAAGAGCAGTGTTTTTAAGGCAACGTTCCTCTTGATCTTCCCTGGTAGAGCCCTTATACCATATGTCGGAAACTGCCATTGTCTGCATCAACACAGGCCTGTGAATGACATCTGACAACCTGGTGGCCAACGCTCCTGACTCAGAATATTCACGGTATGCAAGACAAGGACTATTGAGCCAAGGCGAAGCTGCGCTGTGCCGCGCCAACATTTTGGCAGGCGGATGGGTCATGCGGGGGTGCTGGTATGCTAGGCATCAGGTGCACCAATAGCGTGGCCAGAGGCGGCCGGTGTGGCCGAGCTTCCGGCGGTACGGTCGGTACCACCGCCTGACCCGTGCGTGCCGCCCTGTCAGGTACGAGTTCCTCGAGTCAGCCAGTCTGGCGCGTCTGCCGGTGGCACGGTTGGCGGCTGACGGTGCCCTGGTGGCCGTGTGGTGCACCAACAGCGCAGCCCATCAGCACACGCTACGCCATGTGCTCTTCCCCGCCTGGGGGGTGACTGAGTGCGCCACCTGGCACTGGGCCAAGGTAAGCTGGCCGGCTAGATGTGGAGATGTGGGAGTGGCTTGAGACATAGGGTTCACTAGAGCCCTTTTTACCGGCTATGTGGGCTCCTATGCCACAGCCAGCTGGAACTGACGACTGAAGTGATACGGCTAAGCAAACCTAAAATGATGAAAAGCCAGGTCCTTGTGCTATTCGTGGAGGCTGCTGACTCACCGCCTGGGGTCGGACTGTTCGGTTCAGCCGTGAAATGGAGGCCGGCGACAAGGCTTTCATGCGGACTAGTTCTGACGGCGAACCAAGGCACATCTTTCTGAGCGCTAAATAGATGTGACGGGTTGTGTTTGTTGATTATTCTGTTCACACGGCTGGATTGTATCAACCCGACGATATGGCCATGGTCTCTGGCGAAGGCTTGCCATTTGTTTGGAGGTGACCCGAACAGGGCTGACTCGGAAGTGAGCGCAGTATGGCGCGCACACCAAACCAAACACAAACCGCCATATTGTCACTGTTTCAGTCATGCAGCGAGCCGCCGCCGCTTGTGTGAGCCCACCTGAGCACACGCGCAGACCTGACCCCGTGTACCGGACAGGTGACCCAGCACGGCAGGCCGGTGAGCGCGGCCGGCCAGCACTCCAAGCGGCCGTACGAGCCACTAGTGCTGGGCCGTCGGGGGCCGCCGGGGGCCGTCGGCCCGCCGCCGCCGCCGCCCCACCGGCTGCTGGTGAGCGTGCCGTCAGCCGTGCACTCTCGTAAGCCGCTGCTGCATGGTGAGTGCCCAGCGGGAGTGTCCACCCGGGAAGCTACTGCTGCACAGCAGGCGTCCACAGCGAGTGCCCGCCGCCAGGCACTCGCACAAGACGCTGGTCCGCGGCGTGCTCACTGTAGTTCAGGCCCTGACCGTGCAAGGTACACCCTCATTCGACTGCTCTGTACTTGCTGTCTTTTACGTGCAACCGTTCCGCCAACCACACGTTTACAACGCCTCCAGCCCGGTCCGGCGACCCGACACCACTTGTGCTCCCCTGGAGCAGGTCGGCATACCCGCCAGCAGTTGATGCCTCTGATATGGCCTACAGAGGTGCTGCGGCCCTACTTGCCGCCCGACTACCGCGGCCTGGAGGTGTTCGCCCGCTCGCTGTTGCCCGGCTGGACGAGCTGGGGGGACCAAGTGCTGCTGCTACAGGAGCTGGGGGCCCTCCTGTTGCCGGAGGCCGGCTGCGGGGACACGCCGCACCAGACCGCCCAGGTCACATGTGCAGACGGAGACGCGCCGCACGGAGATGGAGACACGCGGCGCGAGCAAGAGGACGTGAACTCCGGGAACGTGGGTCCCATGTACAAGGACGAGGACGCGGAGTGCCGCGACACGCGTGGCGAGGACAGTGGCGCAGGACATGCTAACGGGAAGATGTGCCACATCAGCCGGGACGCTAGCCACGAAGAGCGGGGCAGCAGTGTGGGGCGAGCGTCCAGCCAGTGTCAGCGCGCTGGAAACGGCCACGAGTGTGCATCGTCGTGATCGGTCTCGCCGCTCCGGCTGTTCGGAGTGAAGTTCACGCCAGTGAGCCAGGTCACGGGCGTCACAGTATGTGTGTTAGTACGTATGTTGCCGGTGTGTCCGGGTGTATTGAGCCCCCCCCCCCCCCTCATTGTGCGTAGCCGGTTGCAGAACCGCCGTCTTTGATCAACCGGCTAGTCGGATGCAGACACGAACATTGCTTCCGTCCATTACCTCCGCCTGGTAATGCCCGTCATTATCGGCCATTGAGAGCAATTCAGTTTGCTGAGGGCGATCGATCCTTGGCATGGAAATTGCGTTGTGACTGAGGTGAGACTACACGGTGATGTCTTGGTTCCCATGACCCGCCCTGGTAAGCTTGCGATGGCCATGCTCTGGCCGCAGTCCGCATGTGGACAACAGCGTCAGGCTGGTGGGCATCACCAGTGACTGCGTTTCACGACAAAGCGACTACGCCTGTATACCTCGTCTGTTTACTTCGTCTGTTCACAACACGTACACTGTCCATCACACAAAACAAATACGAGTGCTGCACGTCGCCTGGCACAATACAGCCTCGCCCTTCTGAGTACCGCGGCCTGCTTCTGTCCCCCACCAGAGGTCGGGCGCGACGCCTGGGCATTCCGACCGAGGCGGGGGACAGGCCCTGTCGGCAGCCCTATTGGCTGGCGGCGCTTCATCGGTACAGATAATCGGCCTCGATGTTGGCCGCTATCTCCGACTCCCACCGGTCGCCGTTGCTCAGCAGCTTCTCCTTATTGTACAGCAGCTCTTCGTGCGTCTCTGTGGAGAACTCGAAGTTCGGGCCCTGGGGAAAAGATGGCTCTGAGTGTCGCTTGAAGCTTTGCACGGGTCTACGCCTAGTGCCAACGGGCCAGTGCCATCCGGCCAGTTGAGGCTTGTGAACGGGGTCCACGCCCCAGAAGGCACATTTCCGGGATGATCACAAGCACGCGAGCTTGAATCAGACATCATACATGACTGCCACGGAAAAACTTAGGCCAGGAGCACGTGACCGGTCTCCGATCCCCGCACACCCCCCCCCCCTGCCTCCCCTGTCCTCCGGCAGCACTCCTTGTAAGTAGGCTACCTCCACGATGGCGTCCACGGGACAGGCCTCCTGGCAGAAGCCGCAGTAGATGCACTTGGTCATGTCGATGTCGTAGCGGGTGGTCCTGCGGCTGCCATCGGCGCGCTCCTCAGCCTCAATGGTGATAGCCTGCGCGGTTACAGTTGATCAACCATCGGGCATTTTCATCGAGAACTTCCCGAACCCAATGGCTTGTGGTGTACGTAAGTATACGTATTATGCGTAACGTAATATAAATATACGTAATAATGTATAAATAAATAATATACAATAATAGTAATAATAATAAATAATATAAAAAATAATAAAAAATACGTAATATACGCAATAGAGTATACGTCAGCAAGTGTACGAAGTAAGTGTACGTAAGTACGTCCTAGAAGCATTGCTGCTTAAAATTGGAACTAATTTACGCTTATATAATATATAGATTGTGTGTGTGTGTTGTGTGTGTGTGTGTGTGTGTGTTGTGGTGTGGTGTGGTGTGTGTGTGTGTGTGCGTGTGCGTGTGCGTGTTCGTGTGCGTTGTGCGTGTGGCGTGTGCGTGTGTGCGTGTGCGTGTGCGTGTGCGTGTGCGTGTGCGGCGCGTGTGCGTGCTGCGTGTGTGTGTGTGTGTGTTTGTTTTGTGCGTGCGTGCGTGCGCGCGTGTGTGTCGGTTTATCTTGGCAGAATATGCTCCACTATGCATGTTTGATTAAGAACTCCCGCGGAGTCTGCATTGACAAGCTTTTTATGTATCGTTTGAGTTTTCGGGCTTTTGGCTTAACAGTACCGCTAAGATGAAAAAAGATTCGGGCAAAACCACTCTTATATTCGTCGATCTCTATATTCCTACGTTTCAAGACCTTATCTCACCGTCGGAGAAATGCAAATGGAAAAAGTAATAAGCTTTCAGCTTTTAAGGACGAAAATCGTGCATTACTTTCTGGAAACCATCCTTAAGCACAGAGAAGACAAAACAAAATCCTATAGTTTTTTGGATACATACAAAATAAACTCATAATGAAAACATTACAAAGCTACAGCCACCATATAGTACCTGCCGCCCACCACCTGATAAATGAAGGGTTATGCATGAATCTGCGTGTTTGTTTAGGGCTGGGAGAGTCCGTGAGTAAATACACTCTCCCAAATTTGATGGCGTCTTCTGTCATTGCCCGTCTGAAGAATGTCTGTGTTGTCCGCCAGTTGTCTTGTTAACGTCCTGTCATGTTAGTGTCGCATGTGTTCCAGAGGTGCCCTGTCACATAATTGCATTGTCAGGCGTCGTGAGAGTGTCGTGGTTACACCAATATAGTGTATGGAAAACCTCTGCAGCCTTCGAGGTTACCTCTGGATTAATACGCTACATTGGTGAATTTTGTCGGTTTCGTCCGCCTGCCTGCCTGACGCTGTACGCTAGTAAGCCAGTGCACCGGAAGTTTCTGTTCGCGAGCCTGATGGACGAACGCATTACCCAATCGAGGGTGCTGTGATGGGCTCCCCTCTCGGACCTTTATTCGTTAATTTCTACATGGGACATATAGTAGCTGTCACAATACAAAATGACGACATAAGACCGAACATTTGCTGTCCTTGTGTAGGCGATATCTCTGAAAAGGTTAGGGACACATCAACTAGAACGTCTCAAAAATACTTCTAAAGGGCGACCTGTTTTTAAATTCCCAAATGAATTGAGCGTGCAAAATATGATAAAAATATGACACCTCTTGTTGACGTGATTTGATGGACAGGGACAGCGATTTAGAACGACTGCACACCGAAAGCAGACTAACAACAGACAAGGCTTAAAGGCTGACAATAAATGTCCCCAACACTACGCACTTAGCATCATGCCATTCCTTAGACGTGCATTTAAGCGTTACTCTGTTGGGACTCAGAGATTTGTGCCACTTTCTGTCCAATTTTCAACTTGAACTTGGAACATGTTTGGAATTCCAAAACTTTTGGTATCCAATCGGCATCTTTAGTCTAAAAACCAACAAGCGCGGTGGGCAAGGCCCCCCCCCCCCCCCCCCCACCGCCCTCCCTGAGCCCGCGCTGGGCCAGGCTGCGCCGACCGTCTGACCTGCGCCGTTCTCCCCCCCCTCCCCGAGCCCGCCGCTGGGCCGGGCCGCGCCGACCGTCTGACCTGCGGCCGTTCACCTCCCCCCCCCCTCCCCCTGAGCCCGCCGCTGGGCCGGGCTGCGCCGACCGTCTGACCTGCGCCGTTCTCCCCCCCCCCTCCCTGAGCCCGCCGCTGGGCCGGCTGCGCGACCGTCTGACCTGCGCCGTTCTCCCCCCCCCCCCCCTCCCTGAGCCTGCCGCTGGGCCGGGCCGCGCCGACCGTCTGACCTGCGCCGGGCAGATAGCCTCGCACAGTTTGCACGCGATGCAGCGCTCCTCGCCGCTGGGGTAGCGGCGCAGTGCGTGCTCGCCGCGGAAGCGTGGACTCAGTGGTCCCTTCTCGAAGGGGTAGTTGATGGTGGCCGGCTCCTTGAAGATCATGCCCAGTGTGACGGCCATGCCTGCAATGGCATCAGCTGATGTACACATCGAATATGGCTGTCACTGAGCTCAGGCTATAGGCAGACGGACGTCATATTTGTCTGGATTTTTTGCACTCCTGGGAGCTGATAAGTCAGACACTATTGCATCAGTTTTAACCACGCCTGAGTGAACAACAGAAGTAACAACCCATCCAATACACAGGGTACGTTAACCCTGGAGTGAATGCTAGCTTATCCGACCACGCGAGGCAGCTTCGCATGGTGGTCCCAGTGCCACAGGCCCCTGCGCGCAAAGACCTGCTGTATTCCACAACTGACCTCTGGCCAGCTCCGTGAAGAAGATAGTCTTGGCCACCCGGTCGGTGACGTCACGGAAGGCCATGCTGGGGTCATTGTCGTTCACGCGCACGAAGCTGGAGGCCGAGGCGGATAGTGCCGGGCGCGCCATCTGCCGCAGCCGGGACCCGCCTGGTGCCGAAAACGTCACCCGTTTGTCAATGTCAATGGATGCATCTCACCAGAACTCCATGTTCATACACCGCAGGCCACGCTGAAGTCTGAATGTTATGCTAACGCAGCAAACAATGCACACTTTACTGCCCTCATCAGTCAACCAGCAGCACTTTGTTCACATGCATGCTGACCAGGCCTTTTGAACAGGGGCAATTATGCGAGATGCACGAGTTCTGATCACCTGCACGAAAAGATCGCGTTCATGTATTTGCTGCACAACCTGCTGACTTTATAGTCAACACAAAAACAAATTGTGCTTATCCCTGGTACCTTCAATCAATGAATAGGCACCAGTCCTCCTACACTGTATCTGAGGAATTGGGAATAAAAAACCTACATTCCTGTTGCTTGCATGTGACTTTCAACTTATTGCATAATTGCAGTGACAACACATGGGGCTGATATGGCTAGCATAATGCATGATGTTTATCACAATTGTTGGATTACTTATTGTTACAGTCCATTATTGACTACTGAATATTAATTGTCTGCTCACCAAGTTCCAAGTTCCAAGTTCCAATACCAAGTTCACCTAACCTGCCAATGTCCATGCTTGAATGAGCTAATAATGCACTACAACTTGAAAGGAATCCCCTTCAATATCAAAATGGGGGGTACCTTGAGGCAAATGAAAAATGTGAGGTTCACTCACATAGTGGCTTTTTGCCCTATACCAAAAAATTATCATGAAGGTAGTGCAAAGCCTCAGAAATCCAAGTAGCCATGGATACCCATGAGTGAGTTGAAAATGCCTGCCATGGGATAAAGACAATTTCCTCTTGTTTCTGTTTACTAGACTGGCTACTTGCACACTAAACAAGGATGCAGGGACAGTAAAAATGGACCACAAGTGGTGGTAAATCCAGGATTTTGTCAAGGGAGCCCAGACAACATTGTGTCCTGTGGTGTTCCCCCTCAAAAGAATATTGTAGCATTTCGGCCATTCAATTGAAATATTATAGCGGTTAACACTATGTTATTACACACATGCCCAATCCCATGCATGCCTGCACGCACACACGCATGCACACACATGCCCACACACACACACACACATATATATATATATATATATATATATATATATATATATATATATATATATATATATATATATATATATAATAAATACACAACAGAAAACCATCGACCAGAGCACAGTCCTCGAAACCTAGGCATTGTGCATGTGCACATACATGGAGCACATTTATTTTCTCTGGATAGTGGTGGATCCGGCATTTTGCCGCCAGATATTTTGGAGAATATATGGAAAATGAGTTAAAGTTGCCTGCTAAATACCATCAACATCATACACAATACTTGATTCCAAGTTTGGTTTCAGTCACTGCTGGCAGATCTCCAGTGGCTACACAGCTGGTTGATGTGGTCAGCTGATGGCTCATGAATAATACAGCATGTTTGCTGCAGAGTACAAACAATTCAAAATGTGTTAAAAAATGAGTACAAAACTGATTCTTAGTAAGAACATTCAAAATCTTGTTTGTATCATTGGGTTTTTAAAGGCAGTTTGAAACCATCTTTAAATGCTGAGACCTGAATCCAAACATATATAGACACTGGATCCAGTAAAGCAGGATTGCAACTGTACTTTTGGGAATAAAGGTTGATAAGAAAAAACTCAAAATTGAGAACATGAACTGAGAGCAATGTACACGCCTACATAAAAATTTACATAAAGATCAGCATTAATTTCCAACAAGGCTTGGCTATCTGCTAACAGCAAGTTATAAAATGCTATGCTGTGTTGGAAACAAGCTTAGCTCATGTCTGGGGAACATGAATCAACCATGTGTGTGATGACAAATCACATGTGCCAGAGTAGGCATAGTTGATTGCCATAGTGCACAGACTGGGCTCAAAGTAGGAATCTTAGCTCAGAACCCAAGGTTGATGACAATCTAACACCAGTGAAAAGATGTATTGCATTTAAAATGAAATTTTATGTCTGAATTAAAGCATAGTCCTGCAATCAACACAACTGGAAAAGTTGCATAGCACCATTCAGTCTGCACAAGAGGCACTCACTCTGCCAGGCATCCATGCAACATCTGTGTGTGGAACCTCATAGTTGTGTGAATGGAACTCAGGCCAGGCCAAGTGTCACAGAATTTTCAAGTTACCCTTGCACAAAAATGTTTTCTGGGGATTCCTGCCTAACATGACCTTTGCATTATCATGACTACCTAAAACAATGGGCCTGCAATACACTGAATTTGGAAGTGCACCAAATGCTGAGCACTCACATTTATAGCAGGCACACGCTAACATTGCCGCTGCGGTGCTGCTGTTCTGACGAATAAGCACAGCGGACCTGCATTATTGGCTGACTGGAGCGCCGGACATCTGCCGATTGACGCCCACACAGATTAAAGCTACCTTCCAGCGAAACTTACCTGCCCTTGACACCGCGTATAAGCGAACCAAGGACATGCCGAACTCTCACCGGGAGCGAGAGCAACCTTTACAAGTAAAGAGACGCGAGTAAGGTATATATGTAAATATGGGAACACCTATGGACTATCGCATCTGCTCGTCCTGAACAGCAATGTCGTTTCGCCTTTTCGTCGCAGAAGGAAAACATTCATGGTGGCGCTGTTACGACAATCTCTTAGTTAATGCCACCAAATTGGAATGACGTAATGTTGGACAAGCAGCAGTAATCTGAGCGCAACACGCATCACCCGCAATACGCACGGTAGGCGAGATTTCGAGAGTCCGTGTTCAGTCCGTGCTCAGCAATAGCTCCGGGTGGCCAACACCGCACAGACGTCGGTGAGCACTGATCCACTGGGCTAGGGCCACCGGTGCTGTGAATTCTATCTGCGTTGTGTTAGTTTCTTTAGCAGGTTTGCAGCCGTGCATTCGCAGGCCAGGTGGGCAAATAGCCCACTTGACCATTTTTGTGAGACCCACGAGGATGTATGTTGACAGTTTGTGTTCATAAGACGGGTTGTCCCAGCTACTTAAAGAAAGCCCCCTCATTCTGGTATGCCTTTTGTGAGAGCATGCATGTTACCGAATGAATTTGTGATGGACATAAAAGTTAGATTGCCTGACTATGAAGCAGCTATAGTTAGTCTAGGCATTATGTGAAAAGTATAATTTGCTTGTTTCCATTCTCTCAAGATGTATCAAGGCATGTATAGTGGTCAAACAACCTTTTGATGATTTTCAGGGGATTTGTCTTGACTAGCAGGAATTGCCCAAGTTCCCTCAAGATGATTGGAGAGGATTAGGCAGGAAGTTGTTGTTTGCTTATAACCTTTGAGTGTTGACTTAGTGTTCTCTGTCATTTTCTGGTAATTTTAATGCATGTTTTGGGTACTGATTGTTTGCCTGCTCCACAGATTATCCAGATTTACATCTGCAGTTACACAGATCATACCATTGTGGGGTCCATTGACCAGTGTGTCTTGGATCCTTTGACCAGTGTGTCTTGGGTGCATAGGCTCCTTCCATATTCTGTAAGTATTCAGCTTTTGGTAACCATATGAAACCAGGAATCCCAACAGGTAGGGTGGAAGGTATTTTGTATATTGCTGATGTCTGTTCACAATCTGAGGCATATGCTTACCAGTTTTTATTTCAGGTTCAGCAATATGCAGGCCATGTGGCATCTGCGCTATATTCCTCATTTGTTTCAATCAGCTGTGAAGAGTCTGAGCTCCCTGCCAGCTGTCTCATATTCAACCACAGCAGACATAATTGAGCAGGAGCTCAAGTATGGTGCACATAACTACCACCCACTCCCTGTGGCTATTGAAAAGGCTAAAGGTTAGTAAACTCTCTTTTAATCATATTTGAGATCTGCAAGTAAATTGGTCACTGAAAAGCACTTAAAAGGCAAATTAACTTGCATTCTATGATATGAAGTGTGGAGTATAGGATACCTATCGCTCAGGCTCTTATTTGGTTGAGGTACACAGCATGTCAATGCTCCATGAAGAAATGTCATGAAATTTAAGTTCTGTATTGTAAAATAGCTGTATGATTTCCAAAATCATCATAACATTTATCTGTGCCTTCCCTGGAGTTTGGTGTTATTCTGCATAGCTGCACACATGCTGCTCCCAATCATATTACCTGCTGCAGTATATGTGACACCAAATCTTCTGGCATTGCTGTTCATCATGTCCAGTTCAACCATGTGCTACCCTGTTTTTTGTGGGGAGGGGGCAGCAGTGTGTGAAGCAGCCTGCAATGTTGGCAGGTGTGTTCATGTGGGACGTCGAGGGCCGTCGCTACTACGATTTCCTGTCGGCGTACTCGGCGGTGAACCAGGGCCACTGTCACCCACGGATCGTGGCGGCGCTGAGCGAGCAGGCCTCGCAGCTCACCCTCACCTCACGCGCCTTCCACAACAACGTACTGGGCCAGTACGAGCAGTACGCCACCGAACTCTTTGGCTACGACAAGCTGCTGCCCATGAACACTGGTGAGTGGCGGTCGGCCAAGCAGGGGCCTGTGATGCCTGCAGGGGCTGTACTGTCCATGTCCCTGTCTGTGTGCCTGCTAGCTGTCAAGAATGTGTTCAGTTCTGTGTTGGGTAATGCTGCATGTCATTGGATTTATAGCTGGGTTGAGCTGTTCGCAACTTGATGTCTACTTGTCCAGGCTGGGCCTTTTTGGCTAGGTATTGTGCTGCTCTGATGTCTGCTTTTCTCAGGCCAGGCGTCTTGGCTAGATATTGTGCTGTTTGAATGACTCAAAACAGCTCTCAGCTTAATTTGTCATAGAAATTACGGCTTGCACGCAACACCAATTAGTGATTTGGATGCAAATGACCAAGTCCACAACACACCGATTCATCAGATGGCCTTGCATCGACAGTCAGCTGACCACAGAGCTGCTTTGTGGTGAGCAATCCACGCGTCTCTGTACGTCCAGCGGAAATAAGAATATGATGGCATGTCTTCCTAATGGAACGCCGTCGGCCTTGTCGCCATACAGGCGTCGAAGGCGGCGAAACGGCCAACAAGCTGGCGCGGAAGTGGGGCTACCTTCGGAAGAAGATTCCGAAAAACAAGGCCAAAATTGTCTTCTGCGAGAACAATTTCTGGGGGCGGACCCTGAGCGCCGTGTCCTCATCGACGGACCCGTCCGCTTACGAACATTTCGGTCCGTTCATGCCGGGCTACGAGATCATACCGTATAACGACTTAGAGGCCTTGGAGGTGCGTACTGACTGATTTTGGAATCACAGCGGGGTAACCGACGTGACCGTGTTTCTAGAATCAAGGCTTTGCGGGGCCATTTCGTAGCTGGATGTTCGCGGACGTTACCTCTCGCAGTGGCATGATGCTTGGCCGGCTCGTTGTATGGATACCCGACCAGCACCCATTCTCGTAGTCAGAGGGTCAAGCGGCCCTCGCTGCATCACTGTACTCTTAGAGCAGTCTGGATGTGTCAAACACTGGGTTGCAAACTGCAGAGCAACCTGTGATCTGATGTGATGGTAACCAGATGTGATGTGATAAGTGATGGTACCTGGACCAGTGTCTGTCTGGGTTACCATCACTGACCTGCCACAGGCACCCACCAGCTCCCTCGGCAAGCCTGCAGATGGTGTTCACGAGGGGCACTGACCCCAAGCCGACCCGTCTAACCGAGTGTGACCTCGCTCTGACCGGACCTGACCTGGCCTGATCGGCTCGCCGCAGGAGCTGTGTCGCGATCCGCACGTGGCCGCCTTCATGGTGGAGCCGATCCAGGGAGAGGCGGGCGTCATGGTGCCGGACGAGGGCTACCTGCGCGGCGTGCGGGACATCTGCACGCGCCACAACGTGCTCTTCATAGCCGACGAGGTGCAAACGGGCCTGGCGCGCACCGGGCGTCGGCTGGCCTGTGACCACGAGGACGTGCGGCCTGATATCCTGATCCTCGGCAAGGCGCTGTCTGGCGGCGTCCTCCCGGTACGGACCAGGAGCGATAGGGTAACATCCGGAGGGGTATCAAGGAGCGGGTGGACACGAAAATGGGACAGCAGGACCCGATGTTTGGGAGAGGGGCTTACGGGGCGGGAGGATGCGGGAGGACTCAGGGGTAAGAGCACTCGAGGATAGTACGGAAGAACTCGTCCTGGTACCACATCAGATCGCTACATCGGACACCACATCGCCCTGTATGTCAGTTGGTGGTGTGTTTGATGGCAGCGACTGGTACATTCCCGTTTGGTGGACCCGTCTGTCGACTGGCACACGGTGACGTCATGTGTCGCCGCCCTCCTTATATGTTGGTGTGTGTGGCGGGTTGTGGCGTAGCACGCCGTCCGCCTGCCTTGCGGACCACGGCGTCACACGTCGTCGAACGTGTCTGTCTGTCGGGCCATGGCGTGATGTCTCGGTTGTCGGCCTGTCTGTCGGGCCATGGCGTGATGTTTCGGTGTCCGCAGGTGTCGGCCTTGTCTGGCGGACGATGACGTCATGCTGTGTCTGAAGCCGGGCGAGCACGGCTCGACGTTTGGCGGTAACCCGCTGGCGTGCCGGGTGGCGCTGGCGGCGCTCCGGGTCATGGAGGAGGAGCGGCTGGCCGAGCGGGCCGAGCGGCTCGGCCAGCTGCTGCGCGAGCAGCTGCGCCAGCTGCCCGAGCACCTGGTGCCCGTGGTGCGCGGCAAGGGTCCTTCTCAACGCCATCGTCATCAATGACAGTGAGTGTGGCGGTCGGGGCGCCACGCAGCTGGGAGCTTGGGAAGAAGGGTATCCGCTCACTGCTTGTGATGCGTTAGTGGGTGGGTGTTTCTTCCGTTCAATTGTTGAGCCGCATGTATGCACAGTACGCTTCGTCATAGAGAATGGGAAGGAAAGATTTCGCCGTCATTTTCAAAGCCCCTAGAAGTTGCCATATCGCTCACACGGACAGTGTGCGTCGCTGCACAACAACTTGGATGTGTATGGGAAGTCTGCCGGTTAAAAAGACGTTTTCAGTTTCATTTGGTTTGTTAGTGTTGCGGGATGAGACCGACCTATTCCTGCTGTCCTCCGGCATGCCGCTGTTTGTCTCCCTGCTCGCCCTGCGTAACCATCCACGTGGCTTCGGCGTGTGCGTGGCGTTGGCGTCGGTCTGTGGGAGCTGGCGGCAGGTGACCTTGACTGGTCAGTCTGTGGAGCCGGCGGCAGGTGACCTTGACTGGTCAGTCTGTGGAGCCGGCGGCAGGTGATCTTGACTGGTCGGTCTGTGGAGCCTGCGGCAGGTGACCTTGACTGGTCGGTCTGTGGAGCCGGCGGCAGGTGACCTTGACTGGTCGGTCTGTGGAGCCGGCGGCAGGTGACCTTGACTGGTCGATCTGTGGAGCCGGCGGCAGGTGACCTTGACTGGTCGGTCTGTGGAGCCGGCGGCAGGTGACCTTGACTGGTCGGTCTGTGGAGCCGGCGGCAGGTGACCTTGACTGGTCGGTCTGTGGAGCCGGCGGCAGGTGACCTTGACTGGTCGGTCTGTGGAGCCGGCGGCAGGTGACCTTGACTGGTCGATCTGTGAGCCGGCGGCTGGTGACCTTGACTGGTCGGTCTGTGGAGCCGGCGGCAGGTGACCTTGACTGGTCGGTCTGTGGAGCCGCCGGCGGCAGGTGATCTTGACCGATGTTCGCTTCAGAGCTGGACGCCTGGGACGTATGCGTGCAGCTGGCCCAGAACGGCCTGCTGGCCAAGCCCACCCACGGCGACATCGTGCGCTTCGCCCCTCCTCTCGTCATCACCGACGACCAGATCCTCGAGTGCGCCGACATCATCCGCAAGACCATCACCTCGATGTGAGCGGCGCGGCGGCGCCCGAGGCACGCGCGGGGGCACGCAGAGGTGCTGACGTCACCGCAGCGTCCGGTCTCAAGGGCGCCGTGACGCCGTCGAAGCTGAAACTGGCACGTGGAGGTCAGGTGGCATCTGATGTCTCTTTTGGGATCATGTACGGTCGCATAATTACGCACAGTTCAGTCATCACCAGGGGAACATCGGGTGCGGCCTGTTGCTCCGACAGCGCTTGGCGGCACTGATCTGAGTGCTGGTCTGGAGGATGGGGTTACCAGTGTAACGATGGGCCATATACAGACTGCTGGAATGTCAGGCTGGTGTCAGGCTTAGGCTGTCGTCCGTTGTGACAACATTTGTACGGCCGGGCTACCACCTCGGGCGTGCGCTGGCACGGTGCGGAGTGTCACTTTGTGCAGACTGCCTTTTCGCACCCCTGAGACACATGTAATCGTCGCTATCTAACGGAATGTTACACCAATCGTGCCTTCAGCGTCTTCCAGACGAGAATAGTCTCGGGAAGTTGTACTCCTGACTCCTCCACTCCATCCAAAAATTATTCATGGTTCTTCTAGGCGCAGGCTCGAAAATTGTCAGCCACCATCGCTCAGTTTGCCGCAACTGACTCCGTGCTTCACGTTTCTCTCAGGCATATTGCAGGAGAAATAACAGCTGACATTCTCACTACAACGCATTGGTTGTGCTAGTTCGTGAGGACTTCCGTCTTGAGGGGCGGGCGTCACTGTTGTTCCGATACCCACTGCCCTACTGAAGCATTTGTCTGCCTTTGCACATTATCCACTACGTCCATAATTTTAATGGGTTTCAAGATTATTGCTCATCATACACGGTGGTCCATGACAACTTTTTCTGTGGCAATACCTATTATGGGTGCATTTCAGCGTGGTGGATAGTTATCCCAGAGTATATCTCGCCTGGACGGGCCCTTTGTGTGGCGGGGCGCCATGATATGACACTTGCTGTTAAGTCAGGACATTATTATGCTGGGATGATGGCCGTAGTGTGCATCTGAGCTGGGTATCCGCACGGGCTTGGTTGGTTCCAGCGATTTTTACGGTCTTCATGAAGTCATGGTGCAATATAACTAACCACCATGACCTTTTATGAAGGTCACAATGCGACCTGGCCGGTCTGCATCACCTCGACAGGGGCGCGATTTGATCCGGCCAATGGTATCACCTTGTGGAGGTCATCGTGTGATACAGTCGCTCGCCATGACCTTGGTAAGGTCAGGGTGTGATCCGGCTGAGCACCTTGACTTCGTAAGGCTCAATATCACTGCCGGTGGGGGATGGTGTGCAGAGTATAACAGTCTGCTACTGACATGTTGATGGAAGGACGTGAGGGCTTATGCTTTATGGGATGTTTTTACTTGTGTATGTAATGCATCTATGACTGTACATTATCAAAACACGAAATGCCGTGGCGATTTTGCACTGTGTGTGCCGTGTTTTTTTGTGTGAACTGAGCGACTATTTTCACGATGTCTGGTTACACATTCAGTGTTGTCATACCTTTGGAGTATTTGGATCATCAAGCCGGGAACACTGTCAGCTTTTAACTTTTCTACTGTCTGATCTTCCGGGGACGTTTTTCTCATCCGTACCTTAAAACAAGTGCAGGGTTTGTACCAACTGCGTGCTGTTTTGTGTCTAGTTGAAATGCAAAATGTTTGACATATTGTTAGCAGCGAAATACAGTATACCGCCCGTTTGCAGACCACCAGTGGAATGCTGAACATGCATCGTAGCTGGTTGCATATCTGTTCAGTATATTTGATTGTTGGGAGCGAGCCACGTTAGCACGGACACTTACGGGGCACAGGTGTGCGATGGTGTGACTGCACAATCATAGATGGCCCCTCTGTCAACGTCGCCGCCATACTCAGAGGCGTGCATTCGAGATGAAAAGTTCTTGGAATATCTTCACGGTCTATGACCGGTGTTCTGATGGAGGGGGCAGCAGCAAACGTGTCACATGATCGATAGCCAATTCAGGCTCCTTTCGCAAACAGTTGATTTCAGTAGCGATCTGATGTGTACCGAGATTCGACACGAATCACTCGCGCGGCACAAAGGTAGAAAATCGATGGCTCCGCAACTGTGCTCTAGCGCACTACGCACAAACAGGGCATTCACATGTGGTCAGCCTAGCGGTCGGTCACGTACGGTCGGTCATTCACCAGCTTGGCGGTCTGTCTTCAATAAAACTGTTGTTTTGGTGCAGTTGTCACCCAGAGTTTCTTAGACCTTGGTTCTTTAGACCGGGTTCGAGACGTTTTCATCTGGTTTTGGAAACGGAAAAGCATGCTATCGTCATATCAAATAATTGAAGCACGTGGCATGCTTCGCGTTACGGACTGGCGGGCTGTCTTGAACGCCACATGCTACGCCACGCTACGACATCAAACGCGGGCACCTCACTAGGTTACATCATGACCCTATTTCAAGTGGGAAGACGTGCAAAGCAAGGGCTCAAATGATGTTGCACAAAACACACAGTCTATATAGAAACGCTGAGATGAGGGTTTTAAGTTGAGAAAATAACTAATTAAATGTAAATCGCACGTATTTTTCAATGCATCTTATGCAGCCTTGTGCAAGCGCCATAAATGGCGCCTAAGTTCAGCAAAGCCATGACCAAAACATCCTTACACTACTGGAGTAGAGTACCCTATAACTTCCCTAACGCATGACACATGGCCAGAACTACCCTGTTCGCCGACTTGTGAGAGCCAGACATAAACGCACATGGCTAATCATGAGCGGTTATGCGAGCGTAATTATTAGTGCCTTGGCGCATGAAAATATGTTAACTTGAACTTGTGTTTGCATGCACGTGTATTTTTCGTATTTCTTATTAGCCAGAGCACTGACTTGTGGAGCCATCATGTGTCATGATGACTGGCAATTACTGCCGGTACAATTTTCGTTAGCGCTAGAGGCCTGCTGAAATTGTGTTTCGCTGTGTCCAACAGAGTTTAAAGTCCAGTAGAAACCGCAGTTAGCTTGTAATTTAACTGCTCACCCAGCTATTCGGCTGTTTCAGCAATGGTTTGTAGCCGAAATATCAATATGTCACAGCTTTTTTACCTCTAGCTAATTTATCTGTGGTAATTGATTTTAGCTGGCTTATGTTGGCTATTGGCAGCTGGCTATTGGAGCTGGGCCATGGAAGTAGCAATGCATTATTCATAAAACTATTGTCAGACTCTTTCCTCGCCTGAGACTGGAAATTTGAAGCAATTTTTGATGTCATCTACTCAC
>NW_023596545.1:16507345-16519845 GCF_011947565.3 Pollicipes pollicipes | reverse complement strand
ACGCCACACTGCGAGGAGACACAGCACGCCTCCGTTACGCAGCTGCCACACGCCACACTGCGAGGAGACACAGCACGCCTCTGTTACGCAGCTGCCACACGCCACACTGCGAGGAGACACAGGAGTGGCCGTGTTTTAGCACTGCGCACCGCTCGGCGCCGGCGGCAGACGCGTACAGGGCTAGATGCGCCGTAGCCCTGCGGGATAACGGCCCGAACTGAAATGCATGTCCCCACCAACACCATGATACGACAGTTCCAGCTGTAATACACGTGCCCAGCAACACCGGCACAGGTCTGATGTGAGCAGCCTGCTGTTTTTTTATTACATATCTAGGGCTGTGAAACGGCCGTCCTTCTCAGAAATAATTGCTGGGCATCAAAAATCATCTTGGAGTTGTGGGCCTTAAAATTGCATTATCTCATTACCCACTGTTTACCTAACAAAGAGCGAAAGCGAACATATGCGGTAGTTTGCTCTCAGGGAACTCCGGTTAGCCTTCGGACGCCTTGTGAGCATGACAGACGCGCGTAGAGGACAGATAGTTTTGTGCCAACATGGTGATAAGCACTTATAAAAACACATCAATTAATTTTCAGGCAGTCACCGCAGGAGCTCACATCTCCACTTACATCCGAATTTAGGAATCAGTGGTATTTGCAGCGGGGAGACAATTAATGATTTCTCCTCCCTCTGAGGGTCAGCGGGATCTCAATCGGACAATTGTCGAGTCCTGTGTCAACGAAATTCTTGGGAATAATGAAACATGCATCGACAATATGCATACTTTTCATGTTTTTCCGTACCTAATGAGAGCGGTGAACCAGCGCTCCAGTCTGCACCAGAGACCCTAACCGGCAGTCTGCACCAGTGGTCCTAACCCTGGGCGGAGCATAACAGCCACACCTCCAGTCTGTACCAGAGATCCTAACCTGCAGTCTGTACCAGAGATCCTAGCCCTGGGCGGAATATGACAGCCACACTTCCAGTCTGTGCCAGAGATCCTAACCTGCAGTATGTGCCAGAGATCCTAGCCCTGGGCGGAGTATGACAGCCACACTTCCAGTCTGTACCAGAGATCCTAACCCGCAGTCTGTACCAGAGATCCTAACCTGCAGTCTGCACCAGTGATCCTAGCCCTGGGCGGAGTATGACAGCCACACCTCCAGTCTGCACCAGTGATTCTAGCCTCCAGTCTGTGCCAGAGGTTCTAACCTCCAGTCTGTACCAGAGATCCTAATCCTGGGTGGCGTATGACAGCCACACCCTCACCAAAAAACCGGACACGACTGGCATGTACAAGGACTCTGCCCACCCGGCGAGCGTATCACCGCGCGCGTCTCAGGACCGGCACGGGCGGGGTCGGCAACGGACCAGAACCGGGCCGCCAGGCCGGCCGGAGCCGACCGTGGGCGGCGGCGGGGGGGGGGGGGGGGGGGGGGGGCACCCGGCGCCGTCCACGGCCCGACAGGTGCGTCACGTCGACGGCTGGGGCGGCGCGGCCACCGCAGAACCGCCGAACGACCGCAGACTAGCCGGCCGAGGAGGGACGGGACTGGGGCGTCCGAGACGCACGCTGACTCACTGGCGCCTCCGCTGCAGGGGAATCCTCTGACGCCAGCTAGCGCCACAGCCACTAACTCGACCTCTGCACATGTCTGCCACCACCACAGCTTTTTGCAAGTTGTTGCCGTCTGGTTTCGTGTTATGAACAAAGGTTTACTTCATAGGAAGTATTAGTTGAGGTGTGCAATCGACGGCATCATTCAAAAGAAAACGAAATTAGCGACGTATCTTTCAACGGTTCCGCTCTCGTTCGTGTGTGATCTGAGCTTCACGACGCACTCCGCTGCTGAGGCTACATGGCGTTGCATGCCTGTACATGGCGCCTGCCGCCGTGGCAGGAAGAGAGGCACCACTGGGAATCCAACTCCATGCACCTAGCTCTCAAGACGCGTAGCTTAACCACTTCACTATCGGTATCCTTCTCGCATTTGCGCATGCTTTTGTTCTCCTGCTTGGTAATGCGCTCACTTACATGCCCAACGGAACAGAACGACGTTATGCGTTGATATTTCAGAAACACCTATCGCTAGCCACCTGTGACCGACAGTCAATAAAGTATTTGACATCAAATGGGAGCAAGGTAAGGCCGTGTGTGCTACGCGTATCATCCTGCGGCTCGAAAACTCCCGGGCAACAGGATAGCAGCTTCTGAGTCGAGAGACGCCCTCCAACAATGTCTTAGTGACGAAAGACGTGCCGGCTCGCTCTCGATAAGCTCCTGAATTTCTATTCCGCTGCCGGCTTCGTGCCAGGTCATTTTTGTTTTTACTGGTGCCTGCTATAAATCGCCATGCTGACAAATTCTGAAGGGCGGTCTCTACCACGCAGCCAACTCGTTATCAACGTGAGTCAGACGCGGGCAGTGGGAACCAAACTGACGGCGTTTTGACCGTGAAACCAAGGAAAGAGGACAACATACTTTTGTTCTGGCTTCCTTGCTTCTCTCTCCCAATCTGACTACTCCTAATTTATATTATTTCACACAGTGACGACTTGTTTATCCGCCACACGAATCCCTCGCCATCTCCCTCTCCACCCCTCACCTTCCCCGTCTCCCCTCCGTGCCAGTCATACAGGACCGCCATACTCACCACCTCGCGCCGGAGCAAGGCCATCTTGAGCTCCAGCGGGCTGGGCGAGCGGGCCGGCTTCATCAGGACGTCGCCCAGCTCGGCCGTCTGGCTGTCTGTGCCGCTCTCCCGCCCGCTGTCGACGCTCGTCGGTCGCTCCTCGCGCTCGTCGGCGTCGACGGTCGTGTCCGTGGCCTCCGGCGCCGGCCAGTGAGCCACCAGCCGCGACTCATAGAATTGGCGGCACTGCTTGACGATCGACTGACGCCCCCTCTCGTCGTCCTCGGAGTTATCCGCTTCCTCCTCGTCGTCGTCGGTGTCCTGGTCGTGGTGATCTTCCCTTCCGCTGTTCGCTTCGGTGTCCTCCTCCCGGCCGACTAGACGAGAGTGAATAAAGAAGCTGTCGCCATCGATCTCGACGATGCTGCTGAACTCTCCGACAGCGTCAGGCGACACAGGAGGCTCAGGTGGCGCATGCACCGGCGGCGAAGCGTCCTCCGCAAGCACCTCGTCCGCGATTTCACACGCCGTGTCGTACCGGCAGATTATTTGAATACCGTCGCCGCCGGCCGAGACGGCGCTGACTAGAGAACCCCCGTCCGGCTGCGCCGCGTCACTCGCCCATGGGTCCTTCGCGCCCTCCCCGGTGTTCGTCACCTCGCCGTCGTGGCGGCAGTGTCCCGTCTCGTCCCAGCACTGTAGGTCGGGGGTCGGCCCCACGGCGATCACCAGCGTCTCTTGCACGCGGAATATACCGCTGGAGCGGCGCTCGCCGCTCGCCCGGCGGTCCTGCATGGCCCCACCGCTCACGCCAGCCGAGGCCGCATGCTCCGCCCGCCGACGCCCAGGTCCGACTCGCTCGACGCTCGCGCCGCGACTGGTCGGACAGCCGGAGACGGCGACGCTGGTGCGGCGCTAGCACCGGAGACTGCGACGGCTAGCAGGGGGCAGCACCGCGGAGTGCGGCGTGCGCTGCCGAGGACGCCCCCGGGACCGGTTCGTCCGTCAGCGAATGCTGACGTGCGAGGTGCGCACGCGACGGGAGTGAGTCATCCCAGAAGTATTCTGCCAGGGAAATGTTGCAACCCGTCCCGCAAGTGATTTAAATGAGGGAAGAATCGATGCTTCAGATGTGTTGTATCTGGGTCTGACGGGGTTTTTGAAAATGCATTATGTCGGCCAAGGCTACCAACAGTGGAGAGGAGAAACTTGTATTTTGAATTGAGCGAAAATGAGAAATTTCAGCGGGCCCCGGTCGAACGTAGCACAACAGCGCTCGAGCGACGGGTGTTGTCACGGAGACATGCTCACTACTACCAACATGTTGTCTCCGGCCATTTCCCATTTAAAGCCCAACCAATTTGGTGTGAGTAGATGACATCAAAAATTGCATTCAAATTTTCATGTCTCAGGCGAGGAAAGAGTCTGACAATAGTTTTATGAATAATGCATTACTACTTCCATTGGCCCAGCTCCAATAGCCAGCTGCCAAATAGCCAACATAAGCCAGCTAAAATCAATTACACAGATAAATTAGCTAGAGGTAAAAAAGCTGTGACATATTGATATTTCGGCTACAAACCATTGCTGAAACAGCCCAATAGCTGGGTGAGCAGTAAATTACAAGCTAACTGCGGTTTCTACTGGACTTTAACTCTGTTGGACACAGCGAAACACAATTTCAGCAGGCCTCTAGCGCTACGAAAATTGTACCGGCAGTAATTGCCAGTCATCATGACACATGATGGCTCCACAATTCAGTGCATCTGGCTAATAAGAAAATACGAAAAATACACGTGCATGCAAACACAAGTTCAAGTTAACATATTTTCATGCGCCAAGGCACTAATAATTACGCTCGCATAACCGCTCATGATTAGCCATGTGCGTTTATGTCTGGCTCTCACAAGAAGTCGGCGAACAGGGTAGTTCTGGCCATGTGTCATGCGTTAGGGAAGTTATAGGGTACTCTACTCCAGTAGTGTAAGGATGTTTTGGTCATGGCTTTGCTGAACTTAGGCGCCATTTATGGCGCTTGCACAAGGCTGCATAAGATGCATTGAAAAATACGTGCGATTTACATTTAATTAGTTATTTTCTCAACTTAAAACCCTTATCTCAGCGTTTCTATGTAGACTGTGTTTTGTGCATCATTATTTGAGCCCTTGCTTTGCACGTCTTCCCACTTGAAATAGGGTCATGATGTAACCTAGTGAGGTGCCCGCGTTTGATGTCGTAGCGTGGCGTAGCATGTGGCGTTCAAGACAGCCCGCCGGCCCGTAACGCGAAGCATGCCACGTGCTTCAATTATTTGATATGACGATAGCATGCTTTTCCAACGTTTCCAAAACCAGATGAAAACGTCTCGAAACCGGTCTAAGGAACCAAGGCCTAAGAAACTCTGGGTGACAACTGCACCAAAACAACAGTTTTATTGAAGACAGACCGCCAAGCTGGTGAATGACCGACCGTACGTGACCGACCGCTAGGCTGACCACATGTGAATGCGTGTAGGTGTCCCTGTTTGTGCGTAGTGCGCTAGAGCACAGTTGCGGAGCCATCGATTTTCTACCTTTGTGCCGCGCGAGTGATTCGTGTCGAATCTCGGTACACATCAGATCGCTACTGAAATCAACTGTCTGCGAAAGGAGCCTGAATTGGCTATCGATCATCTGACACGTTTGCTGCTGCCCCCTCCATCAGAACACCGGTCATAGACCGTGAAGATATTCCAAGAACTTTTCATCTCGAATGCACGCCTCTGAGCATGGCGGCGACGTTGACAGAGGGGCCATCTATGATTGTGCAGTCACACCATCGCACACCTGTGCCCCGTAAGTGTCCGTGCTAACATGGCTCGCTCCCAACAATCAAATATACTGAACAGATATGCAACCAGCTACGATGCATGTTCAGCATTCCACTGGTGGTCTGCAAACGGGCAGTATACTGTATTTCGCTGCTAACAATATGTCAAACATTTTGCATTTCAACTAGACACAAAACAGCACGCAGTTGGTACAAACCCTGCACTCGTTTTAAGGTACGGATGAAAAAAACGTCCCCGGAAGATCAGACAGTAGAAAAGTTAAAAGCTGACAGTGTTCCCGGCTTGATGATCCAAATACTCCAAAGTTATGACAACACTGAATGTGTAACCAGACATCGTGAAAATAGTCGCTCAGTTCACACAAAAAAACACGGCACACACAGTGCAAAATCGCCACGGCATTTCGTGTTTTGATAATGTACAGTCATAGATGCATTACATACAAAAGTAAAAACATCCCATAAGCCCTCACGTCCTTCCATCAACATGTCAGTAGCAGACTGTTATACTCTGCACACCATCCCCCACCGGCAGTGATATTGAGCCTTACGAAGTCAAGGTGCTCAGCCGGATCACACCCTGACCTTACCAAGGTCATGGCGAGCGACTGTATCACACGATGACCTCCACAAGGTGATACCATTGGCCGGATCAAATCGCGCCCCTGTCGAGGTGATGCAGACCGGCCAGGTCGCATTGTGACCTTCATAAAAGGTCATGGTGGTCAGTTATATTGCACCATTACTTCATGAAGACCGTAAAAATCGCTGGAACCAACCAAGCCCGTGCGGGCACCAGCTCAGACGCACACTACGGCCATCATCCCAGCAAAATAATGTCCTGACTTAACAGCAAGTGTCATATCATGGCGCCCCGCCACACAAAGGGCCCGTCCAGGCGAGATATAATCTGGGATAACTATCCACCACGCTGAAATGCACCCATAATAGGTATTGCCCCAGAAACAAGTTGTCATGGACCACCCTGTATGATGAGCAAAAATCTTGAAATCCATTAAAATCGTAGACGTAGCGGATAATGTGCGAAGGCAGACAAATGCTTCAGTAGGGCAGTGGGTATCGGAACAACAGTGACGCCCGCCCCTCAAGGCGGAAGTCCTCACGAACTAGCACAACCAATGCGTTGTAGTGAGAATGTCAGCTGTTATTTCTCCTGCAATATGCCTGAGAGAAACGTGAAGCAAGGAGTCGGTTGCGGCAAACTGAGCGATGGTGGCTGACAATTTCCGAGCCTGCGCCTAGAACCATGAATAATTTTTGGATGGAGTGGAGGAGTCAGGAGCACAACTTCCCGAGACTATTCTCGTCTGGATGACGCTGAAGGCACCATTGGTGTAACGTTCCGTTAGATAGCGACGATTACATGTGTCTCAGGGGTGCGAAAAGGCAGTCTGCACAAAGTGACACTCCGCACCGTGCCAGCACACGCCCGAGGTGGTAGCCCGGCCGTACAAATGTTGTCACAACGGACGACAGCCTAAGCCTGACACCAGCCTGACATTCCAGCAGTCTGTATATGGACCATCGTTACACTGGTAACCCCATCCTCCAGACCAGCACTCAGATCAGTGCCGCCAAGCGCTGTCGGAGCAACAGGCCGCACCCGATGTTCCCATGGTGATGACTGAACTGTGCGTAATTATGTGACCGTACATGATCCCAAAAGAGACATCAGATGCCACCTGACCTCCACGTGCCAGTTTCAGCTTCGACGGCGTCACGGCGCCCGTGAGACCGGACGCTGCGGTGACGCCAGCATCTCTGCGTGCCTCCGCGCGTGCCTCGGGCGCCGCCGCGCCGCTCACATCGAGGTGATGGTCTTGCGGATGATGTCGGCGCACTCGAGGATCTGGTCGTCGGTGATGACGAGAGGAGGGGCGAAGCGCACGATGTCGCCGTGGGTGGGCTTGGCCAGCAGGCCGTTCTGGGCCAGCTGCACGCATACGTCCCAGGCGTCCAGCTCTGAAGCGAACATCGGTCAAGATCACCTGCCGCCGGCTCCACAGACCGACCAGTCAAGGTCACCTGCCGCCGGCTCCACAGACCGACCAGTCAAGGTTACCTGCCGCCGGCTCCACAGACTGACCAGTCAAGGTCACCTGCCGCCGGCTCCACAGACTGACCAGTCAAGGTCACCTGCCGCCGGCTCCACAGACCGACCAGTCAAGGTCACCTGCCGCCAGCTCCACAGACCGACCAGTCAAGGTCACCTGCCGCCGGCTCCACAGACCGACCAGTCAAGGTCACCTGCCGCCGGCTCCACAGACCGACCAGTCAAGGTCACCTGCCGCCGGCTCCACAGACCGACCAGTCAAGGTCACCTGCCGCCGGCTCCACAGACCGACGCCAACGCCACGCACACGCCGAAGCCACGTGGATGGTTACGCAGGGCGAGCAGGAGACAAACAGCGGCATGCCGGAGGACAGCAGGAATAGGTCGGTCTCATCCCGCAACACTAACAAACCAAATGAAACTGAAAACGTCTTTTTACCGGCAGACTCCCATACACATCCAAGTTGTTGTGCAGCGACGCACACTGTCCGTGTGAGCGATATGGCAACTTCTAGGGGCTTTGAAAATGACGGCGAAATCTTTCCTTCCCATTCTCTATGACGAAGCGTACTGTGCATACATGCGGCTCAACATTGAACGGAAGAAACACCCACCCACTAACGCATCACAAGCAGTGAGCGGATACCCTTCTTCCCAAGCTCCCAGCTGCGTGGCGCCCCGACCGCCACACTCACTGTCATTGATGACGATGGCGTTGAGAAGACCCTTGCCGCGCACCACGGGCACCAGGTGCTCGGGCAGCTGGCGCAGCTGCTCGCGCAGCAGCTGGCCGAGCCGCTCGGCCCGCTCGGCCAGCCGCTCCTCCTCCATGACCCGGAGCGCCGCCAGCGCCACCCGGCACGCCAGCGGGTTACCGCCAAACGTCGAGCCGTGCTCGCCCGGCTTCAGACACAGCATGACGTCATCGTCCGCCAGACAGGCCGACACCTGGCGGACACCGAAACATCACGCCATGGCCCGACAGACAGGCCGACACCGAGACATCACGCCATGGCCCGACAGACAGACACGTTCGACGACGTGTGACGCCGTGGTCCGCAAGGCAGGCGGACGGCGTGCTACGCCACAACCCGCCACACACACCAACATATAAGGAGCGGCGACACATGACGTCACCGTGTGCCAGTCGACAGACGGGTCCACCAAACGGGAATGTACCAGTCGCTGCCATCAAACACACCACCAACTGACATACAGGGCGATGTGGTGTCCGATGTAGCGATCTGATGTGGTACCAGGACGAGTTCTTCCGTACTATCCTCGAGTGCTCTTACCCCTGAGTCCTCCCGCATCCTCCCGCCCCGTAAGCCCCTCTCCCAAACATCGGGTCCTGCTGTCCCATTTTCGAGTCCACCCGCTCCTTGACACCCCTCCGGATGTCACCCTATCGCTCCTGGTCCGTACCGGGAGGACGCCGCCAGACAGCGCTTTGCCGAGGATCAGGATGTCGGGCCGCACGTCCTCGTGGTCACAGGCCAGCCGACGCCCGGTGCGCGCCAGGCCCGTCTGCACCTCGTCGGCTATGAAGAGCACGTTGTGGCGCGTGCAGATGTCCCGCACGCCGCGCAGGTAGCCCTCGTCCGGCACCATGACGCCCGCCTCTCCCTGGATCGGCTCCACCATGAAGGCGGCCACGTGCGGATCGCGACACAGCTCCTGCGGCGAGCCGATCAGGCCAGGTCGGGTCCGGTCAGAGCGAGGTCACACTCGGTTAGACGGGTCGGCTTGGGGTCAGTGCCCCTCGTGAACACCATCTGCAGGCTTGCCGAGGGAGCTGGTGGGTGCCTGTGGCAGGTCAGTGATGGTAACCCAGACAGACACTGGTCCAGGTACCATCACTTATCACATCATATCTGGTTACCATCACATCAGATCACAGGTTGCTCTGCAGTTTGCAACCCAGTGTTTGACACATCCAGACTGCTCCAAGAGTGCAGTGATGCAGCGAGGGCCGCTTGACCCTCTGACTACGAGAATGGGTGCTGGTCGGGTATCCATACAACGAGCCGGCCAAGCATCATGCCACTGCGAGAGGTAACGTCCGCGAACACCCAGCTACGAAATGGCCCCGCAAAGCCTTGATTCTAGAAACATGGTCACGTCGGTTACCCCGCTGTGCTTCCAAAATTAGTCAGTACGCACCTCCAAGGCCTCTAAGTCGTTATAGGGTATGATCTCGTAGCCCGGCATGAACGGACCGAAATGTTCGTAAGCGGACGGGTCCGTCGATGAGGACACGGCGCTCAGGGTCCGCCCCCAGAAATTGTTCTCGCAGAAGACAATTTTGGCCTTGTTTTTCGGAATCTTCTTCCGAAGGTAGCCCCACTTCCGCGCCAGCTTGTTGGCCGTTTCGCCGCCTTCGACGCCTGTATGGCGACAAGGCCGACGGCGTTCCATTAGGAAGACATGCCATCATATTCTTATTTCCGCTGGACGTACAGAGACGCGTGGATTGCTCACCACAAAGCAGCTCTGTGGTCAGCTGACTGTCGATGCAAGGCCATCTGATGAATCGGTGTGTTGTGGACTTGGTCATTTGCATCCAAATCACTAATTGGTGTTGCGTGCAAGCCGTAATTTCTATGACAAATTAAGCTGAGAGCTGTTTTGAGTCATTCAAACAGCACAATATCTAGCCAAGACGCCTGGCCTGGGAAAAGCAGACATCAGAGCAGCACAATACCTAGCCAAAAAGGCCCAGCCCGGACAAGTGGACATCAAGTTGCGAACAGCTCAACCCAGCTATAACTCCAATGACATGCAGCATTACCCAACACAGAACTGAACACATTCTTGACAGCTAGCAGGCACACAGACAGGGACATGGACAGTACAGCCCCTGCAGGCATCACAGGCCCCTGCTTGGCCGACCGCCACTCACCAGTGTTCATGGGCAGCAGCTTGTCGTAGCCAAAGAGTTCGGTGGCGTACTGCTCGTACTGGCCCAGTACGTTGTTATGGAAGGCGCGTGAGGTGAGGGTGAGCTGCGAGGCCTGCTCGCTCAGCGCCGCCACGATCCGTGGGTGACAGTGGCCCTGGTTCACCGCCGAGTACGCCGACAGGAAATCGTAGTAGCGACGGCCCTCGACGTCCCACATGAACACACCTGCCAACATTGAAGGCTGCTTCACACACTGCTGCCCCCTCCCCACAAAAAACAGGGTAGCACATGGTTGAACTGGACATGATGAACAGCAATGCCAGAAGATTTGGTGTCACATATACTGCAGCAGGTAATATGATTGTGAGCAGCATGTGTGCAGCTATGCAGAATAACACCAAACTCCAGGGAAGGCACAGATAAATGTTATGATGATTTTGGAAATCATACAGCTATTTTACAATACAGAACTTAAATTTCATGACATTTCTTCATGGAGCATTGACATGCTGTGTACCTCAACCAAATAAGAGCCTGAGCAATAGGTATCCTATACTCCACACTTCATATCATAGAATGCAAGTTAATTTGCCTTTTAAGTGCTTTTCAGTGACCAATTTACTTGCAGATCTCAAATACGATTAAAAGAGAGTTTACTAACCTTTAGCCTTTTCAATAGCCACAGGGAGTGGGTGGTAGTTATGTGCACCATACTTGAGCTCCTGCTCAATTATGTCTGCTGTGGTTGAATATGAGACAGCTGGCAGGGAGCTCAGACTCTTCACAGCTGATTGAACAAATGAGGAATATAGCGCAGATGCCACATGGCCTGCATATTGCTGAACCTGAAATAAAAACTGGTAAGCATATGCCTCAGATTGTGAACAGACATCAGCAATATACAAAATACCTTCCACCCTACCTGTTGGGATTCCTGGTTTCATATGGTTACCAAAAGCTGAATACTTACAGAATATGGAAGGAAGCCTATGCACCCAAGACACACTGGTCAAAGGATCCAAGACACACTGGTCAATGGACCCCACAATGGTATGATCTGTGTAACTGCAGATGTAAATCTGGATAATCTGTGGAGCAGGCAAACAATCAGTACCCAAAACATGCATTGAAAATTACCAGAAAATGACAGAGAACACTAAGTCAACACTCAAAGGTTATAAGCAAACAACAACTTCCTGCCTAATCCTCTCCAATCATCTTGAGGGAACTTGGGCAATTCCTGCTAGTCAGACAAATCCCCTGAAAATCATCAAAAGGTTGTTTGACACTATACATGCCTGATACATCTTGAGAGAATGGAAACAAGCAAATTATACTTTTCACATTAATGCCTAGACTACTATAGCTGCTTCATAGTCAGGCAATCTAACTTTTCAATGTCCTCACAAATTCTTCGGGTAACATGCATGCTCTCACAAAAAGGTATACCGAATGAGGGGGCTTTCTTTAAGTAGCTGGGACAACCCGTCTTATGAACACAAACTGTCAACATTCTCCTCGTGGGTCTCACAAAAATGGTCAAGTGGGCTATTTGCCACCTGGCCTGCGAAATGCACGGCTGCAAACCTGCTAAAGAAACTAACACAACGCAGATAGAATTCACAGCACCGGTGGCCCTAGCCCATGGATCCTGTGCTCACCGACGTCTGTGCGGTGTTGCCACCCGGCCTAGCGATTGCTGAGCACGGACTGAACACGGACTCTCGAAAACTCGCCTACCGTGCGTATTGCGGCGATGCATGTTGCGCTCAGATTACTGCTGCTTGTCCAACATTACGTCATTCCATTTGGTGGCATTAACTAGAGATTGTCGTAACAGGCGCCACCATGAATGTTTTCCTTCTGCGACGAAAAGGCGAAACGACATTGGTGTTTCAGGACGAGCAGATCGATAGTCCATAGGTGTTCCCATATTTACATATATACCTTACTCGCGTCTCTTTACTTGTAAAGGTTGCTCTCGCTCCCGTGAGAGTTCGGCATGTCCTTGGTTCGCCTTATACGCGGTGTCAAGGGCAGTAAAGTTTCGCTGGAAGGT
>NW_023596545.1:16482544-16506345 GCF_011947565.3 Pollicipes pollicipes | reverse complement strand
CGAGTCGTAAGATCATTCGTGCCAGCACCCCATCCCATTCGTGCCAGCGCCATGGTGGATGCATCGTCTAGGTGTAATAAGGCAGGTGATGAGGGCGGCAGACGTAGCAGTTTTCTCACGGATGAAGCAAGAGACGAGCGCGGAGCTGGCCCAGTGGCAGGCCCGGCTCTAAAAGCCAAGCAATTTCGCACGAAGGCCTTCGCCCATCGGCCCGGCTCTCGCCAAGCTAGAAGCAAACAACAATGCGTCAGGTGCCTATCTTAGAACCAAGATTAGTCTCGGCTTTTGCAATCCACAACTTATGTCAGAGTCGCCGAAAAGGGGGGGGGGGGGGGGGGGGGCTATAGGATGAATATGAGGCTATAGATGGTGAATAGACATTGTTGGATGAACATTTTACTTACTTACTTCCAGTCAAGGCCCACGGTATCATTGTTCGATTATCAGAAAGTTGGGGCTGGGGCTGCCCTTCCCCCCCCCTGTTCCCCGATTTCAATGTCCTTTGGGTGCTCTGGCTGTTCAGTGGCTTCCAAACCTTGCCGAGCACCATTTCAGCGAGGCACGACCGTGACATGTCCATTTCAGCGAGGCACGACCGTGACATGTCCATTTCAGCGAGGCACGACCGTGACATGTCCATTTCAGCGAGGCACGACCGTGACATGTCCATTTCAGCGAGGCACGACCGTGACATGTCCATTTCAGCGAGGCACGACCGTGACATGTCCATTTCAGCGAGGCACGACCGTGACATGTCCATTTCAGCGAGGCACGACCGTGACATGTCCATTTCAGCGAGGCACGACCGTGACATGTCCATTTCAGCGAGGCACGACCGTGACATGTCCCGATGATTCGAAGAATCTGACTGACATAGACTCGTTGATATAATTGGAATGCAGTTACGCTAACAACCAAACGGTGTAATTATGGATCATGCTGGAGCGTTCGTAGACCTCGTGAGGGCGAATGGCTGGAGAGATTACAGTGGCATTGCCCTAACTACGCACCGTTGCAGTGACCTCTGGTGATGGTACAACGTGGATGTTAGAGGTTGCGGTCATTCTCGATATGCGAATATAACATTGGCACCAAACCTTGTCAGGGCCTCTCGCATTTGTTAGTTCGGTTCCTGGGATGCACGTTCATATACCAAGCTCTGCAATGTTACTAAAGCTAAAACCCAAGCTGTTATCTTCAGGTGAGAAAATCTACCCTCAATAAACCCCCCATTAGTGACCGAAAGTAACACGTGAGATTATTGCCCGGGAAACATATTTCAAGATGAGGGTGAAAATCACGGTTCTGGTTCAAAGGCAGTCCAGTTTTTTTTCTTCTTCGGAGATAGCTGAGATGTGCCAGCAACCATAGACGCCGACAGGCTTGGTGGTGTTTTAACAACATTTACACGGACGGCTAAATGTTGTTAGGTTCAAGAAGTAGTCAAAAGCAGTTTAGGTGAAGTGGTAATGTGCAAAATGGTTTTGAAAGCACTAAAGACATTTCCACGGTTCATGTGGATTCACTCCTGTTTCATCATTAAATCCCCTTATTCGAATCGACACGCCTTTGCTCTCAGAAGCCTCTTGAAACTCGAATGCACCGGCCCAACAGAAAGTTTGCACTTGTAAAACATTTTACACAGTGAGCTTCGTGCTATGCAATGCCGTCTAGCACAAGACCCGGGTGAAGACCACCATACAACCGCCAAGCACGCAGTGCCAGCGAAGGCTTCTTCAAGACTGACGTCATGCGAGGTAATAACATGACCCCGGGCGGTATGTCGTGAATCAATACTTGCACAGGCGCCAAGGCAACCAATGCAGCTAAAGGAAGAGTGAGCCACACGCTCTCAGATTACACCTGAATGAAGTGGGCTGTGAGCTTCACAAATACCAACCCAAAGATTACTCCTGAGTGACAAGGACCGCGAGCTCAACACATACCAACCAAAAGATTGCACCTGAGCGACAAAAGCCGCGAGCTCCGCAAATGCCACCTGGTTGCCAAGGGCCGCGAGTTTCGCAAATGCCAACGTAACTATTGTACCTGAATGAAATGGACAGTGGGCTCCACAAATACGAATCTAAAGATTGCCCCTAAGTGACAAGGGCCACGAGCTCCACCAATACTAACCTAAAGGTTGCACCTGAGTGAGAGGGGCCGCGAGCTCAACAAATACCAACCTTAAGATTGCACACAAGTGACAAGGGCCAGAGCTCTGCAAATACAAACTTGAATATTGCACCTGAGTGACAAGGGCCAGAGCTCCGCAAATACCAGTCTTGAGATTGCACCTGAGTGACAAGGGCCAGGGCTTCGCAAATACCAACCTTAAGATTGCACCTGAGTGACAAGGGCCACGAGCTCCGCCAATCTAAAGATTGTACCTGAGTGACAAGGGCCAGAGCTCCGCAAATACCAACCTAAAGACGCTTTAAAATGTCAGGCACATGGCACAGCAAGGCGTCTTCACAGGCGTCCGCCTGCCGACTGGTGCAGTGGTCTGCCGGCACACCAGCAGATCAGCGCGCGCTGATCCCTCTAGACCTCGCCAGCTCAGCATCCTCGCCAGCTCAGCACCCTCACCCCGGAGAGAGTTCAGCGCTGTTCTCTCACCCTCGCCAGCTCAACACCCTCACCCCGGAGAGTTCATCGCTGTTCTCTCGCCTTCGCCAGCTCAACACCCTTACCCCGGAGAGTTCAGCGCTGTTCTCTCGCCTTCGCCAGCTCAACACCCTTACCCCGGAGAGTTCAGCGCTGTTCTCTCGCCTTCGCCAGCTCAACACCCTCATCCCAGAGGGAAAGTTCAGCGCTGTTCCCTCGCCTTCGCCAGCTCAGCACCCTCACCCCGGAGAGAGTTTAGCGCTGTTATCTCGCCTTCGCCAGCTCAGCATCCTCTCCTCGAACACAGGGTTTGCTCTCCGTATGATTCATGTGTGTGACGGTCGAGCCCGCTAGTGTTTCGCACCAAACAGTCGAGCCGTGCCTGTGCATATTTGACGGTGGGGTGGGACTGCGGGGTGGGACTGAGCGAGCGGCGACGGCGAGGGCGCCTGGAGCAGCGTCGGAGCCAGCAGGCCGCTGGGTAGGGGCTGTGCTGCCACTTCATGCACGGGACCGGAGAATGACGCCTTATACGAGCCTTTGCCGGTTTTGCTGTGGAGCAATGTCGACAGATTACTCCGTACAAACTGGAAAGACATTCAGATAATGGTTTGTTGGTGTTATAGTTTCTATGTCACGAATAACTGACCTTCAGTACACCAGGAGGTATGTTAACATGTTACCACGTTATTCCTTGCTATTACCTTGGAATGTTCATATACATATGAGTGTATTTATATATATGTATATATATATATATATATATATATATATATTAATTATTATATATATATATGTATCTATATATATATATATATATATATATATTCTCTCTCTCCCTCTCTCTCCCTCTCCCTCTCTCTCTCTCCCCCCCCCTCTCTCTCTCCTCTCTCCTCTCCCCTCTCTCCTCTCCCTCTCTCTCTCTCTCCCTCTCTCTCTCTCCCTCCCTCTTCCTCTCTCTCTCTCTCTCCTCCCTCTCTCTCTCCCTCTCTCTCTCCCTCTCTCTCCCCTCTCTCTCTCTCCCTCTCTCTCTTCCCCTCTCTCTCCTCTCCTCTCTCTCCTCCTCTCTCCCTCCCTCCCTCTTCCTCTCCTCTCCTCTCTCTCTCTCTCTCTCTCTCCATTCTCTCTCTCTCTCTCTCTCTCTCTCTCTCTTTTCTTTCTCTCTCGTGTGTGTGTGTGTGTGCGTGATCGATCGTGCTGAACCGGATCTGTAAGCTTGCGCGTCATTGGTACTTCATTTGTATTCGTATCCAAGGTCCGTATCCAGTTGTCGTTTCACGACTGCTGAAGGGATTGCCGAACCTTTTTCGTTGTTTTGCAAGTAGCCATTCCCCAACCCGCGGTTGAAACTCATCCAGACCATTGACCGTGATCGCATCCAGCTGTCCGCGCGGCGAATCCGGCCGTGCGATCGTCCCGATTCCCATTTGGCCGAACCCTGGCCCCACCGCGCACGGAGCAGTCGTTTGGCGTCACCCTTTGGCATTGGCGGTCGCGACTCAGCACTGCAAATGGCCGCGTCGAGGGCGGCCGAGTGGAAGCACGACCGCAGGCGAGCCCCCCAGGGTCACCGGGCTGACGCATGGTCTCTGACATCGCCGCCATTGAGGGCCGCTGTACGCCATTGAGGGCTCCTCACAAGCAATATAACTCGTTACGTCCTATGCATATTTTCAGTCTGTGTTTTAAAGCTGAATACGCCTGTTTTCTTATCACGACCCGCGCTGCCATGGCCACGAGAATTCAATCCGAATTACTAATTCTCAAATGCTTGAGCCCAGATTGCCCAGCCAACCGAACATTTGCAGGAACAGAAGCTGGGCGTAAACTGGGCGTAAAAAAGCCTCAAAAGAGATGAAAATGTGGAGATGAGAAGATGATCATAATGAATGCACTTGGGGTGTAATGTACCAATATCACGGTACTTAGCCCGTCCCTTCAGCTTTGGTTCACGACAGTCCATGCTGGATCATTACGGGAGGTGACTGCTGATCCTTATAAACGCGGCGACCATGTTGCAGCCCGCCAACTCCGCTTTGTGCAGACTCCTCACATAGGCGATCGATCTTGAATAACGCCGCTTCTATTCATGCGAAGGCAGGTGTTTTTCTATCCAATCTTCCTACTGTACAAAAATAATGATGTGTGTGTGTGTGTGTACGCCACCAATTCTTTGGGATCGTGGCGCAGGCCAGAGGGTCAGGAATTTTCAAATGAAATTTGCGCACGACCAAGGGCTACTGGCAGGATGGGTCTGCGTCCAAAAATAATCCTCGATTTCGCAAAAATGAGCGCGAAGTGAGCGCAAAAATGTCGCAAATTCCCACAGATTTAATATGGGGGACACAAATGTTGCGGACCATCGACCGACGGCACGACACGCGTGCACTCTTGGAGCCATATCTTGATAACGAAGGGCCCGACATAAAAGATGCACAGCTAGATAGACATCGCATGGGTCATCGAACTGTCGTAGGTTTGTGGTGCCACGACGCACGTGGCACTTGCACATGTGCTGGAAACATGGAGTTGATCGTTGTTGACAGGTTTTACGTTTTGGGGCACGTCCTCAGCACCCAGTGCGAGTACAGGCATGAATTTATTTCCCAACACTGGCAATTGCTGCGGTGACAATTTCAGTGTGCACTCCGAGTTTTGCACCGCACGATTACGCTGCAAATTGCGAGGGCAAGTTACAAGCGGCACAGTTAAATGGCGACGCTGAATACGAGTCTCTACTGTCGAAACTGTTCACAATTCAGGTGTTAAAGACCATATCAGCGTGTTTGTCAATTCATTTAATCTCTTTGACGCCCTTTTGTTGATAATATTCTGCAATAGCCCGCTTCGCTGATGAACCTAGGGCATTGGGTTTCATGACGGCTATTTTACGCCGCGACAGAACGGTGCTGTCCCGTCTCCTGATAGCCTTAACACGTGACACACATGTGACTTGCTGCCGTGTTTAACAGCCTCCGACCGAGTACACCATTTCATACCAACATCTCGGGAACGGCGGGCCGGGGCGGACGTGGGAGTGGCACGAAAGAATGTGACATGCGAAATGGTACGGTCACTCGTATCACGTAGCATGTGCTCAAAGATGGATTTTGCTTTCTTCCACGGGTTTACGCGTTTTGTGCCACATCTCGACACCCAGGACACGGGCACGAGAGGGAGTCGCGCGCTTTGATTACGAATGAAACGGGCAGAATGATAATGCGTGGTCACGCGTGTCACGTGTCATGGTGCCCACGTGTTTAGCTATAAATTAAGCTATTTTCGACGGGTTTACATGTTTTTGCGATGTCTCGGCACCTAGGGTTTGAAGTGACCCGAGAGTAGCACGCTTCGATAGGGCATCAAGTGTAAAAGTGTGCCCTGCCAAATGGTGCCGTCCACGTACCACGCGTCACGTGCACACGTGCTGGAAGGGTGGATTGTTAAGCTTACGCCCATGTTCACGTTTCGCACCACATCTCGGGACGGAGGGTATGACGTGATTCGTGAGCGTCGTAGGTCAACAGTGGGTGGAACGGGCCAATGGGTGATGCGGTGTGTACCGTCCACACAGGCCATGTGTTATGGTGCATACGTGCTGAAATATTTATTTTGCAAATTTCGTCGGGTTTGAACGTGTTTGCGGTATCTCGGTACCCGGAGCACGAAGCGACTCGGAAGTGGTGTGCTTCGATATGTACTCAAACGGATAATCACGCAGTGTAAGATGGATTGTCGCACATGCCACGTTCCACGTGCACACTAGCTGTAAAGGTGCACATTGCTGATTTTGTCGGTTTTTACGTCTTACGCAACATTTCCGCACCCAGAATATGTAGCCACAGGGGAACTGGCAGTGCAGTGATAAGGAACTAAACGGCCAGTCGTGCCTTTCCATGTGTGCACACACATAGTTTACCGTCACGCCCACGCACTCCAGAAAGATTGAATTTGACATTTTTTGACGGGTTTGTGCTGCGGCACATCTCAGCACCATGGGCACGGAGCCATTCAGGAGGGGTATATCCTGATAGGGAATCGAACAGACAATCACGTGACATGAATCGCCATGTCACACGAGCTGCGTGCTACGAGCGCCAACAAGATGAAGTTGGCCATTTCCTACCGTTATTCACCTTCAGCGTCACATCTCGGCAACGAGAGCGGTTAGAAGCATGAATCTAACTGCAAAAATGCACGATTCCGTATTGTGCGTGTTTTTAATTTAGCGCACCGAAACAAGCGTGAGAACGATTGTTTCAACTGCACAACAGAGGCAGTTAAGGCGCCCTAAGTGCGTGAATTGTCTTCCGCCGTGTAGTTGCTGATTGGCTGATTGGCTGATTGACGGAAGTACCGTTACGTTGGTGTGTGCAAACATGATGTAAACACAGGTGCAGCAGCCAGTCTGACAAAAAATCACGACACAAGAGCCGTGGAGACGAAATCCACGACAGACCACCAAAACACCACAGCGAAAAGAGTACAAACCCAGATCGGTGGATGAGACCATTCCACTCGTCGAGCCGCGCGAGCTGTCAAGTTCATCCCCTCAGATAGGTAGGGACACGGGATAGACAAGGGCCCGGGTGGGCCGCCGGGCTTCGCTCACCCGTGTATCCGGCTATGCCGCCCTTGAAGGGGGCCTGTGGCTCCGCTCATCCGTACCATGGAGGGGGCCGGCGGCTCCACTCACCTGTGTAGCCGGCTATGCCGCCCTTGGAGGGGGCCTGTGGCTCCGCTCATCCGTGCCATGGAGGGGGCGGGTGGGCTTCACTCACCCGTGTAGCCGGCTATGCCGCCCTTGGAGGGGGTCGGAGGGCTCCACTCACCCGTGTAGCCGGCTATGCCGCCCTTGGAGGGCGAGGGCGTGTAGCGTGTGCTGGAGACGGTGGTGACCGGGCCCGAGGTGTCGGCCACGTCGGCCGGGCCCGACCCCACACCTTGCACCGTCTGACCATGCGGTGTCACCACCACGTGACCGGCCGGGCTGCCGTTAAGCTGCAATCAGTGCACGGGAGTCAGAAGTTCAGAACCGACTGGGGATTGAGGTCGAGGTGATGGCGGTGAAGCCAGAGGAGGCCTCCGTTGATGCCATTATGGAATACCCTGAACGCGGGTCAACACGCAACGTCACGCTTACTCATGTCAAAATATACAACAAATGCAGGTGAGGGTTGTAAAAAGACATAAATAATGAAATCAGGGAAAAGGAATGGAGAAAGTTGACAGGAATATCAGAGGGTTGAGTTGCTTCGGAAACTGACATACCCTCCGAAATGAAATGGCATTGGCTAACTACAGCGTGGGATAAGAGCTTAGACTGTGGGGAAGCTTCCTCAGAAGTGATCTGCGTTATTGATACCACCATGTTCATGCGGGCACTCACCGGCATAGGTCTCAGCTACGGGCAAATACTTCAGCCTCAGATTCTCACGAGGTCGGGCCAGGTCACCGTCACGACACGTTGAGGTCACGTCAGAGTCACGTTGCAACACCGGTCGGGCGCGGACTAAGAGTACCCCAACAAATCTTAGGAGGGTTCCGTGCACAGTGAACGGAAAGGGCACCAGCCGGGGAGGTCGGCACAGTGGACGACACGGCACGGTCGGCACCGCCAGGGAAGCAGGGAGGCTGGGAGGCCGCGGTGCTGAGCTGGAGCGTGCAGCCGATGGCCGAGCGCGCCGGGGTATGCGACGGCCGCTGGGCCGATTGCTATCGACCTGAGGCAGCCCGAGGCGACCGTAACCCCCACCGAAGGGTCGCCATGGCGGTGTTGACGGCCTCCGTCGGCCGGCGCGGCCTCGGGCGTTCGACGAACCCTCCCAGGTACAAGCCGCGCACGAGGCCATGGACACGGACCCGACCATGAACTTGCAGCCATGATACATGTTGCAACAGGGCCGACATGACTTTCGCAGGACGTTTGTTGAGAAGTGGTGGTGCGGTTGCATACACCAACACGCATGCGTGTGCATGCGTGTTGGTGAAAGCGGTAGCTATGCCTCGTCTGCACACCCACCGTTCGTCATCTATTTATATGCCCGGTTCATTGATTGACACACTGGTTCCGTGCGAACAGCATCGATCTCAGTCTTATATCGATCTGGTCCCTAATGGTGTTTGCACTGCCATAATGAGGGCATGATCAATGGGCGCTGTGTAGTATTCCGTTACGAAACCGAGTGAAGGGCCTCTTGGCACTTATGATTAAGGACCCGATTTGAAGACCCGAATGGCCCGAAAGGCCGGCCGGAAGTCGCATTCCTTTGTTGGATGTCTACGGGGCCGGGCGCTCTGATGTCAGCCAGAGGGCCTTGCATGCTGATCAGGGGCCCTTTCCCAAGCAAGGACAAAACCGGAGCAAGCGATCTACACCGGTCAGTGCCCCAGCGTTTGTCAGGGGCCCACAGCGCCTAACGGGAGGCCTTTGTAAGCGAGGCGCCACGAGTCAGCCAAAGGCAGTGTTCGAGGAGGCTTAAGAGCCCAACTAGAGGATCCAACGGGACCGACAATTAATGGCCCGATTGAAGGGTCTAAGGACGAACGGCTGGTCGGAGTCTTATACAGGGGCCCGGTCTACGGGGACGGGCCCTGACATAAAAGTCAGAGGACCCTTTGCCCCAATTGGGGACCCCTGAATCGATAATATATGCCAGCCGTGCCGATCCGGGACTCTCTGAGTCCATGAGGGCCTCTATTTTATTCAGACACTCCCAATACCATACAGTCGGCCCCGTGTCGGTATGGGCCTGGGAGTCCACTTCCCAAGCAGCTACAGCCGGAGCCAGTGATTTACACTGGTCGGGTCCCTGTATTTTTCAATGGCCCAGAATGCCTAACAGAGGATTCTGTGTTCGCAAGGGACCCCGAGTCAAACAAGAGCAGTGTTTGATGAGGCTCGAAGAGGGGTCCGGGCGGTAAATCGGAACCGACGATCAAAGGTCCGGTTGGAGGGCATAGGGGCTAACAGGCTAGCCTATATGGGCTAGCTAGCACAACGGGTAGCTAGCGTTCACCATGAAGGGCTAGCTGTAGATCACAGAAAGAATCGACGCCCGTAGAGTCGTGCCATGAACTATCGGTCAGAGGGTCTCTTGCACCGTTTGACACACTGAACAGCTGGCTTCTTGTCAGTCTCAACACTGGGGGCCCATTTCTAAAGCAGGAGCAAGGCCGGGGCCACGATTTGTATTGGTTTGGGTCCCTGACAGGATATTCTGTGTCAACAACAGGCCTGGAGTCGGCCAGGGGAGCATTTGCTAAACGGGGGGGATTCAGCCTGGTGTCGCGAGAATGGCCGCCGGAAGACGCTACGGTGGGAAGGAATGGCCCTCCGCCCTTAACCGGGAATAATTTAGTGTTAGTGTTCTTAGTGTTCTTAGTGTTTAGTGTTCTAGTGTGTTGCCTGCCCCTTAGTGTTCTACCCAAGGAAGCCTCTTGCCCGGCAGAAGGAAGAGGTGTCATTAGTGCCGAATAGCGTGGGATGGGGTGTGCTTAAGACTGAGAAAGGCCACCCCATGTCTGCCCAAGAACGGATATTTCCTTGCAGAATCAACCAGTGAAACAAATTACATCAAAAGGTTTGAGCCTGTGCGCTCGCAATATCAGGAGCAAGGGCAGCAATAACCGGGGTGACTATTCGTAAAACAAACCGTTGGTGCTTCCGAAAGTCTTCCAAAAGTTGTTCGCTCCGTTCAAAGATTAAACAGCTTGTCAATTTTGACAGCCTTGAGGTTGCTCTTTTGACGGATTGACAGAAACAAAACACGAAGGCAGAGATTCGATCTTAATTCCTCCATATCTACCACCAGATTCCAGCACCACTTCACGGCGCTGTAAAGGCCAATCCGTTCTTATCATCAATCTAAAAAATGCACAGGTGAAACAGACGCCTGGACTACCTTCTAAATGTATTATTCGATGTCCTAAAGCGTTTAAAGGCACTTTTCAGATGTGTCATCGTTTTCGTTTACCTTTTGGCCACGGCTTGGTGTTTTCCGCGGAGCCAACATTGCGTGGCCTATGGAAACTGCAGCGCAACCGCAACGTTGCCAGCAAACCTGACTTGGCCATCTTAATACAAATTGTTGACCCATTTCTATCAACAATCTTCAACCGCGTAGTTCTCATATCTCTGTAGAGCCCAGATAAAACTTTTGGCAAAGCTTTTGAGCTCTAGTTGTATCGGTTTAGAAGGAGTTCGCTGAGTCATTCTAAGATGAAGAGCGCCTGTGATTCATTTCAGACAGTCTTTTAGCACAGGATTTAGCTTATTTTCCATACAATTTAGCCAAAATTGATCTCGCGGTAGCTTGTGGTCTCTGCTCCAGTTAAAGAAGGTAAACATGAAAAACATAAGAAAACATACCCTCATAACAAATTGGTCATATGGGCCGATTTTGGGTGGGCCTTTCAGTATCGGGGGAGGGGCTTTTTCCAACCCTGTGCCCCCCCCCCCCCCCCTTGCCAAGGCCCTGGCTGCCCTCCTGCTCCGTTACTCTGTGGCTCCGCTACTTTTGTACGGTAGAGGAAGAGGCGCCAACGGCACGGTACATTTTTTGTACAGTAGAGGAATAACGACACCGACGGTAAGAATGCGGGCTAATTTTGGGCATGCTGGAGCAAATATGTATGAATATGGTGGCGCAAATGTTACGAATGTACACTGGGCAAAAATGTTTCACTTTGACTATGCGAAAGTACACGAGCAACGACAATCCAAAGACCTTGTATTAAGACGGGAAAGGAAAGTTTTCGTTGCAGTTGCCTCTTTGCTTCGTGTGAGGCGTTAAAAAAGCTCATAAATAATTTCTTCATGGATCGATCAGATCCAGAAGGCTTGAAACTTGTTTCAGGAATAACAGAACCCTCAGTGGTCTGGCACAAATCCAGACGAAAATTTGCAAAGGTTTGGAAGCAACTTTAGGTAGCTATATAAGATACTTGAAACCTAGTTGAAACCCTTTTGTTGCAATGCTGACAAAGTCTCATTGTTTGGTAGTTTTATTCATGTCTCAAGCCCGTACACAGAGAGTCCATAACATTAAGGACCATCGCAAGGTGGAAAGGTCTAGGTAAAAGTAACCGCGCAAAAGTCCCTCAACCAAAGGTAAAATATGACAGATACCGGGGGATCTAACCTTCTCTGCAAGAAGCCCTCAATGATACGTGCAAGTTTGAAGTTCCACAACTATTGACGGAGTTCGGAAGGTGGCATAGTAGCTTTGTGCGTTAAGACATACATGTTTGTTTTCTTGAACTGCTCATAGGCCAGGAAGATTTTCTCCTCCTGGCATATTCATAAAATGAAGAAGAAAACCGTTGGAGGCAAGCATGGTTGCGAGAGCCGTTGTTACAATGCAGAGTGGAAGGAGTTTTCTTTTATATGGGGGCGGACAGGGAAGGATTGAGAAATATTTTATAGGTATCAACAGAAACGAAATGACAAGCAGAGCTGACCCAAGCAGCCTGAAATTACAAGTCACTTGAGGGTCATTGTCACAGAGATACATGCAATTCTTTGGCAGAGCTAGAAAATAACTTTAACTGCAACTTCCCGTGATTCTGCTCTCTGTCACGGAATATACAACGAGCGTTAACATTTATGTATAGATGGCATCGTTTCAGATCGTTGATATTCTGTATACTTGTGCTTGAAACTCAGTTACGGCGCAGCTGAAGTGTACGGTGCGCCATCCGAAACGAATTTTTCGTCCACACCTGATTCGCACGGTGCCAGAGGTACGGGTGGGTTATGAACATTTGTGTGCATGCGCAGCTTTTAGACTCTTCTCGCCATTGCAGGGACGGTCGCCTTACCGAGACGCCAAGGATGTCTGTATGAACCGGTTTCACGCCTTTAACGGCACATTAAACCAGCAACTTTGCAGAACTCGGTGATAGTCTGCTAGAGTGGCAGTGACAGTTGCAGTGAAAAGTCTTAAGCGGAATCAAATAAATTTCATACATTAGAATCGCCAATAAATATGCATTTGTAATGCCTTTTTGGTCACGAACCTTTTACACGGAATAGGAAAATTGAAATATAACAAACTTGTGTTCTTTCACATTGTCTTTTCTAAAGTATGTATAACTTGCACCATTTTATATTTGCAGATCTTGACTATGTGAGCAAGGTTTTTGGACGAAAGCTTATTTAAAATATATCTTACTCAACAACTAAACTATAAGGCACAATTATTGCAGGGAGGCCATTTGAAGCTAATGGAAGACTGAGCATGCCTTTCGCTGCACAAGCGGTAAAATGCCAAGAAATTCCTTGTTCCTTCTTGATGTTGTCCACTTGTTCGAAATTTGGAAATCTATTGCAAAATGTCGCATTTTTGGCAAAATCCCAGACAGGTCTAAAATTGATCTGATCCAAGGTCAGTAAATGGGACGATTTATAGAGCATGTGAAAGATGTCTTAAGATAGCTTGATAATTGCATCCAACAGGTTTCTCGTCGACGTTGTTCTTTAAGGTTATGAGGTTAAATATGATTTGAATTGTATTATGGTCTCCCTTGCTTGATGTGACCATAAGTGGCACGCAAGGATAATTGTGGAGCAGGTCCTGAGAATGCTGTAAATTATATATATATATATATATATATATATATATATATATATATATATATATATACAGAATGGAAGACCTTCATCTGACAGCAGTGTCGTGTCATATATATATATATATATATATATATATATATATATATATATATATATATATATATATATATATATATATATATATATATATATAAAAAGAAGGTCTTCCATTCTATCTATATATATATATGTATATATATATATACATATATATATATATATATGTATATATATATACATATGTATATATATATACATATGTGTATGCGTGTGTGTGTGCGTGTGTGTGTGTGCGTGTGTGTGTGTGTATGTGTGTAGGGGTGGGTGGGGGTGGGGGGGGGGGCGTGTGGGGTGTGGGTGTATGTGTGTGTGTGTGTGGGTGTGAAGATCGTTATAGATTGTGCAAAAATTTGTTGAATAAAATGTCTTCTGTTTCTCTGCCATCTTTCATATGAACTCAGGGTCATTAAACAATAAACCACGCAAGCAAATATTGATGGTTTTAGAGACAAAATCAGGCAGGGTTTTGCTCAAAATAAGGGGTTCCATAGAATTATGGTTTAATGCTATAGAGATTGGATGGCCTTCATCTAGCAGCAGTGATGTTATCACAATCACAGCCAAATTAAGGTGGCATGGTTGCCACTGACTTACGAAATGTGTAAAATAATTAACCAGATTTTGTAAACCTTTACGTAAGGGAGCATTTATTTAGCAGACTGCAGGAGCAATTGTTGCATTTTTGCACAGCAACAGAGAAGCGAACAACACACCTACTTCTTCGAGTAATGGTGCCCGCCTATACCTGTACGCGGATTCGCCTAGCCGTTGGTTCTTGGCAGAGTTTGCACGGGATTAATGCGACTAAGTCATGACAGGCGTGTCTCCAACTGTTATCGCGAACTATCACATTTTGAACACGACTGCCATCGCAACTAAGATCAAGTGCGCCTAAACGCTGCTGCTGAGCATGGTTCGGCACGTACACACGTTCTTGTTCAGTGTCAGTACTGATATACCATGCTGGTGTCGGTCCGACAAAACGTGTCAGGTTTTGTCGGCGTCCCCTGTGCAGCCCTCACGTTTCGAGGCCCACCGGAAACATATCGCCATGGGTGGTTCAGCTTACTCTGTTTAAAGTCAACTCGCGCTTCAAATCATGGCAGCGCGCCAGTCATTCCTTGAAGTTATTGTGAATTTTTCCGACTTCGCGGAGCGCGCGGGTGTGACTTAGTTTGCGTATGGCAAACTAGCGGATGTGAACAAAAGCTAAATAGCCGGAGAAGACTGATACCCTGATTTTTATGCAAATTGTGTGTCACGCGCGTGACTCAAGTCAGATGCCTGAACACAGATGTACCGAAAACCACCCGACCTTGTTTTTTGACGAGTTACCACAGAGAACTGTTCGTAGGTGCCGCACCGTCGACATGTTGGGGGAGGGGGCTGGCGCACAAGGACAACAGCCGCCCGCTTTGATGGAAGCCCGGCAGCTTCTCGATGACAGGGCGGTATGCATAATGCAGCAGCAGGCAGTGGTTTAACATGTATTTTAATTGGCATTTGTGAAAGCGTCCTGAAATTATACCACACCCTTCCGAATCGCCCGCTGCGCCAGCGACGTGCGCCGGTGTTAGGCGTCTGCGTGATGCACTAGCGGCATGCGCCAGCGTTAAGCGCCTGCGTTATGCGCTAGCGGCATGCACCAGCGTTAAGCGCCTGCGTGATGCACTAGCGACATGCGCCAGCGTTAAGCGCCTGCGTGATGCACTAGCGACATGCACCAGCGTTAAGCGCCTGCGTTATGCACTAGCGACATGCGCCAGCGTTAAGCGCCTGTGTTCCGCGCTAGCGATATGCGCCATGGCCGCAGCTCTCAGGGCAGCGGTCTGGCGGCTGCCGGCGGACCTCGACCTTGGCATGGCGGCGGCCTCTTGTGTGGCGTCACGCACCGGGAGGTCGACGCTCGGCAAACAGGCGGTACAGGCTGTGGGTGCGACGGCGGGTAGCGACGTGGCGATGACGTTACCTGTGCGAGATGCCGTACTCCCCAGTCATACGAGTGGCCGACGTCGAATCTCAAGCCGGGACAGTGCCCTGTGTACCTGAAACGGGGATGTCATCAGACGCTGTCACGGACGCACTCGAAGGTCTGACCGTTTCGCGCCCCACGCCCCTCATGCGTGTTCTGAAAATGGTGCGTCTCTAAACTGTCTTTGCCTACCTTGATAGAGCAGTGCAGCGCATAAATTAACAATACAGCTGATCATATCGTGACATGCTCACGATCGACGACACGCTGCGAGTGCGGCGATCGGGCGACAGCTTGCAGTAATTAAGTGAGGTCATGAATGGGGTCATGAACCATATCACAATCGTGTTCCACTGGCGGGGGAACTTCACTCCACCACAGCTCGACACATTGGTGAGCGCAACAGAAGGGGTAAAAAGCCGTAAAGGAGGGGTGGTGCGAGATGTGTTTTTGAAGCAATCGTGCAATTGAGGACTGTGTATGGAATCATGCGGGAACAAGCAATATCTCGCTGGTCGGTGCTGACTTATCTTTACCTCAAATATGAAACATTTGAGCATCATAACAATTGAGGTGTCCAAATTGCCGAATGGAATAAACACTTACACATATGGAAAAAAAAACATTGGAACAGAAGGAAAGGTAAGAGAGATTATGGATAGATCACGTGGCAAACTAACCTAAAAGGGGTGGTGGAAAAGCAAGCTATCACATGAGGGAGATCACGCCACCCTCGTTCTCACATGCTGCCATATGTTTGACCTCAGTCCCATGCCGCCCACGCGTAGCGTGCTTTGGTCCTTGAATATCCGGTTGCCTGAAATGCGACGTTCGCCATTCGTCCGAAGCCAATTAACATCAAAGCGGCCGGTCAGCCGGCATCCAATCAGCTCGGCCGGCCAGTAGCGCGGTGTCGTCACCTGGCCCCGACCTGCCAGCCTTTGATGTGACACGTCCTGCAGGGCTCCGGCTCTGCGAGCAAGGTCGCGACCCCGATTCGCGCGGCGTGGTCCACGAGCCGGGCCGTAATGGCGCGCCGGAAACGCGGCCCTCGCGGCGCGCCAAACGTCCGCAGCGTGCGGCACAGCAGCGCGCGAACCTCGACCGAGGCGGAGATGTTGTGACAGCGTGCGATGTGGTTGTCCCGGATGTGCGTGTGGGACCGGTGTGACGCGGCGGGCGGCTCTTAACGCGTGGTGGGTCGTGGCCGTTGCAGTTGGCGCTGTTTTGAGCCGTGGGCGGCATAGTGGGCGCTGTTTTGACTCGAGCGTGGCACAGTGGGCGCTGTTTTGGGCGCCGTTTTGACGGCGCGTCATTGTGTGCAGTTTTCCTCTCCTGCTGTCGCGCCGTCGCTGATTTGCCCTCGGTGCTCCGCCACGGGGCACCTGCGTCCACTGTGTGTAATCGGCGTTGAGACAACGCGGCTGACAGAGCAGAGGTCGTGGCTTGCCAGCGCCCACGCTCGACTTGTACTCTTTCGCTGGTTAGCAAGACTTTTATGTTGAAGGCGCGACACACATGGGTAATAGCCTTGGTGGTAATTGGTGAGAGGAAGGAGAGGCCTCGGTAAGCATTAGCATGGTCAATGTGAGACTACACATCTCTCCGTCGTAACGAAGCAATCATCCCGCAATCACAGGCAGCTGGCGTCGCAACTCACGACGGTCCCGCCATTGGAGGCGTATGGCTTCCACTGTCGGTAAGCCATCCAAAGTGGGTATCAGTAGAGGTTTGCTACATTGTCAAGAAAATCATATCATCGGATACGTTGTGATTGCTGAGTTATCATACTGACACATTTAGACCAACATACGCCGGCAAACTTACACAAGCAATTCGCACGCATCGATACACACGGCTGCCCATACACAAACGTCACCCACGCATAGCACGCTCACAAATCCATGCAAAATATCTTAATCCCACCCCACCCCCCAAAAATTATGCAATGACTGGACGAAAAAACATTTTGGTGAAACGCATTCGAAGCTTTACGTAGTTTTGGTCATTTTTGCTTCCTTCATGCACTATCTAGACCTGTTGTAAAAATTCGGAAGACGTTGGGTGCTTAAGTCTCTCCGTTCTGCTAGTTCCTGCATATCGCGCCAGCGCAAGCACACATGTGCGGCCAGTGCGCATGCTGACTCACGGGATACCAGGCAATGGTCCACTCACGCATGCGCACACACAGGATACAGGTCGGTCCGAGACTTGTGAGTCCTCACACTGGTCCATCCACCCGGCGATGCCGTGTCAGTACTCACCCAACAATCGGGCTCCACTTCGGCTGCATGGAGGCGGCCTACTGAGCGAGTGGCGGGCTCGCACGCACTCACCGCGATGGGGCGACAGTGCTGCCACCTGGGAATCGGCGCAACGCTTGCGGCGACGGCTGCCGAGCTCGCTGTGCTGCCATCTGCCGCGAAGATTCCATGGCATGGTCGAAACGGGATAACACATGCTTTGCATCGCGAATCGAGAAAACCATTTGGACACCGTTTACGGCAACCGTCTTCGAAATCCATGATGGTCCACATGCGAAGTTGGCCGATCCTCAAAGCAAGTCGGACCAGAATTTAGCTTATCGGCAAAACTACTCGCCACTTTGACATGCTTTCGAAGAGGAGCAAAAATAGTTGTCATTTTCACTCGGTGCTTCACCTTGATAATGAAGATGACACACTTTCAGAGCCGCGAAGGGCTAGGGGTTAGGCTGAACTGACACAGTCCCCTATTGCTAAGGAATAGGCTGAACTGACACAGTCCCCTATTGCTAAGGGTAAGGTTGAACTGGCACAGTCCCCTATTGCTAAAAATGGAGGATGTCGCACAAATCCGACTTTCTGTGCCGACTGTTTCAACCATCAGTTACAGTACACTTCTCGAGATATTTTGTCTCTAGCAGAATTCAGCTGACTGCAGCGACGAATCGCGTATTTCGTCTGGGGAGGTCACGTAACAATGTGCCCCCCCCCCCCCCCCTCCAGGGTTGAAGATTCTCATCTAAAGAAGCCTTTGGATTTCGCTCACCAAATTTTGGGATTCTTAAGCTAGCTATTTTGTATATCGCAAACTGTCTTACCGGGCGCAGCAGGGGTGGCAATTTTTGAAAATCGTTGAGGGCCGAATCAAAGACCGGACAACCTATCCCCCCCCCCCCACACGCACACACACCCAGTCATTTTTTCTCACCGGATTTATCCCGCTTTGTTTCAGTTAAAGCAATATATGCCTTTCATATTTGTATATGTTATGAAAGCCTTTAATTTAAGCAGTACAGAAGCCGTGGATGGTGACTTTTTGAAGCTAAATACGTTGTAAGACATACAGCGAAACCAGTTACGGTTGGCTGCTAAATACAATGCTAACTACAATCAAGCATGACACTTGATTAACAGGTTGGTTGCGGCTGGTCTGTTTCCGGTAGCTTGTTGGATAGCTGATGTTATGGTCAGTTGATAGTTCATGACAAATGTATAATTTTGCTTTGAATGCAGTGAAGGAGTACAAAATATGGTAGCATTCAAACTACGTTAGAAATGTGATGCACAACTATAGTGGAGTGATACAAGTTCAACAACTAAAAAATTAAGTACAGTTCATCGGTGGCGTTTAAAATAATTGCAGTCTGTTGCCAAAAATTACAGGATTGTATGCGGCTGCTGATATCTGCGAGCAAGATGCCAGGTAAATGTGTCAGCATCTAGATCTCAAGCTTATGAACATTAATCAATTTAGCCTGGCCTGTATATGCAAGCGGGCAAGACGCCATGAATAACGGAGGTGTTGGCGCATACAAGCACGTATGGGGTTTTTGGCAACAGAGTGAGGTCCTGATCTCGTGGAAGAACCCAAGCCCAATGTGGAGAGCCTGGAAGGGCCCAAGAGTACCCCGGGCGAAGTACGTGTAAGGCCTCGTTCACAGCAAAGACCCTCAATAAAATGGGAAAACCAAAGGCCGATAGGAACGGCACTTAAGCGATCCAGAGTGCCTTGGCAAATGAACGTATAGGCCCCTGTCAACAGCGTGAGGTGTTCTGAGTAAATATCAAGTGCGCGACGCCAATGTGGCGGGCCCCTGTGCAATCAAGAGTACCCGGGAAGGTTAACAGAAATTGAGGTGCACTTGGACAACCGAGAGCACCTCGGCAGGTTAAGATATGGGGCTACGTCAATAACGTATGAAGCCTTTCGGGTGAATGGGAAGAATCCGTAGACGGCCCTTGATTGATCAAGGGTACCACGGCAGTTCAGCGTATAGGGCTCCGACAACAGCGTAGGGCCCTCCGAGCACATGCAAGGAAATTAATGGCAACGTGGAAGGCCACTTGGCGATTGGAGTGCCGCAGCAAGCGGACATATAGGACCCCGTCAGCAGCGAAGGGCCTCTGGACGGCGTAATGAGCCGTAAAACCTCTCCAACCATCACCCTCCCATGAATCAACGAGTTATTACGTTCTGCTCGTGAACCCTTGATTTGTTGCCTGTAGCTGTTTTTGGTCGCCTAAAGGTACAAAGACTTGCAATTTTGTGCTTTTGTGTTTTTAAAAAAATGCTTAGTTCGGCCGGTTGTGACCTTCTTCGGAGCATGCGCGTCTCCTCGGAGCCTAAAGGGGCATAGTCCCGTGCCCCCCCCCCCCCCCCCCCTCTGAACTTGCTACTGGTCGAGCGCAGTATCGTTCGCTTAGGCGAGATAAACAATACATTTTTTCAATTACAAAACTCATTTATAGCATACGGCGTCGGTTTGAATGTAACACAACTGTTATCAAGCGCATTCGCTAAAAGAGCAAATGGAACGCCCGGTATCTACACAAGGACGCTTTGACGCAGCACCAGCGTAGGCCTGAAACCCGGATTTGTTCATCTCAAGAACAGGAGACTGTTGTCATGGCGAAACCTGGCGAATATGGCATCGGAGGATGCAGCTGCGGCCCCGGACAATTACCTGATGGGCATATGGTCTCGCTAGCCCATAGCTCCCATCCCGTCCTGGCTGAGCTCGTTTTGTCAGCTTGCCCCGACGTGAACACCAGTCATTGTTTGGCTCAGGATTTCGGCACCGGCAGCCGATTCTTAATGACGACAGAGATCAGGGAGTGGGCTGGTAGCGACTGGTTATAATGCGCCGGTCATGGAGATTGGAGCTCAGGATGACGGACATTACCCATGAGCAGCGCTGCCTGATTATCACCCAGCATTGTCAAGAGGTTAAAAGGAAGTTTTACATGTGAAGATATTGAGCAAACATCAGCTATGATGAAATAAACTCACTTATAACTATTGTATATTTTTCAGTAAAAAGACTGCTCTAGAAAACACTATGATTGAGCACCAATTGACGGCCGTTCTATCTGAAAATTTTGCTCATGAACGCCAGATATGGACGACTAGACAACTGTATTTCTTGGCCTTGATTGCCACAGGGCTAATGAAATGGCAGGATTTAAATGACGCTTTTATAGAGTTATGGATGCATGGGTGTCATTGAAACAGTCTCCCCGAAAATATGTAGTCTGCACATATTCGCAGACGTGTAGCTCAAAAACTAGAGGGGCTTAGGTCTTAAGAAGGTTATGGCTTGTGAACTGCATCGAAGACATTCGAGATGGTTATTTCAGTTCAAAACCTCATACAAATGAAGAATGCTCTCTGTGATCACAAACTCAGCCCCGTCACATTTGGTGACTCCCATATTGGAACACCTCACAGTGTAGCACACCGATATCAGGCGGCTACGGCGGCCAGAATGTCATGTTACAGCGGTGCTGGCAGCCGAGGAGCTGGTTGGTCTGCTGCCCGTTCGCAGCTCGGCCGCACGAGTGCCTGGTATAACGGCCGAGGTCTGTCTCATCGATGTTACACCCCTGCCTGCAATGCGTACTCTTGACCTGTGGCCGAACTGTGCTCAACACAAAGGGGGTCAAACTGTGAGAGCATCGAGGAATCGTTTCGGAAACTGAATGAGCAATTTGATTACATGGACAAATAATGGTGCCTTCATGAACCATCCCGCCCGACCCGGCGACTCCTTTGGCCCATGTTTCTTTGTACGGCTTTGATACTCAACTCGTTACGCTCCATGGCCGAACTGTAGTGGTAGTGTAGGCGGACTTAGAATTTGTCGGAACAACAATATTGTTCACCGGCTCGACAGAAAAGTGGTACGTCCATGTGCTGCATTGGTTGTAACCGCCTTTGTCGAGTGGTTCAGATACCATTGCTAACGAAGATTAAGTCGACGCCGAAAAACTGGGGTCCAGTACATGAGTTCATACAGTATGACACCAGAAGTTCGGTAGATTTGTGATCCGGGTGCTAAGAATGGCGCTTCTCGTGAGCCATTGGGCAGACGGATTCAGATTCTGTGACCGTTTTGAAGCTAGAGACGAACACATTTTCTCACGATATTTTTCGCGGCGACATAGGGGCTAAGGCGAATGTGAAATAATGTTACCCATTTGGTCTGTGTCTTTGAATCCAGTCACTGTACATTGAAAATAATTGTGTAATAGTACCGAGTGTCCCTGAGAAGTGTTTGCTCCACCCGATCTGAGGACGTAGGAGCAAATGTGTAATAGTACCGCAGTGTCCCTGAGAAGTGTTTGCTCCACCCGATCTGAGGACGTAGGAGCAGATGTGTAATAGTACCGAGTGTCCCTGAGAAGTGTTTGCTCCACCCGATCTGAGGACGTAGAAGCAGATGTGTAATAGTACCGAGTGTCCTCTGAGAAGTGTTTGCTCCACCCGATACTGAAGTCGTAGGAGCGAAATCTTCATGTTCTCGGTGATCGGCTGTCGCCCATCAGTCCTTACAACCTTACGCCACAGAACATTTCAAGCTTGTATTGCCGCTTTTGCTTTTCGAATGCGCAACTTGCCGTTGCGATAGCACAATATACTACTGCGGTGGTATGCCAGCATGAATATTTTACGCCGGGGAAGACAAGAAGCTACAGTAAGCTTTCAGTTTATTCACCGTGGTTCACAGTGACTTACATATGAACACTTTCTCAGTTCATCCAGATGCAGCGCAACGTCAGCAATCAGGCAGCATTGAGACTTTACAGCGCTGTCAATGCAATTAATACAATTTTCCCACGCTGACATTCTGTAACTGCTTGAAAAATTATTTTTAACTACCTGAAAACCTCACTCGGTACCATATTTCACACTCGCACAAGCATGTCACACTTCTTTCGACGTCGTTTACACATTTTGCGATGACAAGCAGTGCCAAACTCCTAAAACATGTTCCGAAAACGCACCGCTTTAATAATGCTTGGAAACCATAGGGGGCGCAAACTCCACTGCCCGTTCTGCACCCGATATGCTAGGGAGAAAAATGAAGAAATCACCCCAAAATCGCTAATGCGGGTCAAGCATAACAGCTTTAAGGTCTCTGGCATTGTCATGTAAAGTCTTAAGGAATGGCTGTGGTGTTGTAACGAGTGTAGAAACTGACAGCTAGCGCAGGAGAGAAACCAGTCACACACATTTGTTTTGCGAAGCGTGCATCAAGTGGGAGCAAAACTTGAAGGAATGAGATCATGTTTCCATTTTGCACCCATTGATCGGGCCTTTGCAGAGCAACGATTAAGATAACCAACCGCTTCACGAGCACATATCACTTCAGAACATGAGCTTAGATTTGTGTGCTTCTGTTGCGTTCCTCATATCGCGTATGCATAATTCACACCAAAGTGCTGTCATCATTGCTAGCAATGCCATCACAGAATACACACACACACACGCACACACACACACACAACACACACAGACAACACACACACGCACACACGCGCACACACACATCACACACACACACACACACACACACACAACACACACACACACACACACACACACGCACCACAACACATATGTGTACACACGCACACTCAGACATGCACACGCGCGCGCGCATTTCAATGTCTGGTATCACTTCAAGCTTCAAGCTTGTCCGCGAAGTTCTTGGTCGACTATGCCGGAATCGCAAGACCCTTGTTTGCGATGTCCACTGCGACGAGCCGGCTTCTCTGGCATAGGGGGCGACGGCAGCGCCGTCTGGCAGAGCGAAGGTGATGCCACCTGATGGGCAGTCGTGCTGTCCTGCTTGTTCGACCTGTTGTTTACCCAGTTGGTGATGCCGGTCACGGAGAATCTCGGCGAAAAATGACCGCTCCGAACCGGAGTCTCCCTTCGCCGGCTAAAACAAAAACAAAAACATTCAAAAGTCACCCACGGCTTCTTTACGCGTGCTGACCCAAATGTAGTAGCGTGGTTATCTCAGATGTTCGTATCAGCCTTCTCGATCGAACATAGACCGTTAGCATTGCGTGTCTTCGGCGTTATTGCCTATCCTCAGTCAACGCGTGCGCTTAGTGCAGTTTGTCGGCGTCTGACGATAGATGGCTCTGGGGCTGACCAGAGGAGGACGGAGAGGAGATGGAGTCTCCTCGATGTCGGGAAGGGAGAGAGGATGAGGAGGGCGAGAGCGAGCCTTCGCCACTCTTCAACCCTCGATGGAGTCATTCAAGCGCCAGT
>NW_023596545.1:16420379-16481544 GCF_011947565.3 Pollicipes pollicipes | reverse complement strand
CATTTAGCTATCTGGCGGTGCAACTTACTATGTGACTTACGACTTACTTACTTACAACTTACTTACTATCTCCCTACATTCCCCCTACACTTTATTTTGCCATATTTCTCTATTTCTATTATCTCATATATCTATCTCTCTCCATCTCATGTTATATTTATCATACCTTTCCCTCATACCTCATTTAGAAGCTATTCGAACTTGTATGAAGAGGGCGAACAAGTTTAATCCGAATTTAATCGACGTAAGAATGTATTTAAAGCAAACTCCTGTGCCTCTGCACACTTCATGACCAGTTTATCATTTCCCCTGTGACCGAGCTGGTTTCGTCTCCTGTTTCAGTGCTCGCTGATGCGCCAGGACAACGAGCTGTTCCGTCAGCTACTGGCGCTGAATGACTCCATCGAGGCGTTGAAGAGTGGCGAAGGCTCGCTCTCGCCCTCCTCATCTCTCTCCTCCCTTCCCGACATCGAGGAAGACTCCATCTCCACTCCGTCCTCCGTGGTCAGCCACCAGAGCCATCTATCGTCAGACGCCGACAACTGCACGGTAAGTGCACGCGTTGACTGAGGATTAGGCAATAACGCCGAAGAACGTTACGCAATGCTAACGGTCTATGTAACGATTCGAGAAGGCTGATACGAAAACATGCTGAGATAACCACGCTTACTACCATTTGGGTCAGCACGCGTAAAGAAGCCGTGGGTGACTTTTGAATGTTTTTGTTTTTTGTTTTAGCCGGCGAAGGGAGACTCCGGTTCGGAGCGGTCATTTTTCGCCGAGATTCTCCACGTGACCGGCATCACCAACTGGGTAAACAACAGGTCGAACAAGCAGGACAGCACGACTGCCAATCAGGTGGCATCACCTTCGCTCTGCCAGACGGCGCTGCCGTCGCCCCCTATGCCAGAGAAGCCGGCTCGTCGCAGTGGACATCGCAAACAAGGGTCTTGCGATTCCGGCATAGTCGACCAAGAACTTCGCGGACAAGCTTGAAGCTTGAAGTGATACCAGACATTGAAATGCGCGCGCGCGCGTGTGCATGTCTGAGTGTGCGTGTGTACACATATGTGTGTGTGTGTGCGTGTGTGTGTGTGTGTGTGTGTGTGTGTGTGTGTGTGTGTGTGTGTGTGTGTGTGTGTGTGTGTGTGTGCGCGTGTGTGCGTGTGTGTGTGTCTGTGTGTGTGTGTGTGTGTGTGTGTGCGTGTGTGTGTGTGTATTCCTGTGATGGCATTGCTAGCAATGATGACAGCACTTTGGTGTGAATTATGCATACGCGATATGAGGAACGCAACAGAAGCACACAAATCTAAGCTCATGTTCTGAAGTGATATGTGCTCGTGAAGCGGTGGTATCTTAATCGTTGCTCTGCAAAGCTCAGATCAATGGGTGCAAAATGGAAACATGATCTCATTCCTTCAAGTTTTGCTCCCACTTGATTGCACGCTTCGCAAAACAAATGTGTGTGACTGGTTTCTCTCCTGCGCATAGCTGTCAGTTTCTAACATCGTTACAACACCCACAGCCATTCCTTAAGACTTTACATGACAATGCCAGAGACCTTAAAGCTGTTATGCTTGACCCGCATTAGCGATTTTGGGGTGATGTCTTTCATTTTTCTCCCTAGCATATCGGGTGCAGAACGGGCAGTGGAGTTTGCGCCCCCTATGGTTTCCAAGCATTATTAAAGCGGTGCGTTTTCGGAACATGTTTTAGGAGTTTGGCACTGCTTGTCATCGCAAAATGTGTAAACGACGTCGAAAGAAGTGTGACATGCTTGTGCGAGTGTGAAATATGGTACCGAGTGAGGTTTCTCAGGTAGTTAAAAATAATTTTTCAAGCAGTTACAGAATGTCAGCGTGGGAAAATTGTATTAATTGCATTGACAGCGCTGTAAAGTCTCAATGCTGCCTGATTGCTGACGTTGCGCTGCATCTGGATGAACTGAGTAACAGTGTTCATATGTAAGTCACTGTGAACCACGGTGAATAAACTGAAAGCTTACTGTAGCTTCTTGTCTTCCCCGGCGTAAAATATTCATGCTGGCATACCACCGCAGTAGTATATTGTGCTATCGCAACGCAAGTTGCGCATTCGAAAAGCAAAGCGGCAATACAAGCTTGAAATGTTCTGTGGCGTAAGGTTGTAAGGACTGATGGGCGACACCGATCACCGAAGAACATGAAGATTCTGCTCCTACGACTTCAGATCGGGTGGAGCAAACACTTCTCAGGGACACTCGGTACTATTACACATCTGCTTCTACGTCCTCAGATCGGGTGGAGCAAACACTTCTCAGGGACACTCGGTACTATTACACATCTGCTCCTACGTCCTCAGATCGGGTGGAGCAAACACTTCTCAGGGACACTCGGTACTATTACACATTTGCTCCTACGTCCTCAGATCGGGTGGAGCAAACACTTCTCAGGGACACTCGGTACTATTACACAATTATTTTCAATGTACAGTGACTGGATTCAAAGACACAGACCAAATGGGTAACATTATTTCACATTCGCCTTAGCCCCTATGCGTCGAAAAATATCGTGATAAAATTTGTTCGTCTCTACTTCAAAACGGTCACATCTGAATCCGTCTGCCCAATGCTCACGAGAAGCGCCATTCTAGCACGTGATCACAAATCTACCGAACTTCTGGTGTCATACTGGAACTCATGTACTGGACCCCATTTTTTCGGCTTCTATATCTTCTTACAGTGGTATCTGACCACTCGACAAAGCGGTTACAACCAATGCGCACATGGACCGTACCACTTTTCTCTGAGCCGGGAACAATATTGTTGTTCCGACAAATCTAGTCGCTAATACACTACAGTTCGGCATGGAGCGTAACGAGTTGATTATCAAAGCCGTACAAACATGGGCCAAAGGAGTCGCGGGTCGGCGGGATGGTTCATGAAGGCACCATTATTTGTCCATGTAATCAAATTGCTCATTCAGTTTCCGAAACGATTCCTCGATGCTCTCAACAGTTTGACCCCTTTTGTTTGAGTACAGTTCGGCCACAGGTCAAGAGTACGCATTGCAGGCAGGTGTACATCGATGAGACAGACCTCGGCCTGTATACCAGGCACTCGTGCGGCCGAGCTGCGAACGGGCAGCAGACCAACCAGCTCCTCGGCTGCCAGCACCGCTGTAACATGACATTCTGGCCGCCGTAGCCGCCTGATATCGGTGTGCTACACTGTGAGGTGTTCCAATATGGCGTCACCAAATGTGACGGGGCTGAGTTTGTGATCACAGAGAGCATTCTTCATTTGTATGAGGTTTTGAACTGAAATAACCATCTCGAAGGTCATTCGATGCAGTTCACAGCCATAACCTTCTTAAGACCTAAGCCCCTCTAGTTTTTGAGCTACACGTCTGCGAATATGTGCAGACTACATATTTCGGGGAGACTGTTTCAATGACACCCATGCATCCATAACTCTATAAAAGCGTCATTTAAATCCTGCCATTTCATTAGCCCTGTGGCAATCAAGGCCAAGAAAATACAGTTGTCTAGTCGTCCATATCTGGCGTTCATGAGCAAAATTTTCAGATAGAACGGCCGTCAATTGGTGCTCAATCATAGTGTTTTCTAGAGCAGTCTTTTTACTGAAAAATATACAAATAGTTATAAGTGAGTTTATTTCATCATAGCTGATGTTTGCTCAATATCTTCACATGTAAAACATTCCTTTTAACCTCTTGACAATGCTGGGTGATAATCAGGCAGCGCTGCTCATGGGTAATGTCCGTCATCCTGAGCTCCAATCTCCATGACCGGCGCATTATAACCAGTCGCTACCAGCCCACTCCCTGATCTCTGTCGTCATTAAGAATCGGCTGCCGGTGCCGAAATCCTGAGCCAAACAATGACTGGTGTTCACTCGGGGCAAGCTGACAAAACGAGCTCAGCCAGGACGGGATGGGAGCTATGGGCTAGCGAGACCATATGCCCATCAGGTAATTGTCCGGGGCCGCAGCTGCATCCTCCGATGCCATATTCGCCAGGTTTCGCCATGACAACAGTCTCCTGTCCTTGAGATGAACAAATCCGGGTTTCAGGCCTGCGCTGGTGCTGCGTCAAAGCGTCCTTGTGTAGATACCGGGCGTTCCATTTGCTCTTTTAGCGAATGCGCTTGATAACAGTTGTGTTACATTCAAACCGAAGCCGTATGCTATAAATGAGTTTTGTTATTGAAAAAATGTATTGTTTATCTCGCCTAAGCGAACGATACTGCGCTCGACCAGTAGCAAGTTCAGAGGGGGGGGGGGGGGGGGGGCACGGGACTATGCCCCTTTAGGCTCCGAGGAGACGCGCATGCTCCGAAGAAGGTCACAACTGGCCGAACTAAGCATTTTTTTAAAAACACAAAAGCACAAAATTGCAAGTCTTTGTGCCTTTAGGCGACCAAAAACAGCTGCAGGCAACAAATCAAGGGTTCACGAGCAGAACGTAATAACTCGTTGATTCATGGGAGGGTGATGGTTGGAGAGGTTTTACGGCTCATTACGCCGTCCAGAGGCCCTTCGCTGCTGACGGGGTCCTATATGTCCGCTTGCTGCGGCACTCCAATCGCCAAGTGGCCTTCCACGTTGCCATTAATTTCCTTGCATGTGCTCGGAGGGCCCTACGCTGTTGTCGGAGCCCTATACGCTGAACTGCCGTGGTACCCTTGATCAATCAAGGGCCGTCTACGGATTCTTCCCATTCACCCGAAAGGCTTCATACGTTATTGACGTAGCCCCATATCTTAACCTGCCGAGGTGCTCTCGGTTGTCCAAGTGCACCTCAATTTCTGTTAACCTTCCCGGGTACTCTTGATTGCACAGGGGCCCGCCACATTGGCATCGCGCACTTGATATTTACTCAGAACACCTCACGCTGTTGACAGGGGCCTATACGTTCATTTGCCAAGGCACTCTGGATCGCTTAAGTGCCGTTCCTATCGGCCTTTGGTTTTCCCATTTTATTGAGGGTCTTTGCTGTGAACGGGGCCTTACACGTACTTCGCCCGGGGTACTCTTGGGCCCTTCCAGGCTCTCCACATTGGGCTTGGGTTCTTCCACGAGATCAGGACCTCACTCTGTTGCCAAAAACCCCATACGTGCTTGTATGCGCCAACACCTCCGTTATTCATGGCGTCTTGCCCGCTTGCATATACAGGCCAGGCTAAATTGATTAATATTCATAACCTTGAGATCTAGATGCTGACACATTTACCTGGCATCTTGCTCGCAGATATCAGCAGCCGCATACAATCCTGTAATGTTTGGCAACAGACTGCAATTATTTTAAACGCCACCGATGAACTGTACTTAATTTTTTTAGTTGTTGAACTTGTATCACTCCATTATAATTGTGCATCACATTTCTAACGTAGTTTGAATGCTACCATATTTTGTACTCCTTCACTGCATTCAAAGCAAAATTATACATTTGTCATGAACTATCAACTGACCACAACATCAACTATCCGACAAGCTACCGGAAACAGACCAGCCGCAACCAACCTGTTAATCAAGTGTCATGCTTGATTGTAGTTAGCATTGTATTTAGCAGCCAACCGTAACTGGTTTCGCTGTATGTCTTACAACGTATTTAGCTTCAAAAAGTCCCCATCCACGACTTCTGTACTGCTTAAATTAAAGGCTTTCATAACATATACAAATATGAAAGGCATATATTGCTTTAACTGAAACAAAGCGGGATAAATCCGGTGAGAAAAAATGACTGGGTGTGTGTGCGTGTGGGGGGGGGATAGGTTGTCGGGCCTTTGATTCGGCCCTCAACGATTTTCAAAAATTGCCACCCCTGCTGAGCCCGGTAAGACAGTTTGCGATATACAAAATAGCTAGCTTAAGAATCCCAAAATTTGGTGAGCGAAATCCAAAGGCTTCTTTAGATGAGAATATTCAACCCTGGAGGGGGGGGGGGGGCACATTGTTACGTGACCTCCCCAGACGAAATACGCGATTCGTCGCTGCAGTCAGCTGAATTCTGCTAGAGACAAAATATCTCGAGAAGTGTACTGTAACTGATGGTTGAAACAGTCGGCACAGAAAGTCGGATTTGTGCGACATCCTCCATTTTTAGCAATAGGGGACTGTGCCAGTTCAACCTTACCCTTAGCAATAGGGGACTGTGTCAGTTCAGCCTATTCCTTAGCAATAGGGGACTGTGTCAGTTCAGCCTAACCCCTAGCCCTTCGCGGCTCTGAAAGTGTGTCATCTTCATTATCAAGGTGAAGCACTGAGTGAAGATAACAAATATTTTTGCTCCTCTTCGAAAGCATGTCAAAGTGGCGAGTAGTTTTGCCGATAAGCTAAATTCTGGTCCGACTTGCTTTGAGGATCGGCTAACTTCGCATGTGGACCATCATGGATTTCGAAGACGGTTGCCGTAAACGGTGTCCAAATGGTTTTCTCGATTCGCGATGCAAAGCATGTGTTATCCCGTTTCGACCATGCCATGGAATCTTCGCGGCAGATGGCAGCACAGCGAGCTCGGCAGCCGTCGCCGCAAGCGTTGCGCCGATTCCCAGGTGGCAGCACTGTCGCCCCATCGCGGTGAGTGCGTGCGAGCTCGCCACTCGCTCAGTAGGCCGCCTCCATGCAGCCGAAGTGGAGCCCGATTGTTGGGTGAGTACTGACACGGCATCGCCGGGTGGATGGACCAGTGTGAAGACTCACAAGTCTCGGACCGACCTGTATCCTGTGTGTGCGCATGCGTGAGTGGACCATTGCCTGGTATCTCGTGAGTCAGCATGCGCACTGGCCGCACATGTGTGCTTGCGCTGGCGCGATATGCAGGAACTAGCAGAACGGAGAGACTTAAGCACCCAACGTCTTCCGAATTTTTACAACAGGTCTAGATAGTGCATGAAGGAAGCAAAAATGACCAAAACTACGTAAAGCTTCGAATGCGTTTCACCAAAATGCTTTTTCGTCCAGTCATTGCATAATTTTGGGGGAGGGTGGGGTGGGGTTAAGATATTTTGCATGGATTTGTGAGCGTGCTATGCGTGGGTGACGTTTGTGTATGGGCAGCCGTGTGTATCGATGCGTGCGAATTGCTTGTGTAAGTTTGCCGGCGTATGTTGGTCTAAATGTGTCAGTATGATAACTCAGCAATCACAACGTATCCGATGATATGATTTTCTTGACAATGTAGCAAACCTCTACTGATACCCACTTTGGATGGCTTACCGACAGTGGAAGCCATACGCCTCCAATGGCGGGACCGTCGTGAGTTGCGACGCCAGCTGCCTGTGATTGCGGGATGATTGCTTCGTTACGACGGAGAGATGTGTAGTCTCACATTGACCATGCTAATGCTTACCGAGGCCTCTCCTTCCTCTCACCAATTACCACCAAGGCTATTACCCATGTGTGTCGCGCCTTCAACATAAAAGTCTTGCTAACCAGCGAAAGAGTACAAGTCGAGCGTGGGCGCTGGCAAGCCACGACCTCTGCTCTGTCAGCCGCGTTGTCTCAACGCCGATTACACACAGTGGACGCAGGTGCCCCGTGGCGGAGCACCGAGGGCAAATCAGCGACGGCGCGACAGCAGGAGAGGAAAACTGCACACAATGACGCGCCGTCAAAACGGCGCCCAAAACAGCGCCCACTGTGCCACGCTCGAGTCAAAACAGCGCCCACTATGCCGCCCACGGCTCAAAACAGCGCCAACTGCAACGGCCACGACCCACCACGCGTTAAGAGCCGCCCGCCGCGTCACACCGGTCCCACACGCACATCCGGGACAACCACATCGCACGCTGTCACAACATCTCCGCCTCGGTCGAGGTTCGCGCGCTGCTGTGCCGCACGCTGCGGACGTTTGGCGCGCCGCGAGGGCCGCGTTTCCGGCGCGCCATTACGGCCCGGCTCGCGGACCACGCCGCGCGAATCGGGGTCGCGACCTTGCTCGCAGAGCCGGAGCCCTGCAGGACGTGTCACATCAAAGGCTGGCAGGTCGGGGCCAGGTGACGACACCGCGCTACTGGCCGGCCGAGCTGATTGGATGCCGGCTGACCGGCCGCTTTGATGTTAATTGGCTTCGGACGAATGGCGAACGTCGCATTTCAGGCAACCGGATATTCAAGGACCAAAGCACGCTACGCGTGGGCGGCATGGGACTGAGGTCAAACATATGGCAGCATGTGAGAACGAGGGTGGCGTGACTCCCTCATGTGATAGCTTGCTTTTCCACCACCCCTTTTAGGTTAGTTTGCCACGTGATCTATCCATAATCTCTCTTACCTTTCCTTCTGTTCCAATGTTTTTTTTCCATATGTGTAAGTGTTTATTCCATTCGGCAATTTGGACACCTCAGTTGTTATGATGCTCAAATGTTTCATATTTGAGGTAAAGATAAGTCAGCACCGACCAGCGAGATATTGCTTGTTCCCGCATGACTTCATACACAGTCCTCAATTGCACGATTGTTTCAAAAACACATCTCGCACCACCCCTCCTTTACGGCTTTTTACCCCTTCTGTTGCGCTCACCAATGTGTCGAGCTGTGGTGGAGTGAAGTTCCCCGGCCAGTGGAACACGATTGTGATATGGTTCATGACCCCATTCATGGCCTCACTTAATTACTGCAAGCTGTCGCCCGATCGCCGCACTCGCAGCGTGTCGTCGATCGTGAGCATGTCACGATATGATCAGCTGTATTGTTAATTTATGCGCTGCACTGCTCTATCAAGATAGGCAAAGACAGTTTAGAGACGCGCCATTTTCAGAACACGCATGAGGGGCGTGGGGCGCTAAACGGTCAGACCTTCGAGTGCGTCCGTGACAGCGTCTGATGACATCCCCGTTTCAGGTACACGGGGCACTGTCCCGGCTTGAGATTCGACGTCGGCCACTCGTATGACTGGGGAGTACGGCATCTCGCACAGGTAACGTCATCGCCACGTCGCTACCCGCCGTCCCACCCACAGCCTGTACCGCCTGTTTGCCGAGCGTCGACCTCCCGGTGCGTGACGCCACACAAGAGGCCGCCGCCATGCCAAGGTCGAGGTCCGCCGGCAGCCGCCAGATCGCTGCCCTGAGAGCTGCGGCCATGGCGCATATCGCTAGCGCGTAACACAGGCGCTTAACGCTGGCGCATGTCGCTAGTGCATAACGCAGGCGCTTAACGCTGGTGCATGTCGCTAGTGCATCACGCAGGCGCTTAACGCTGGCGCATGTCGCTAGTGCATCACGCAGGCGTCTAACGCTGGTGCATGCCGCTAGCGCATAACGCAGGCGCTTAACGCTGGCGCATGCCGCTAATGCATCACGCAGACGCCTAACACCGGCGCACGTCGCTGGCGCAGCGGGCGATTCGGAAGGGCGTGGTATAATTTCAGGACGCTTTCACAAATGCCAATTAAAATACATGTTAAACCACTGCCTGCCGCTGCATTATGCATACCGTCCTGTCATCGAGAAGCTGCCGGGCTTCCATCAAAGCGGGCGGCTGTTGTCCTTGTGCGCCAGCCCCCTCCCCCAACGTGTCGACGGTGCGGCACCTACGAACAGTTCTCTGTGGTAACTCGTCAAAAAACAAGGTCGGGTGGTTTTCGGTACATCCGTGTTCAGGCATCTGACTTGAGTCACGCGCGTGACACACAATTTGCATAAAAATCAGGGCATCAGTCTTCTCCGTCTATTTAGCTTTTGTTCACATCCGCTAGTTTGCCATACGCAAACTAAGTCACACCCGCACGCTCCGCGAAGTCGGAAAAATACACAATAACTTCAAGGAATGACTGGCGCGTTGCCATCATTTGAAGCGCGAGTTGACTTTAAACAGAGTAAGCTGAACCACCCATGGCGATATATTTCCGGTGGGCCTCGAAATGTGAGGGCTGCACATGGGACGCCGACAAAACCTGACACGTTTTGTCGGAAAAACGCCGACACCAGCATGGCATATCAGTACTGACACTGAACAAGAACGTGTGTACGTGCCGAGCCATGCTCAGCAGCAGCGCTTAGGCGCACTTGATCTTAGTTGCGATGGCAGTCGTGTTCAAAATGTTATAGTTCGCGATAATAGTTGGAGACACGCCTGCCATGACTTAGTTGCATTAAACCCGTGCAAACTCTGCCAAGAATCAATGGTTAGGCAAATCCGCGTACCGCTATTGGTGGCCACCGTTACTCGAAGAAGTAGGTGTGCTGTTCGCTTCTCCGTTACTGTGCAAAAATGCAACAGTTGCTCCTGTAGTCTGCTAAATAAATGCCCCCTTACGTTAAGGCTTACGAAATCCGGATAATTATTTTACACGTTGCGTTAGTCAGTAGCAACCATGCCACCTTAATTTGGCTCTGATTGTGATAACATCACTGCTGCTAGATGACGGCCATCTTATCCGTATAGCATTAAACCATAATTCTATGGAACCCCTTATTTTGAGCAAAACCCTGCCTGATTTTGTCTCTAAAACCATCAATATTTGCTTGAATGGCTTATTGTTTGATTACCTTGAATTCATATCAAAGATGGCAGGAAAAAAGAAGACATTTTATTCAACAATTTTTGGCATAATTTGTGACGATTTTCACACACACACACACACACACACACACACACACACACACACACACACACACACACACACACACACACACACACACACACACACACACACACACACACACACACACACACACACACACACACACACACACACACACACACACACACACACACACACACACACACACACACACACACACACACACACACACACACACACACACACACACACACACACACACACACACACACACACACACACACACACACACGCATATATATATATATATATATATATATATATATATATATATATATATATCATGACACACACACACACACATGCATATAGATGCATATATATATATATATATATATATATATATATATATATATATATATATAATCTATAACATTCTCAGGACCTGCTTCACAATTATCCTTGCATGCCACCTATGGTCACATCAAGCAGTGGAGGCCATAATACGATTTAAATCATATTTAGCATGATAACCTTAAAGGACAATGTCGACGAGAAACCTGCTGGATGCAATTATCAAGCTTTCTTAAGATCTGTTTCGCATTTGCTAGAAATCGTCCCATTTACTGACCTTGCATCAGATCAGTCTTAGACTTGTCTGGGATTTCGTCAAAAATTGCGACATTTTGCAATAGTTCTCCAAATTTCGAACACGTGGGCAAGTTCAAGAAGGAACAAGGAATTTCTTGCCATCTTACCGCTTGTGCAATGAAATGCATGTTCAGCCTTCCATTAGCTTCAAATGGCCTCCCCGCAATAATTATGCCTTATAATTAAGTTGTTGAGTAAGATATACTTTAGATGAGCTTTCGTCCAAAAATCTTGCCCACATATTCAAGATCTGCAAATATAAAATGGAACAAGATACAGATACTTTAAATATAGACAATATGAAAGAATGCAAGCTTGTTTTATGTTTCCATTTTTCCATTCCTTGTAAAAGATTCGTGGCCAAAAATGTATTATAAATGCATTTTTATTGGCAATTCTAACGCGTACAATTTATTTGATTCCGTTGAAGGCTTTCACTGCAAACGTCACTGTCACTCCAGCAGATTATCACCGAGTTCTGCAATGTTGCTGGTACAGAGTGCCGTTAAAGGTTTGAAACTGGTTCACACAGACATCCTCGGCGTCTCGGTAAGGTGACCGTCCCTGCAATGGCGAGGAGAGTCTAAAAGCTGCGCATGCACACAAATGTTCATAACCCATCCGTGCCTCTGTCACCGTGCGAATCAGGTGTGGACGGAAAATTCGTTTCGGATGGCACACCGTACACTTCAGCTGCGCCTTAACTAAGTTCCAAGCACAAGCATACAGAATATCATCGATCTGAAACGATGCCATCTATACATAACTGTTAACACTCGTTGCATATTCCATGACAGAGAGCAAAATCTCGAGGAGTTGCAGCTAAATTCATGTTCCAACTCTGCCAAAACATCGCATGTATCTCTGTGACAATGACCCTCAAGTGACATGTAATTTCAAGCTGCTTTTGCCAGCTCTGCTTGTCATGTTGCTTCTGTCGATACCTATAGCATCCTTCTCAATCCTTCCCTGCCCGCCCCCATATGAAGGAAAACTCCTTCCACTCTGCATTGTAACAACGGCTCTCGCAACCACGTTTACCTCCAACGGCTTTTGTCTTCCTTTTATGAATATGCCAGGAGGAGCAAATCTTCCTGGCTTATGAGCAGTTCAAGAAAACAAGCATGTATGTCTTAACGCACAAAGCTACTATGTCACCGTCCGAACTCCGTCAATAGTTGGGAGCTTCAAACTTCCATGTATCGTTGGGGGCTTCTTACAGAGACGGCTGGATCCTCCGGCGTCCGTCATATTTTACCTTTGGTTGAGGGAATTTTGCGCAGTTACTATTAACTAGACCCCTCCGCCTTGCGGCGGTCCTTAAATGTTACGGACTCTGTGTGTACGGGCTTTAGATATGAATAAAACTACCAAACAATGAGACTTTGTAATCATTGCAACAAAAGGGTCTCAACTAAGTTTCAAGTATATTATATAACCGCCTAAAGTTGCTTCCAAACCTGTACAAATTTTCGTCTAGATTTGTGCTAGACGGCTGAGTGTTCTGTTATCCCTGAGCCAAGTTTTAAACCCTCGGTATCTGATCGATCTGTGTAGAAATTATTTATGAGCTTTTTTAACGCCTCACACGAAGCAAAGTGGCAACTGCAACGAAAAGTTTCCTTTCCCGTCTTAATACAAGGTCTTAGGATTGTCGTTGCTCGCGTTCTTTTGCACAGCCAAAGCGAAACATTTTCGCCCAGTTTGCATTCGTAACATTTGCGCCACGATTATTCATGCACACTTGTTCCAGCATGCCCAAAATTAGCCCGCATTCTTACCGTTGGTGCCGTCATTCCTCTACTGTACACAAAATGCACCGTGCCGTTGGCGCCTCTTCCTCTACCGCACAAAAAGTAGCGGAGCCACAGAGTAACGGAGCAGGAGTGCAGCCAGGGCCTTGGCGAGGGTGTGGGCACAGGGGCACAGGGCTGGCAAAAGCCCCCCTGATAGTGAAAGGCCCGCCCAAAATCTCCGCATATGGCCAATTTGTTATGAGGGTATGTTTTTTGATGTTTTCCATTTTTACCTTCTTTAACTGGAGCAGAGACCACAAGCTACCGCGAGATCAATTTTGGCTAAGTTTTATGGAAAATAAGCTAAATCCTGTGCTAAGAGACTGTGTGAAATGAATCACAGGCGCCCTTCATTTTACAATGGCCCAGTGAACTCCTTCTAAACCGATACAACTAGAGCTCAAAAGCTTTGCCAGAAGCTTGATCTGGGCTCTACAGAGATATGAGAACTACGCGGTTGAAGATTGTTGATATAAATGGGTCAACAATTTGCATTAAGATGGCCACGTCAGGTTTGCTGGCAATGTTGCGGCTGCGCTGCAGTTTCCATAGGCCACGCGATGTTGGATCCGCGGATAACACCAAGCCGTGACCAAAAGGTAAACGAAAATGATGACGCATCTGAAAAGTACCTTAAAACGCTTTTAGGCATCGAATAGTACATTTAGAAAGTAGTCTGGGCGTATGTTTCACCTGGGCAATTTTTTTAGTTTGATGATAAGAACGGATTGGCCTTTACAGCGCTGTGAAGTGGTGCTGGAATCTGGTGGTGGACATGGAGGAATTAAGCTCGAATCTCTACCTTTCGTGTTTTGTTTCTGTCAATCCGTCAACAGAACAGCCTCAAAGCCGTCAAAAATTGACAAGCTGTTTAATCCCTGAACGGAGCAAACAACTTTTACTTTCGGAAGCACCAACGATTTGTTTTACGAATACTGTCACCCCGGTTATTGCTGCCCTTGCTCCTGATATTGCGAGCGCACAGGCTCAAACCTTTTGATGTAATTTGTTTCACTGGTCGATTCTGCAAGGAAATAAACGTTCTTGGGCAGACATGGGGTGGCTTTTCTCAGTCTTGAGCACACCCCATCCCACTCTATTCGGCACTAATGACACCTCTTCCTTCTGCCGGGCGAGAGGCTTCCTTGGGTAGAACACTAAGAGGTAGGCAACACACTAGAACACTCAACACTAAGAACACTAAAAACACTAACACTAAATTATTCCCGGTTAAGGGTGGAGGGCCATTCCTTCCCACCGTAGCGTCTTCCGGCAGCCATTCTGGCGACACTAGGCTGAATCCCCCTGTTTAGCAAACGCTCCCCTGGCCGACTCGAGGCCTGCTGTTGACACAGAATATCCTGTCAGGGGCCCAAACCAATACAAATCGTGGCCCCGGCCTTGCTCCTGCTTTAGAAATGGGCCCCCAGTGTTGAGACTGACAGGAAGCCAGCTGTTCAGTGTGTCAAACTTTGCAAGAGGCCCTCTGACCGATAGTTCACGGCACGACTTTACGGGCCTCGATTCTTTCTGTGATCTACAGCTAGCCCTTCATGCTGAACGCTAGCTACCCCTTGTGCTAGCTAGCCCATATAGGCTAGCCTGCTAGCCCCTATGCCCTCCAACCGGACCTTTGATCGTCAGTTCCGATTTACCGCCCGGACCCCTCTTCGAGCCTTATCAAACACTGCCCTTGTTTGGCTCGGGGTCCCGTGCGAACACAGAATCCTCTGTTAGGCATTCTGGGCCATTGAAAAATACAGGGACCCGACCAGTGTAAATCACTGGCTCCGGCTGTAGCTGCTTGGGAAGTGGACTCCCAGGCCCATACCGACACGGGGCCGACTGTACGGTACTGGGAGTGCCTGAATAAAATAGAGGCCCTCATGGACTCAGAGAGTCCCGGATCGGCACGGCTGGCATATAAGCCCTTATCGATTCAGGGGTCCCCGATTGGGGCAAAGGGTCCTCTGACTTTTATGTCAGGGCCCGTCCCCGTAGACCGGGCCCCTGTATAAGACTCCGACCAGCCGTTCGTCCTTAGACCCTTCAATCGGGCCATTGATTGTCGGTCCCGTTGGGTCCTCTAGTCGGGCTCTTAAGCCTCCTCGAACACTGCCTCTGGCCGACTCGTGGCGCCTCACTTACAAAGGCCTCCTGTTAGATGCTGTGAGCCCCTGACGAACGCTGGGGCACTGACCGGTGTAGATCGCTTGCTCCGGTTTTGTCCTTGCTTGGGAAAGGGCCCCCGATCAGCATGCAAGGCCCTCTGGCTGACATCGGAGCGCCCGACCCCGTAGACATCCAACAAAGGAATGCGACTTCCGGCCGGCCTTTCGGGCCATTCGGGTCCTCAAATCGGGTCCTTAGTCATAAGTGCCAAGAGGCCCTTCACTCGGTTTCGTAACGGAATACTACACAGCGCCCATTGATCATGCCCTCATTATGGCAGTGCAAACACCATTAGGGACCAGATCGATATAAGACTGAGATCGATGCTGTTCGTACGGAACCAGTGTGTCAATCAATGAACCGGGCACACAAATAGGTGACAAACGGCGGGTGTGCAGACGAGGCATGGCTACCGCTTTCACCAACACGCATGCACACGCATGCGTGTTGGTGCATGCAACCGCACCACCACTTCTCACCAAACGTCCTGCGAAAGTCATGTTGGCCTTGTTGCAACATGTATCATGGCTGCAGGTTCATGGTCGGGTCCGTGTCCATGGCTTCGTGCGCGGCTTGTACCTGGGAGGGTTCGTCGAACGCCCGAGGCCGCGCCGGCCGACGGAGGCCGTCAACACCACCATGGCGACCCTTCGGTGGGGGTTACGGTCGCCTCGGGCGGGCCTCAGGTCGATAGCAATCGGCCCAGCGGCCGTCGCACACCCCGGCGCGCTCGGCCATCGGCTGCACGCTCCAGCTCAGCACCGCGGCCTCCCAGCCTCCCTGCTTCCCTGGCGGTGCCGACCGTGCCGTGTCGTCCACTGTGCCGACCTCCCCGGCTGGTGCCCTTTCCGTTCACTGTGCACGGAACCCTCCTAAGATTTGTTGGGGTACTCTTAGTCCGCGCCCGACCGGTGTTGCAACGTGACTCTGACGTGACCTCAACGTGTCGTGACGGTGACCTGGCCCGACCTCGTGAGAATCTGAGGCTGAAGTATTTGCCCGTAGCTGAGACCTATGCCGGTGAGTGCCCGCATGAACATCGTGGTATCAATAACGCAGATCACTTCTGAGGAAGCTTCCCCACAGTCTAGGCTCTTATCCCACGCTGTAGTTAGCCAATGCCATTTCATTTCGGAGGGTATGTCAGTTTCCGAAGCAACTCAATCTTCTGATATTCCTGTCAACTTTCTCCATTCCTTTTCCCTGATTTCATTATTTATGTCTTTTTACAACCCTCACCTGCATTTGTTGTATATTTTGACATGAGTAAGCGTGACGTTGCGTGTTGACCCGCGTTCAGGGTATTCCATAATGGCATCAACGGAGGCCTCCTCTGGCTTCACCGCCATCACCTCGACCTCAATCCCCAGTCGGTTCTGAACTTCTGACTCCCGTGTACTGATTGCAGCTTAACGGCAGCCCGGCCGGTCACGTGGTGGTGACACCGCATGGTCAGACGGTGCAAGGTGTGGGGTCGGGCCCGGCCGACGTGGCTGACACCTCGGGCCCGGTCACCACCGTCTCCAGCACACGCTACACGCCCTCGCCCTCCAAGGGCGGCATAGCCGGCTACACGGGTGAGTGGAGCCCTCCGACCCCCTCCAAGGGCGGCATAGCCGGCTACACGGGTGAGTGAAGCCCACCCGCCCCCTCCATGGCACGGATGAGCGGAGCCACAGGCCCCCTCCAAGGGCGGCATAGCCGGCTACACAGGTGAGTGGAGCCGCCGGCCCCCTCCATGGTACGGATGAGCGGAGCCACAGGCCCCCTTCAAGGGCGGCATAGCCGGATACACGGGTGAGCGAAGCCCGGCGGCCCACCCGGGCCCTTGTCTATCCCGTGTCCCTACCTATCTGAGGGGATGAACTTGACAGCTCGCGCGGCTCGACGAGTGGAATGGTCTCATCCACCGATCTGGGTTTGTACTCTTTTCGCTGTGGTGTTTTGGTGGTCTGTCGTGGATTTGGTCTCCACGGCTCTTGTGTCGTGATTTTTTGTCAGACTGGCTGCTGCACCTGTGTTTACATCATGTTTGCCCACACCAACGTAACGGTACTTCCGTCAATCAGCCAATCAGCCAATCAGCAACTACACGGCGGAAGACAATTCACGCACTTAGGGCGCCTTAACTGCCTCTGTTGTGCAGTTGAAACAATCGTTCTCACGCTTGTTTCGGTGCGCTAAATTAAAAACACGCACAATACGGAATCGTGCATTTTTGCAGTTAGATTCATGCTTCTAACCGCTCTCGTCGCCGAGATGTGACGCTGAAGGTGAATAACGGTAGGAAATGGCCAACTTCATCTTGTTGGCGCTCGTAGCACGCAGCTCGTGTGACATGGCGATTCATGTCACGTGATTGTCTGTTCGATTCCCTATCAGGATATACCCCTCCTGAATGGCTCCGTGCCCATGGTGCTGAGATGTGCCGCAGCACAAACCCGTCAAAAAATGTCAAATTCAATCTTTCTGGAGTGCGTGGGCGTGACGGTAAACTATGTGTGTGCACACATGGAAAGGCACGACTGGCCGTTTAGTTCCTTATCACTGCACTGCCAGTTCCCTGTGGCTACATATTCTGGGTGCGGAAATGTTGCGTAAGACGTAAAAACCGACAAAATCAGCAATGTGCACCTTTACAGCTAGTGTGCACGTGGAACGTGGCATGTGCGACAATCCATCTTACACTGCGTGATTATCCGTTTGAGTACATATCGAAGCACACCACTTCCGAGTCGCTTCGTGCTCCGGGTACCGAGATACCGCAAACACGTTCAAACCCGACGAAATTTGCAAAATAAATATTTCAGCACGTATGCACCATAACACATGGCCTGTGTGACGGTACACACCGCATCACCCATTGGCCCGTTCCACCCACTGTTGACCTACGACGCTCACGAATCACGTCATACCCTCCGTCCCGAGATGTGGTGCGAAACGTGAACATGGGCGTAAGCTTAACAATCCACCCTTCCAGCACGTGTGCACGTGACGCGTGGTACGTGGACGGCACCATTTGGCAGGGCACACTTTTACACTTGATGCCCTATCGAAGCGTGCTACTCTCGGGTCACTTCAAACCCTAGGTGCCGAGACATCGCAAAAACATGTAAACCCGTCGAAAATAGCTTAATTTATAGCTAAACACGTGGGCACCATGACACGTGACACGCGTGACCACGCATTATCATTCTGCCCGTTTCATTCGTAATCAAAGCGCGCGACTCCCTCTCGTGCCCGTGTCCTGGGTGTCGAGATGTGGCACAAAACGCGTAAACCCGTGGAAGAAAGCAAAATCCATCTTTGAGCACATGCTACGTGATACGAGTGACCGTACCATTTCGCATGTCACATTCTTTCGTGCCACTCCCACGTCGCCCCGGCCCGCCGTTCCCGAGATGTTGGTATGAAATGGTGTACTCGGTCGGAGGCTGTTAAACACGGCAGCAAGTCACATGTGTGTCACGTGTTAAGCTATCAGGAGACGGGACAGCACCGTTCTGTCGCGGCGTAAAATAGCCGTCATGAAACCCAATGCCCTAGGTTCATCAGCGAGCGGGCTATTGCAGAATATTATCAACAAAAGGGCGTCAAAGAGATTAAATGAATTGACAAACACGCTGATATGGTCTTTAACACTGAATTGTGAACAGTTTCGACAGTAGAGACTCGTATTCAGCGTCGCCATTTAAACTGTGCCGCTTGTAACTTGCCTCGCAATTTGCAGCGTAACCGTGCGTTGCAAAACTCGGAGTGCACACTGAAATTGTCACCGCAGCAATTGCCAGTGTTGGGAAATAAAATTCATGCCTGTACTCGCACTGGGTGCTGAGACGTGCCCCAAAACGTAAAACCTGTCAACAACGATCAACTCCATGTTTCCAGCACATGTGCAAGTGCCACGTGCGTCGTGGCACCACAAACCTACGACAGTTCGATGACCCATGCGATTGTCTATCTAGCTGTGCATCTTTTATGTCGGCCCTTCGTTATCAAGATATGGCTCCAAGAGTGCACGCGTGTCGTGCCGTCGGTCGATGGTCGCAACATTTGTGTCCCCCATATTAAATCTGTGGGAATTTTGCGACATTTTTGCGCTCACTTCGCGCTCATTTTTGCGAAATCGAGGATTATTTTTGGACGCAGACCCATCCTGCCAGTAGCCCTTGGTCGTGCGCAAATTTCATTTGAAAATTCCTGACCCTCTGGCCTGCGCCACGATCCCAAAGAATTGGTGGCGTACACACACACACACACATCATTATTTTTGTACAGTGGGAAGATTGGATAGAAAAACACCTGCCTTCGCATGAATAGAAGCGGCGTTATTCAAGATCGATCGCCTATGTGAGGAGTCTGCACAAAGCGGAGTTGGCGGGCTGCAACATGGTCGCCGCGTTTATAAGGATCAGCAGTCACCTCCGTAATGATCCAGCATGGACTGTCGTGAACCAAAGCTGAAGGGACGGGCTAAGTACCGTGATATTGGTACATTACATCCCAAGTGCATTCATTATGATCATCTTCTCATCTCCACATTTTCATCTCTTTTGAGGCTTTTTTACGCCCAGTTACGCCCAGCTTCTGTTCCTGCAAATGTTCGGTTGGCTGGGCAATCTGGGCTCAAGCATTTGAGAATTAGTAATTCGGATTGAATTCTCGTGGCCATGGCAGCGCGGTCGTGATAAGAAAACAAGCGTATTCAGCTTTAAACAACGGACTGAAAATATGCATAGGACGTAACGAGTTATATTGCTTGTGAGGAGCCCTCAATGGCGTACAGCGGCCCTCAATGGCGGCGATGTCAGAGACCATGCGTCAGCCCGGTGACCCTGGGGGGCTCGCCTGCGGTCGTGCTTCCACTCGGCCGCCCTCGACGCGGCCATTTGCAGTGCTGAGTCGCGACCGCCAATGCCAAAGGGTGACGCCAAACGACTGCTCCGTGCGCGGTGGGGCCAGGGTTCGGCCAAATGGGAATCGGGACGATCGCACGGCCGGATTCGCCGCGCGGACAGCTGGATGCGATCACGGTCAATGGTCTGGATGAGTTTCAACCGCGGGTTGGGAATGGCTACTTGCAAAACAACGAAAAAGGTTCGGCAATCCCTTCAGCAGTCGTGAAACGACAACTGGATACGGACCTTGGATACGAATACAAATGAAGTACCAATGACGCGCAAGCTTACAGATCCGGTTCAGACACGATCGATCACGCACACACACACACACACCACTGGAGACGGAGAAAGAGAGAAGAGAGAAGAGAGAGAGAGAGAGAGAGAGAGAGAGAGAGAGAGAGAGAGAGAGAGAGAGGAGACGAGAGAGAGAGCGGAGAGTGGGAGGAGAGAGGGAGAGAGGAGGAGAGAGAGAGAGAGAGAGGGAGGAGCGAGAGAGGGGAGGAGGAGGAGAGAGAGAGGAGGAGAGAGATGAGGGGAGAGAGAGGAAGAGGGAGAGAGAGAGAGGGGGTGAGAGAGAAGAGAGAGAGAGGGGGGAGAGAGGAGAAGAGGAGAGAGGAGAAGAGAGGGGAGAGGAAGGAGGAGGGAGAGAGGGAGAGAGAGGGAGAGAGAGAGGGGAGAGAGAGAGAGGGAGAGGAGAGAGAGAGGGAGAGAGAGAGAGGAGGAGAGAGAGAGAGGGAGAGAGAGAGGAGAGGGAGAGAGGAGAGAGGGAGAGAAGAGAGAGAGGGGGAGAGAGGAGAGAGGGGGAGAGAGAGAGAGGGAAGAGAGAGAGAGGAGAGGGAGAGAGGAGAGAGAGGGAGGGGGAGAGGGGAGAGAGAGGGGGAGAGAGAGGGGGGGGAGAGAGAGAGAGGGAGAGAGAGAGAGAGAGAATATATATATATATATATATATATATATATATATATATATATATATATATATATATATATATATATATATATATATACACACTCATATGTATATGAACATTCCAAGGTAATAGCAAGGAATAACGTGGTAACATGTTAACATACCTCCTGGTGTACTGAAGGTCAGTTATTCGTGACATAGAAACTTATAACACCAACAAACCATTATCTGAATGTCTTTCCAGTTTGTACGGAGTAATTTGTCGACATTGCTCCACAGCAAAACCGGCAAAGGCTCGTATAAGGCGTCATTTCTCCGGTCCCGTGCATGAAGTGGCAGCACAGCCCCTACCCAGCGGCCTGCTGGCTCCGACGCTGCTCCAGGCGCCCTCGCCGTCGCCGCTCGCTCAGTCCCACCCCGCAGTCCCACCCCACCGTCAAATATGCACAGGCACGGCTCGACTGTTTGGTGCGAAACACTAGCGGGCTCGACCGTCACACACATGAATCATGCGGAGAGCAAACCCTGTGTTCGAGGAGAGGGTGCTGAGCTGGCGAAGGCGAGATAACAGCGCTGAACTCTCTCCGGGGTGAGGGTGCTGAGCTGGCGAAGGCTAGGGAACAGCGCTGAACTTTCCCTCTGGGATGAGGGTGTTGAGCTGGCGAAGGCGAGAGAACAGCGCTGAACTCTCCGGGGTAAGGGTGTTGAGCTGGCGAACAGCGCTGAACTCTCCGGGGTAAGGGTGTTGAGCTGGCGAAGGCGAGGGAACAGCGATGAACTCTCCAGGGTGAGGATGTTGAGCTGGAGAGGGTGAGAGAACAGCGCTGAACTCTCCGGGGTAAGGGTGTTGAGCTGGCGAAAGCGAGGAAACAGCGATGAACTCTCCGGGGTGAGGGTGTTGAGCTGGCGAGGGTGAGAGAACAGCGCTGAACTCTCTCCGGGGTGAGGGTGCTGAGCTGGCGAGGATGCTGAGCTGGCGAGGTCTAGAGGGATCAGCGCGCGCTGATCTGCTGGTGTGCCGGCAGACCACTGCACCAGTCGGCAGGCGGACGCCTGTGAAGACGCCTTGCTGTGCCATGTGCCTGACATTTTAAAGCGTCTTTAGGTTGGTATTTGCGGAGCTCTGGCCCTTGTCACTCAGGTACAATCTTTAGGTTAGTATTGGCGGAGCTCGTGGCCCTTGTCACTCAGGTGCAATCTTAAGGTTGGTATTTGCGAAGCCCTGGCCCTTGTCACTCAGGTGCAATCTCAAGACTGGTATTTGCGGAGCTCTGGCCCTTGTCACTCAGGTGCAATATTCAAGTTTGTATTTGCAGAGCTCTGGCCCTTGTCACTTGTGTGCAATCTTAAGGTTGGTATTTGTTGAGCTCGCGGCCCCTCTCACTCAGGTGCAACCTTTAGGTTAGTATTGGTGGAGCTCGTGGCCCTTGTCACTTAGGGGCAATCTTTAGATTCGTATTTGTGGAGCCCACTGTCCATTTCATTCAGGTACAATAGTTACGTTGGCATTTGCGGAACTCGCGGCCCTTGGCAACCAGGTGGCATTTGCGGAGCTCGCGGCTTTTGTCACTCAGATGCAATCTTTAGGTTGGTATGTGTTGAGCTCGCGGTCCTTGTCACTCAGGAGTAATCTTTGGGTTGGTATTTGTGAAGCTCACAGCCCATTTCATTCAGGTGCAACCTGAGAGCGTGTGGCTCACTCTTCCTTTAGCTGCATTGGTTGCCTTGGCGCCTGTGCAAGTATTGATTCACGACATACCGCCAGGGGTCATGTTATTACCTCGCATGACGTCAGTCTTGAAGAAGCCTTCGCTGGCACTGCGTGCTTGGCGGTTGTATGGTGGTCTTCACCCGGGTCTTGTGCTAGACGGCATTGCATAGCACGAAGCTCACTGTGTAAAATGTTTTACAAGTGCACAACTTTCTGTTGGGCCGGTGCATTCGAGTTTCAAGAGGCTTCTGAGAGCAAAGGCGTGTCGATTCGAATAAGGGGATTTAATGATGAAACAGGAGTGAATCCACATGAACCGTGGAAATGTCTTTAGTGCTTTCAAAACCATTTTGCACATTACCACTTCACCTAAACTGCTTTTGACTACTTCTTGAACCTAACAACATTTAGCCGTCCGTGTAAATGTTGTTAAAACACCACCAAGCCTGTCGGCGTCCATGGTTGCTGGCACATCTCAGCTATCTCCGAAGAAGTAAAAAACTGGACTGCCTTTGAACCAGAACCGTGATTTTCACCCTCATCTTGAAATATGCTTCCCGGGCAATAATCTCACGTGTTACTTTCGGTCACTAATGGGGGGTTTATTGAGGGTAGATTTTCTCACATGAAGATAACAGCTTGGGTTTTAGCTTTAGTAACATTGCAGAGCTTGGTATATGAACATGCATCCCAGGAACCGAACTAACAAATGTGAGAGGCCCTGACAAGGTTTGGTGCCAATGTTATATTCGCATATCGAGAATGACCGCAACCTCTAACATCCACGTTGTACCATCACCAGAGGTCACTGCAACGGTGCGTAGTTAGGGCAATGCCACTGTAATCTCTCCAGCCATTCGCCCTCACGAGGTCCTACGAACGCTCCAGCATGATCCACTTAATTACACCGTTTGGTTGTTAGCGTAACTGCATTCCAATTATATCAACGAGGTCTATGTCAGTCAGATTCTTCGAATCATTGGGACATGTCACGGTCGTGCCTCGCTGAAATGGACATGTCACGGTCGTGCCTCGCTGAAATGGACATGTCACGGTCGTGCCTCGCTGAAATGGACATGTCACGGTCGTGCCTCGCTGAAATGGACATGTCACGGTCGTGCCCTCGCTGAAATGGACATGTCACGGTCGTGCCTCGCTGAAATGGACATGTCACGGTCGTGCCTCGCTGAAATGGACATGTCACGGTCGTGCCTCGCTGAAATGGTGCTCGGCAAGGTTTGGAAGCCACTGAACAGCCAGAGCACCCAAAGGACATTGAAATCGGGGAACAGGGGTTGGGGGAAGGGCAGCCCCAGCCCCAACTTTCTGATAATCGAACAATGATACCGTGGGCCTTGACTGGAAGTAAGTAAGTAAAATGTTCATCCAACAATGTCTATTCACCATCTATAGCCTCATATTCATCCTATAGCCCCCCCCCCCCTCCCCCCCCTTTTCGGCGACTCTGACATAAGTTGTGGATTGCAAAAGCCGAGACTAATCTTGGTTCTAAGATAGGCACCTGACGCATTGTTGTTTGCTAGAGCCTGGCGAGAGCCGGGCCGATGGGCGAATGGCCTTCGTGCGAAATTGCTTGGCTTTTAGAGCCGGGCCTGCCACTGGGCCAGCTCCGCGCTCGTCTCTTGCTTCATCCGTGAGAAAACTGCTACGTCTGCCGCCCTCATCACCTGCCTTATTACACCTAGACGATGCATCCACCATGGCGCTGGCACGAATGGGATGGGGTGCTGGCACGAATGATCTTACGACTCGGGCCTCGAGGAGCGGGTGGGATTTGCCATCATGCGCTTCAGACAGGAAAGACGGTTGCAAGATGACGAGTCCCTTTCAATTCACTGACATCAGCCGGTTCTGGTTAGTTCTTAAGCTGCACGGAACGGTTGTGACAGTGTCAGCACAAATGAAATAATTATTCGCACTATCGCCCTTTCTATGCAGTAGTATCGGGTTATAGACAGCGTTTCGATGAATTACTTCTCGTGCTGCCGTGGGGCTGACTAAAATGGTCCTTAGATTGTCCTGAAAGGGACACTAGGGCGTCTAATGAATAGACGCGGGTGTTGGCTAGGACGTTTCTGGCAGTTTCGCGCCGCGAAAATTTTACAATTCAAAGAATGACGCCCAAACCAATACATTACAGAGGACGGCACGATATTGTGCTGGTTAGGGCGTCAGCCCCCAGTCGCAAGATTGTAGGAGTAGAGCTGGAAGTTGCTAGATTATTTTGAAACTGTATACATGCCTGTATGTACGTCAAACACCCACGAGTCCTTCTCAGGACCAACTGGCACCTGACGACGGCTCGACCAGCAACCGGGCAAAACGGTGCATAAATATGAAGGCCATTGACGTTGACGAACGTTCGAATAATCATTCCACCACGACCACGCGTTGTGCTATCAGGAAACAAGAATCGTGAATTGTGTGTGTAGGCCAGTGTGCGAGCCATCGCGCCACATACAGAGACCCCTCGCCGACCCTGTACCGCTGGCCGCAGGCTTCATCCCGGGCAGCCAGTACGTGGTGGGCACCAACTACCGGCGCGTAGCAGACACATGTCTCACGGACCTGGAGCGGCGCTCGCAGGACCGCCGCGACCGGCTGGACCGCGAGAGGACCGCGCGCGTGCAGGATGTCGGCGCCGGTGCCGACCTCCTGGACAACGCGTCTGCCCCCACTCCCGTCCCGGCCGTGGGCCAGGGGGACGCCAAGTACAGCCGGTACACGTCACAGCAGTACGGTACGTGGCAGAGCGGTTCGTCGGCAGGTTTGCGCATGCAGGCGGGAAAAGCCTGATGCCGATTGGTGAGTTACAGGCCCCTGGCCGTTTTGTAGAATCGGAGACTTTGTGGTCTTTCTGCCTTATTTCACTGTTTTAAGAGTCATCAAATAAATGTAGTCTTGCATGCACGATTAATACAAAACTGTGTATGATTATTACACTTGTTTTGCAAGTGTATTTGCAACGTACCAGCATGAAATGGAACATGACTGCAGACTTCTGGTTTGTGACCGAATCTCTGGTTTAAAGTATATGCGATGCCACAAGTGCGTGCTCAAGGCTGCGTTGTGCACGCACCACATGATGCACACCACGCACCGTCACTGCTGCCGATAGTATGTCATGGGCCCGACACCTTGATTGCTGTCCTAGCGGATCTAACGCCAGAGGCTAGTAAACACCTATGCCGTTATTAAGGCCGCGACTGGCTCCGGCTCCCCCTGTTTGGTTATTTATACGGTTGCCGATATCCGAGGATTAGTTGGCTTGGGCGGTTTCCTGCCGCCAAATGCAGGCCCGTTTCGTGGAGAAGGTTGATTAAGGGATTGGAAAGGAAAAGCCGGAGGCTCTTGAGTTCGGTCGCCCTTCGGCAGAACGTTCGCGGTAAGGCTACCTCATTCTGCAAAACGTTTCGCATGACATGGGACGCAAAAGCAATTAAAGAATTTCATCGAAGGACTTGTCACGTGAGGATTAGTAGAAAGTGCGCTTGTGTTATATGGGTACCAGACAGTCTTGTATTCCTTCACTTTCGGCTGCCCGTACTTTGCTCGAGGTCCCACCACAACTTTGCATTCATCGGGTGTGAGAATTGACAGAAGTGGTAATGAAACAAGCCATCACATCACGCTTAGTGGAACAACACGCTTTGCTCTCGAGAATTTATTCTGTTCCATGGCAAATGAGAATGCTGACTTGCGCCATGCCTTCATGGCAGTGATACGGCACGAAAGGCCCAGCGCCTCCTGGCCTGTAGCAGCGCACCTCGATCGATCCCATGCCAACGCTAGCTCGTTAAGTCAAGCCTTCTAGTGACTTGACTACCTGAGACAGGGACAGTACGATTTATGGTCCAGCGTTCCAGCACTGCAGCCAAACGCGACCCGTCTTTATTGTCTGGGAGTGCACCAGTATGTTCCTCGCTACTGCGTGACTCCGCGTGGGCGCTACGCCCAATAGTTCAATGTCGCTGTCGCGGGTACATATAGAGATGTACAATCCCCAGTTCATTACATTTGTTGTTATCACCGCCATTCGGTAAAGCCCCGCAACTCTAGTCAGAAATTGAAGGCATTTGGAACGGAACTAGATCCCACCACGCTTTAGGTTGGGTTTTTCCGACTATGCATGCAGCTGCCAAGTCCATATTCACCCACCCGAGCAGCATCGCCGGTAGCTCCCTGACCTTCAGCCTGACGCCACCGTCACGTGCGACACGCTCCTGACCTGTGAGAGGCGGCTCAAGGCCGTCCGGCTCAGACCCGTGTGAAGTCAACCAGCTCCCGGCAGTCTGGCCAACAAGTCCTGATCCGTAATTAATGAGGTACGCCTCGTCCACCGTCCCAAGTGCCCCGAGCGCTACCATGAAACGGCTGAAATGGCCATGTCTTAAACAGGAGGATCCGCCGGTCAACTGGCTTTGAAAGGGCCGGCATGCGTCAGCCCGCGCCAACCAGCGGGGAAGCCGCTCACGACTGCCGTGTTGGCACAATCGATATCCTTAGCAGCGTGACATAGGGCCGGGGCCTGGAGCCAATTGCAGGGCACTGGTGCAACGGAAAGTCAACACATTAGAGAAATCGTCCGAGTCCGATCAGGTTACTTTTATTTTTAGCCGCTCTCTGTCTTGCTCGCCACGCTTTTACCCCATTGTGTGCAGTTGGTAACCAAGTCTATGCAAAACATTCTGCTAACACCGCTACCAATCTCTGCTCATTTGAGTGCTTTTAGTTTTTGAAGGACGGTTTTTTCTGGATTTAATTCCTACCTTCCGATGCTGTAGTACTGGCCGTATAAGTTTATCACGTCACACTGCGTAACGCGGAGCTTTATGAAATTCGCACAGCCACAGCCAACAGTTCGCCCGCCTGTCAGTCAGCTTTGTTTTCCTGGCAGGATGCGGGGCTCCAGTTTCTTCCTAGGGTTTTGATGCTTTGCGGCGGTCCCGTTACTGTGATTGACTAACACGGTTGACTTTTGGCTGTGTATAAAAGTTGTAAGAAGCCCGTGGAGGTACACCTGCGATGTCACTAACGTAAAGATGAAAACTGGGCAAGAGCGAATAGGGGCAGCATATTTTCTGGACGTGATCAACCCCTTCAAAAGTGTTGATAAATAGTGAATATGATTGGTGTTAACATTTACTTCCAGTTAGATTTTACAGCAACCAGTTTCACTGTATACTTGGATCAGGTTGCCGCAACGCCTCGCTTGCGGCAACTGGCAAACGGTGGGCAGCATGACCCTGAGCCCCCTTGGCAATATTTACCACTGGTACTGTACCACACATGACGCTATGCAGAAAGACAAAAAGCGGACAGTTGGGCAATTTTCAGGTAACAATATCTGCTGGTGCGGCTATTCATATATGGGTACGACAGAAATAAGCAGTGCAATTTTCCAGTGTCTCTCGTACATGTGTAAAGTTAGATTTCCAAACTTTTTGTGCGCTTAAAAAGTTTTTTTGCGAGCTAATTTACCCCAGTTAAGCGACTGATCAATATTCACACGCTTGCAACTTGTTTATTTTTTTGTCACGCCCACAACCAATGTTCTCCCTGAAAGCAATATGTCATTATGCACAAGGGCCTGTACTTTCCGCATCACTCACGCAGTTCCCTCTCCGCCAGTTCAAGAGGATGTGATTCCCATTCCGGGCTACGGCGGCTTCATTCCTAAGGCCCGTAGCTCCAGCATGGGCGTGGGCAAACGATTCTCCCGGTTCGCCGACGAGGGCTTTCACGCGCTGCACGACCAAGTGAACAAGTACCGGCAGTCGGTGCCGGCCTAGCCCGGCCGCTACTGCACGAGCGCCAGCCGGCCGGCCGCTAGGCGTCCGACCCCACGGCCCGGGCCGGCGCTTCCGGTCCGGACCGTGACGTCACGGCCTGCACCGAAGCGGCCGGCGACAGCAGGCGGTCCTGACCGGGCCGGTGGAGCGTCGGCCCGAGCGCTGTGACGTCACGGACCGGACTGAAGGTGGACTGGAGCCGGCGCCCCGGACGCTCTAGGAGCTGCCAGGTGCCGAGTGCTGCCGCCAGGCTAGCCAGCCCCGGGCGGCGCGGCCGCGGTGCGCTCCCGGAGACCGCTCTGCTCCGTCCGTACCCCATCGGACGGCTGCCGACAGCGAGCGAAGCGCAGGGCGCGTGGTCGGCTCGACAGGCCTGTCTTTCGCTCGGGAAAGACAGGACTCTGACGGCCAGATGGCGCGTCAGTCACGTCCACGTGGTGCTAAGCCAGCCGAACAGCTTTGTATATTGCTAGTGTAGTGTTGCTAGGTCAGTGTTGAGTTGGCAACAGAACGACAGCTTAAGTGCCTTGCAGGCAATGCTTCACTACGCTGGTAGACGCAGCAGGTTTGCATTTAGCCGCTACACGAGAACGATGAATTATATGCTATTGGTTTTTGTGCCATGAACGAGGAATATCTTGTATAAAATTTGACTATTCGTATAAAGATCGGATGTAATATACCTATTTTTCTTCCACTTTGTATGCTGTAGTTGGTCCATTCTTGATATCGCGTGATTTTCATATACAGGAATGGAGCGTAGTCTCATCACCAAGTAACAGTTACCATCCAAATAAATCAAACAGAGCTGCCACCTGAACAACAGGGCCGTGTTTCCCACTGGCAAAATACCGACGCGAGTTGCTACCTACGATGTCGCAAGTACTTCCGTCATACACAACCAACTGTCCCCCAAGCCTAGAGACTGTTGTGACGCACTTACCTCTGACGTCATAGGCTACAACTTGTGGACGGCGTTAGGTATTGGGGATTGCTGCCCAGATCGGAGACAAATATTGGCAGTGCTGTTGGGTCGCGTGCGACACGCAACAGTGCGGCAAGAGGTGGCGCCACCGTCGCGGGCTGGGAGCGGCGCACCACCACGGCTGGTGCCGGAGCGGCAATCGATTGACGTGTCCTACTCTCTCGCACACCTGCCACTCAAACGGCTGCCGGGGGGGGGGGAGGGGGGGTCTGCCAGCTGAGCCAGGCCAGGTCGGACCTGCTGGTCACACCCTCGGTCGAGTCGAACCCTCAGACATCTTGGCCATCTGAGCACCAACGCACGTCGGAAATCACAAATGATGGTCGCATAGAGCACAACGGAAACGCAGTGCTCTATTGGTTTCGGAGAATAACAACATCCAACAGAAAGACTTTATCTCATGAAGCTAAATATTGTGACGGGTGTTACCGCGATCGGTCGCTGTTCCTCAACAAAAAGCCTTATTTGTGCCGGCAACAGTGAACAGGCACGGGCGCTTTTCCAGAAGACGTGCCATATTCATAGCGGACTGATGCAGAGATTATGCCAGTGGTGGAGACCTGCGCTTGCCTTATCACAATAAAGGGATCTGTGTTCCATTCCATGATGTTGTCAGAGGTTACCCTTCAACGAAATCTTGCGAATAGATCTTGCTAAGGAGGGAGTGGCGCACAGCGTGATGAAAGACCTCGCTGAAAAGGATTCCCGAGCCGAAAATATAGATGTTTGGCCCAGCTTATTTTGAGCGACTCAATTTTCTTCTGTTGGCCGGGGACCGACTCAAAGGCCCCCACTAACACAAAAGGTTTCTATGCTGGCAAAGGCGGTCGAATATCTGTCACATGGACCGTAAGTCGACTTATCGGTCCCCTGGCTTAAACTCGGGCGGAGAGTCCCTGAGTTCACTACTGGGCGATACAGGACTTGGTTTTCCCTGGCCGACCCAGGACCCTTCCATTACCTCATGGCAGAAAACTCAAGTTTCATTTATCATATCTCTTTTCATTGTCAGAGGGCCCCGACCAACGGAAGAATCCATCTGACATTCGTGGTCCCGCCCCTGTCCCTGTTCATCGAATGAGCCTGACTCGGAGTCGATTGTCGAAAAAGGATCCCCTGTTAAGTACCGTGGCCTCCTGGACCACATAGCTGGTAAGAACTCCCTGGCCTCACTTCTAAGAGGTCCGACCAATGGAAGAGGCCTTCTGACTGACATTCGCGGGCCCCGGCCTTGACCCTGTGTAGTAAATGGCCCCCAAGACCGACACGAGACGCGCCGCTCGCTATTCCCGTCTCTGACTCCGATGAAATTCCCCTGAGAGATGGCAGTTAGATAAAACAGCCGCACCTGGCGTCGTGAATCGAGTCCAAGTAACGCCATGCATGCCGAGAGCTAACGGGACTCCTGTGCCATCTAGCGAGCAAACGACGAAGCGCTTGTTAGGCATAATTCCACGCGTTTCGGCTTAAACTTGGCACTGGCCTTTGCATTTGGCTCGGCATTGGCTTTGGCAATGGCTTATGTGCAGCTTATGACGAGCCAGTGCTAAAGCAGCGGAACATGCCAATGCTGCTAGTCTGTGGCAGAGGAACAAATGGACAGTATTTAACGGTCAAATACCCTGAGTGAGAACGTTTTCTGGGATATCCGAGTTGCCCGGGGTTTTACAATCCTCACGGAACTGAAGAAGATGACATTAGTTATGGAATAAACCTCGATGCGTAGGAGGAACGCAAAGGCCCTGGCTGGCCCATGGGCTTTTGCAAACCCATGCTTACCGAATGAGAGCCAAGGAAACACAAGAAACCGCTGTAATCGCAGAGAATCCACCCACACCGAAGACATAAAGACATAAAGACATCAGGGCAACAGAGAGCCACAACAGCTCATTGAGTTTGACGTACCTCTGGTTCCACACACATCCCCGACACTTATCTTACGACCTGACCAGCCTGAATTTAGCCATAAATAAGATGCTTAGACCAACCGAACTTTTTAAATACTCCTGGAGAGGGACTTCCTACAACTTCGTTGAAAAGTCCATTCCAATAATTCACTTCACTTTGACTAAATGACATCTGCCTCTTCAACCATCATTTTTCTAAACGTGCTATTCTTAACGTTGGCTCTAATCCCGTCTTTTGCTAATGAAGACTGGTTTCCTCTGAGCCTTGGCCCAATTTCCAGTGCTCCTTTTAGATCTACCTAGTCTATTCCTTTCATAATCTTGAATGCCCCCATCAGATCCTCTCTGAGTCCACGATATTGCAATGAATAAAAATCCAAGGCCTGAAGCCTTCCTTTATAATTTAAGGGCACGAAAAGAATGAACAATGAAAAAGGAAAAGGATGATGACAAAACGAGACTATGCCTCTCAGCCCCCACATCCATTTTAGACACATTACAGGCGTTTGCGAGTCATCATCACCCATTTCTTCTAACATGGGGACGTACCTGTTCCCTCCAAGGGCCTATCCAGCCGCTTTGGTTGGGGTGGGTGAGAAACCAAATTGGCCTCCGAAGATCGAATTTTCACCGCGGCGGTTCATCCATCCAGAGCCTGCATCGACTGGTCAGCCAGCAGAGGGAAACTGACGGCAGACAACAACCAGGCGGCCATGCCAGCTGCAAACGAGAAAAAGTCCCTCGGATCGCATCTTGACGGGTCCAATCAGCAGGCGTGCGCCAGGTGATTTATACGTGGCAGCTGACAAGATTGCGATAGCCTCTTCTCAAGCAAGAAATGGAAAGACCGGGTAGGTGAGATATGGCAAGACCAAACAAGGCACGTTCATAGTTTGACATGCCCTGAACGACAGCCGGCGACAGCGGCAGTGTCGTTAAGTGCAGACGGTGACACCGTACGGAAGAGGATGGAGCGGGTGGCGGGGCGGGCATCCATCAATCGGTGCAGTATCCGGTGCCTGTCCAATCACGTCAACAAAACGCCCGGCTGCGACGTATTGGCACGATGTTGGCAGGAACAAGTACGTCAACAATGACGTTTCGGAAATTTTCACTTCGCGACGGGATTAAGTACAGCTACGTTATGGATCCGGCGATTTTCTTGAAAAAACTGTTGAAAATGGTGAAACATCACCCATCGTGGTTCGTGGTTTGTTAGACGCTTGCTAGATGCTTGCTTAACACGCGCCTGGGTGACCGGCTAGATACCCTTTGCTCTGGTGGGGGTCAATGTGACCCTCTGAGATCTCAGGAACTGAGAAAGCTATAGACACAAAATTTACAGGGTGTCTTGACCTGTACGTAAGTCACCTAGGTCAAAGTTTGAGCTTCCTAGGCTATGACCTTTAGGTCAAATAAGGTCAAACAAGGTCAAATTACAGGTTGGTTTCTTAAGTGCCGCCAGAACCTAGGCAACTGTTTCTAAGCAAAAGGTCACAAGCCCGTTTGAGGTCAGTGACCTTGTTTGACCTTTTGAATGTCTTGGTGATTAAAATCATACAAGACTGCTCTGAGTTTTGCATTTGAATAAGCGACAAAGATCACGCCAGGCAGTATGTTCCTAAAACGAAATGTCGATCCGGTCATCTTAGGTCAATGACCTGTTCTGACCTCTAGGAAGTCGATGGAAGATGCATAATGTGGTTTCTGCCGTCAATAAACTTGAAATGAACACCACAAACTATCCCATATGGCAAGCCCTAGAGTAATAAATCAGGTTGGTTGTGACCTTGGTCTGACCTTCATACCTGACCTCAGGTAAACGTAATTTGCTTATTCAATATTTTTGGTGACAAAGAAAGTATCTCAGAGATGTATGGCTTCGTCAAACGTTCCGTTATTGTATCAGATTGGACGTTTCCCTAGAAATTGCCTTCGCTGAAACCATGGCCTGATTTTGACCTGCCATAGGTCAGTGACCTTACAAGGTACACCCAAATTGTTTTATGTCAAACGATCCGCTATTCAATTGTTGGCGCGGATACGTCGCGCCGTTTGGAAACCATCCTGGAAAAACCTTCGGGGGTCAATTTGAACCCCCACCCCCACCCGAGCGCGTGTTAAGCCATGTTGTACTCCTATCATAAAAGATCACCTTATGTGGAGAGGTCGAGAGGACGAAATAATCTCAGGATGCAAGTTCTTAGCATCACATAGCAGTTACCATACAAGGCACAAGGAGATGAGAGTCAGAAATATATCATAAATTAAACGGATACCATATAATCTCAGTAAAGCATAGCGTTTCTGATATTCAGCTGTGCTATTTTGTGCAATGACACAAATTTTATGTGCTATAACATGTTTTATTGTGCTATAAGTCCATGTACGAAACTGTACAATCCCTGCCATTTATGACATGGAGTGGACAGCGTATTTCGTGAAATGGTTATTTGCGAAGAACACCTTTTCCAGGAGAATGCTCTACAGGAAACTGACAATCACTTCCGGACTGATGGGAAGCTTCCCTCTGTACGTTTGCATGAGGACAAGAGCCTCTAGTCTATCTACGGACATCATTGGCCGGATAGCAGAACGAGACAGGTATACTTCCGAGAACACTCGCTCCACCTCTGCTGCTGACACGGGCAGGACTACCACCATCTTCAGCAGAGCAGACACGGCCAGGAAGACGTCCATGGAGCAGCGCGGCAGAGATGCGATCGCTGACTCTGGTCTTCCTTCAGGCGGCGTGCGCGTCCACGTCAGCATCTTCAGCAGAGCGGACACGGCCAGGAAGACGTCCATGGAGCAACGCGGCAGAGATGCGATCGCTGACTCTGGTCTTCCTTCAGGCGGCGTGCGCGCCCACGTCAGCATCTTCAGCAGAGAAGACACGGCCAGGAAGACGTCCATGGAGCAACGCGGCAGAGATGCGATCGCCGACTCTGGTTTCCTTCAGGCGGCGTGCGCGTCCACGTCAGCATCTTCAGCAGAGCGGACACGGCCAGGAAGACGTCCATGGAGCAACGCGGCAGAGATGCGATCGCTGACTCTGGTCTTCCTTCAGGCGGCGTGCGCGCCCACATACTGCGCCAGACCATGCACTCCGCCTCGGCCTGCGTCACCGACGCTGGGCTCAGATGTGCGTACTTCGTCCAGACAGGGATGACATCTTCCCACATACTGCGCCAGACCATGCACTCCGCCTCGGCCTGCGTCACCGACGCTGGGCTCAGATGTGCGTACTTCGTCCAGACAGGGATGACATCTTCCCACTTTGCAGCGGCGACACGGCTGGCGATCAGGAAGCTCGGCCTTATGGACTTCCGCTCACCTCTCACCGAAGCTGGCCCGGAGATTGCCCAGCAAGTGGTCCAACGCTGGGCCGCTTGCTGGATCTGGTCACCTGCTGGTCCAATGCCGGGCCACTTGCTGGATTGCTGGTCACCTGCTGGTCCAACGCTGGGCCACCTGCCGGATTGCTGGTCACCTGCTAGTCCAACGCTGGGCTACTTGCTGGATTGCTGGTCACCTGCTGGTCCAAAGCTGAACCACAAACAAGTTCACCCGATAGTAGCCTTCGACCGCATCATCCTCCAAAGCAGAAGGCATGACTTCGTCGTGCAGTATGTTTCCCCCTCTGCGAGACGCGGACAGCTTAGATCCATACCTGCGACGGTTTTCATGCCCTCTGAGAGGACCTTGGAGAGTTCCGCGTCGCCGGATCTGAGCCTCTCTAGCTCTTCCATGACTTCGCTGATAGGTTGAATGGATGGGAGCAGGTCAGCTCACCAGATCAGCACCGCTTTCTTGAAGATCTCTGCGCAGCAGCACTGGCAGACCGGACAGCTTCAGCAGGATATGAAGATTTAGCATCAGTTCCGATGTCTGCAGTCCTGCCAGATGAAAAGCAGCTCCAGAGCTTTTGTTGTTGTTCATTGGTGTTTTCGGGCGCGTTGACTGCGGTGGTGATTTTGCGCCGACAACAATGTTTTTACTTAATTAGTATGGTGTAAAAATGACTTGAAAATCAATATCTGTTAAGAACGAAAAGAGCTGTTTGGAATAAAAAAAAAGGAAGAACTGTCACCGAGCACATCCTTAATCGTCAGGGTCGAAGCCTGCGGACCAAAGTGACGTCGTCGTTCTTCGATGAGGCACGGACATGATACAATGACATGGTGGACAGTGAGAACGGCACCACACCGCTGGCATACGGGTCTGTCGGCTCCATGCAACAGATGGCCATGTGTGACATACGTATGCCCAAAACGCAACCTGCATAAAACCACTTCTTCCCACCGCACACTGCGAGAGCATGACGACCACAAGCCCAACTCGGTTTGTATCGCCCTGAGCTTATTGCCACCCACCTGGTCCCAACAACGCTGCAATTTGCTACTCAGGAAGGTCTTGACTGCCGGGTAGAAATCTCTGGCAGGGACATGCAAAAATCGGGTATACGGTGCCACCGCGGCTCGCTTAGCAGCGGCAACAGCCAGCTGGTTGCCCACGATACCGACGTGACTGGGGATCCAGCACAGGGCAACTCTCTTTCCAGCTCGGTTCAACTGTGTCAGGCGTGATAAAATGTCCTGTTTAAGGGGACATGATGGATAAAAAGACTTCAGTGCAGAGAGACTGCTCAGTGAATCTGTAAAAATGGCGCGTGAAGATTCTTCACCCACCTCTATGAAACATATTGCCTTGGAGATTGCAGTTAATTCCGCTGTGAAAACTGACGAGTGGGCCAGTAACAAGAACGATCGAGTGACGGAACCGCTGATGAAAGCACAACCCACGCCATCCGAGGTTTTGGATCCGTCTGTGTAGTATGTCAGGGTGTATCATTCATAACACGTCAGAAGCTCAAGCGCCCTGGATCTCATTATGTGTGGTGTGACGCCTTTATTCCTAATTTCCGTAAGCGAGGTGTCAATGAAGGGTGTGGTCACTTGCCAAGGAGGAGAAGCCAGGTGGCTTACTTGCTTTACGCCTCGAAGGGGAATTCCGCTCTCGAGCAATAAGGCTCTCATTCCGAAATCAAAAGTTAAAGCGTGCTGCTGCGGCCCATGACGAAGGGAACTTACAGCAGACCGCAAAAATATTGCGGAATATGTCGGATGAAGTGGGAACTGCCGCATCTTCAAGGCATAACGTATGCCGAGCATTTTCCTCCCCGTCAAAAGTGGTGGCTCGTGTGCCTCCGTTAAAAGGCTGACGAAAGGTGATGTGCGGAACGCCCCAATAGCAATACGAATGGCAGTATGGTGGACGGTATTAAGAACACGCTTGCTGGATTCAGACGCGCCATCATACACACAGCATGCATAATCCAGTTTGGAGCGGACGAGGGAACAATACAAAAGCATAAGCGTGGTTCTGTCTGCCCCATATGATGTGCGAGACACACACTTTAGCATGTTGAGAGATTTAAAGCAGCGATCGCGTAACATTTTAAGATGTGCGTTATATGTAAGGCGGCGGTCAAAGTGTATCCCAAGGTACCTGGCCAGGGCCTTATTTGGAATATAGCGACCATATAGACGGATGCTTAGGTTATCACATCGCTGGCGACGACAAAAATGCATCGCAACGGTCTTGTCGCCTGAAAAACGAAATCCGCCCATGTCACCCCATCTTTCAACGCGTTCCACAGCCAGCTGGAGACGCCGCTCCATCGCTGGTGCCCTTGCTGCACTGGTCCAAATAGTAAAATCGTCAACAAAAAGGGCACGTCCGACCGACTGGGGAAGCACATCACAAATATTATTTATCATAACTGCTAACAGCTCTGCACTTAACACGCCACCCTGGGGCACGCCGTTTATTTGTTCGTACCTATCAGAGAGGACGTTGCCGACCCGAACACGGAAATATCGTTTGGCTAAAAACCTTTGGAGAAAAGTACCTATATGGCCACGTATACCATGCATAAAAAGCTTTTGAAGAATACCATGTGGCGCCATGTGGTGTCATAGCCGGCTTCAATGTCAAAGAACGCTGTCCCCACATGCGCTTTTTCTTGAAAAGACTTGCGAACCGTAGTGTCCAGAGCTAAAAGGTGATCCACCGTACTACGGTTTTTCCTGCAGGACAGTGCTTGCTGACGACAGCCTGGAGGTCGAGGGCATTTGCCCTTACTCCTCTACAGTTCCACTGTAAAAAGACCTGTAAAGGGGGCGTGTTAAAAAGGCGATTGGAGGTCACCTACCAAAACTGACACGTCCTAAAAGAATTGAGCTGCGCCAGTTGCAGGAGCAGACGTTTCCGACTGAGAGCCTCAGAGGTTCATAATCGAACCTCTGAGGTTCGATTATGCGGGAACGTGCCCCACTCTGGAACGAATTCTGGGGCTCCCTCCGGCAGATGGAGACGGGGGACCGGCCGGGGCACGCTTCACACCAGCGTACCCAGTCCGGGGTGGCGGCGGGGGGAGGACCCATCGGCGGGCCTCTACCGGGCGTCTGGTGGTCAGTGGGGGCCTCCACTGGCCTTCTCGGCGATGGTGTACGACTGCGATGAGTGGGCTCCTTGCTTGCACTGGACAAACGATTGGCCGCCTTAGCCCTCTCCAACTCGGCCAAGCGGGCCCGCTTGGCGTCGCGGGCGCGCCTGTCCGCCTCATGCCGTTCCATCGTTTCCGCTGCTCGTCCACACAAACTCGCCAAAGTCGCCGGAGGCGACGAGGGCAGCGGAGTGCCAGACGGCGAGGACGGCCGAGCCCGCGGACCATGGCCGCGCCTGACCACCGTCCATCCCTCCTCCTCCCCCGCCCGCAACCCCGACGACACCTGAGGGGCCGGCGGCACAGCGTTGGTCGAGCAGGACGCAACTGAAGGACCAGGAGGATCCGACTGGGCGGGAGTTGCCCGCCCCGCCGGCACCACAGACAAACCGAAGGATCGCAGGAGCGTGATGAGTTGGACCGCCGACATGTGATTGATGCTGGTGGACTGTAAGACAGAGGTTTTGGATTTTTCGGCATAAGATACTTTGGGGTGATTAGCCTCATACTGTTCACGCGCCTCGCGGAAAGAAATGTTCTTTGAAGTTTTGAGTAATATAATTTCCTTTTCCTTCATGAAGGCTGGACAACTTCGGTCAAAAGTTGTGTGCGGTACCTGCCCCGTGTCACAGTTCACGCACCAGGGCGGCACAGAAATGCACTGCTCTCCCGAATGCTCGAAAGATGCACACTTCCCACAGACAGCTCGATTGCGGGAGTGTGGTTTTGTATGACCAAAGCGCTGGCATTGAAAACATCGCATCGGATTCGGAACGAAGACTCTGACTTTGACAACGGTGTAGCCAATGCGGATATCAGACGGTAGATCAGGCCGGTTAAATGTCAGTATAATGGTGTTTGTAGGGATTTGGTCATCACCCCTCCTGGTCGTAATCCTGCTCGCTGCGGTGGCCCAAAAGATTCCCAATTCTTCGATGATTTCCTCCTCACTGACGTCACGAAGGTCATAGCAGTTTATGATGCCCTTCCAGAATTTTTTGGTATGGTGCGGTGTGGACCGTGACTGGCACGCTCACGTCTCGTTTTCCACCCTCGGTTCTCGCGGCGTAAACAAATTCACTGGCTGCCATGGCTCGAGTCGCATTGGTGCCGTTTGCGAACTCCACCTCGATCGCGCCATCTCTCAGCTTATCACAGCGGATGACTTTTCCGAACCTGTCGCATCCGGTTCGGCGCTGAAACGGTGAAAGCGATGCTAGGATCTTCACATCACTCCGGAAGACAAGAACGCGTGGGGCAGATGGAACTGACTCCTCGCTGCGCCCGAAGTTCATCGCATTCCATGCCCCTCTCGGGGGGCGGGTGTTTTGGGGGTTTGTAGTTGCCATGTGCTTAAATTGCTAATTTCGGCACCGCGGCTCCCCACCCACCTCGGAGTCCAACTGGGGGACGGCCCAACACTCCCTTGGGAGGTGGTCACCGCCAGGGTTACCCCGGTGCTATCCGGAGCGAATGACGCCTCCCACACGGCCAAGTGTAACCGGGGAGACTCCTCCCCTTCCTGACCGTGGTTCAGCGCCGCCGCCCCTTGATCCCTTAAGCCGCTGCGCGCCGCCAGGCGCCCCAAATGGAGACCCGCAAGGAGCACCCAACCGCAACGCGAGCGACAAGCCGCTAGACCCTTATGGGGGCCCACGGACTCCCCACGCCCCCGGATATCCTGTCCAAAGGGGATTTTTGGGACGCGCCGTGACTAACCCGTACGACGCGTCCCTCAGCCACCAGGATCCGATCAACCCAGGGACGCGGGCGAGGGGGCACGGCAACCCCGATAAAACGAGGGTTAGGAGTGACGAGTGGGCCGGATGCAGGAAAGCGGGCAATGGGAAGGGAGCGGGCGGGACAAGGAGCGGGAGCTCACGTACCGGCAGGGTCGCCACGCTCTGAGAGGAACAGCTTACGCTGTCCATCCGTTACCGGAGCTGGGACCCGAGGGGGCGCTAGTCCCCTACACCGGCCGAAGCCGGTGCCCTTGTGGGGCAGCTCCAGAGCTTGCCCTTTCATCTTGTCACGTAATCAACTCCTGGAGGGCTGAGATGATAGTTGCTCCCGAAACCTCTCCATTACAGTGTGCCTCTCCACAAACCTCGTGGAACACATCCTCAGCAGCTTGTGCTGACCAGACCCAACTTTAGTCTGCGCTACGCAAAGCACGGCACCTTTCCGATCCGACTGTCACAGAAGTCACAGGGACTTCAGGAACGCCGAAAGCGTGGCTGAAACCCCGCACCTTGGTAATCTTCGATGTCACCAATTTGACACAGGGGGAGGCGCAGTAAAAGTAACCCGCTTCTCGGGAGATCTCTTTGTATTTCTGACACGACTTTTATCGGCTTGCTACACATAGAGGCAGCTCCAGCGTGATACTGAGCGACACACGTCTTCGAACGCGGGTTTGGCTCGAAAAGGTTCTTCCGCACAACTGTTTGATGTAGTCGCCGCTCATTTTCTACTCACCATCGATTTTTCGCATTACATTGGACTGTTTCTGGTAGCTGTGTCCAGATTCTGATGCAATTTCGTGAAAGATCTCTAGGGACGGTTTGTTTTTTCTTCGTGATAGCTGAAATCCGTACAAAACTGGCAAGCATGCGCACAAAAGCATCGACGTACTTCCGTGTATACCAAATATAGCACATGTGGAACAATGATCATTGTTCCACATGTGCTATTATCACCGGCGGCTTGCAGGTTACTTACGTGATCATAACAAGAAATATTGTAATCTATATGGTCTGCCCTCAGGTTGGTCCGTGGGGCGAGGCTAAGCCTAGCAACTCTTTGAAAATTCAGCACAAGTCCTACAGGCGAGGGCGTAGTTCCGCAAAATGAATGGAGTGGGGATGGAACATGACGCGACGATCCATCGAAAGACGCCAACAAATCCCGGATCTGGCACACCTGCTTCCCAAAGTTCTCGAACACATGAAATCCAAAAGTCCAAAACTTTGCTCTGCATAAAAAACATGGGTGCACTGTTGAAAAAAACAAATCTAAAAGCGCACATGACCCCGCTTTCTTCATGCAATCTAACGTTGCTGGTTGGCGTATAACCTGCAGCGTTTGTCTGCAATGTGTGCCGTTCAAAATGCGTTTCAAAGTGCCTATATGCATCGACATGAAGACGCTCCAGCTGTCAAACGGATACACACCAGAGGCTCCCCTGCGTGTCAAAAGAGGAGGAGGGGGGGGGGGGAGGAGAGATCACTAGCAGAACATCGATATGTTTCCGATTTTTCTTACCATGCTGCGTCCACAGCCATATTGTCTAGGTCCGTAAGGTTTGGAGGTTTTCTGTCAATTCCTCCCTGTGGCGATGCCCTCCATAGAAATCAGCATATTTTTCAATGTTCTACAGGGTACCCTCTCAAGCAGAGGCGGCATCACGGATTTTGAGTGCGGGGGAGCATTTTCCAGGTGATTTCCGAGACACGTGGGGCCTCTTCACACGGGGCTTCCTGCACCGCGTCGCATTCAGGGGGGGGGGGGGGGGGCAAGGGTATCTGCCATTTCATCAAACAGTTACATGCATGACATCCAAGTAAAAAAACTGTCCACAGTTAAAAATCTTGAATGGTGCCCTCTAATTTTTCGGAAAAGAATCTTGCTAACCTAACACAGGGCTTCCCGTTCGAGGAGGGCTCCCAATGCAAATTGGGGCTTCCTTATCCGTAACAACAAGATGCTTACAATTCACTAATGGACCTCTAAATCTAGCACAGGGGCGTCGCTATCCCAAAACAGAGCATCCTGATCCAGAACCGCGGCCATCCCTCTTGTCCCATAAATTGGGCCTCCTAAGCAAAGAGGATGCCTCCTACACCATAACGAGGGGCTCCTAGTTTGTAATGGGGGCTTCCCGAGCCAGCAAAAGGATCTCCTTAACACAACATTGGGTCTCCTGATTCAGATGATTGTCCACTTTATTCATAGTGGTGTTCTTATTACCGTGCAAATGGGTCTCGTGATGTAGCGAAGGTTCTTTTGAGCCGTGTTTATCACTTTCTAGCTCACTTATTTGGGCCGCTTTATCTAAATTTTGGTATTATGCATGTGATAACAATGATGGTAAAGGGGTATACTCTTTTTTCAGCGGGAAGGACAAAACATGCTACTGCTCCCCTGCATTGCTGCTCCCCTGTAGCTGCTCCTCACTACCTGGCGGCAGGGGAGCAGCTACTCTCTGCCCCCATGTTGAGCCGCCTCTGTCATCAGAGAAATATGAGATATACATATGGGATAAACCTATACAAATAGGAGACAGTTCATTTTCCTTTTCATGGAAAACTGGGCACCGGATTGATTAACTTTCACGGGGCATATGTGCATCCCTCCAAATTTTCCGAGGGAGGAAGCCGCATCCCTTCCTCCCTCGTCCCATACCCCAACACTCGGATGTCGATACCCACCACCTATAAATCCTCCACGGCCGTCCACGGCCTCAGCTCCACAACGCACCGCGCGCACGCGACGCCGCGTCGTCGGCGGTCTGCTGTGTCGCGCCGCTGCGCTCGTGCCCCTCCCCAGCCACGGTCACGGGTGTTTACCTGCTGTGTTTGCCCCGGGGGCATAAAGACGTCCACCAAGACGACGGTGATTGATCAAACACGGCTGCACTGCGGCCAGTAAGTGGTATGCTGTCCTAAGACGAATTTTTCGGTCAGTGCGAGTGCGATGGTCAGTGAGGGACCACTAGGCCGTTGGCGGTGTCTGGTCAGCCTCGACAACCGCTGAAGGGCGCACAGTGCAGCTGTCAGACAAGGGCTCAGGGGTAAGCCAGAGACGCATAACACGCGGTGCGTGCTTCTGCGCTGCATCTGAAACCACGCTCCATTTGCAGAGATGTAGATTCAACAGTCTTAAATCCACTGAAAGATCATTGGTTGATTATTGCACTTAAAGGGCATGCTCCACTTTTGAAGATGTTGGAGCGGTATCAGATATGATTAAATAAGCTCACTTATAATTGTTGGTATACTTTTAAGTGGAAAGACTGCCCTAGACAACATGCTTTCTCTGTTTAGTAATTATGCTTCTCAATACGTCACTGTTTGAACGAATCCTGCAGAACATTTATTGGGAGCCTATTGACTATCGTTATATCTAGAAGTCGTGCTCACTAATACCAAATATGAACGACTCGACAATTATAGCTTTCTTGGCCTTGATCGCGGTGTGGCTAATGAAATGGCAGCGTTTGAATAAAGCTATTATGGTGTCATGGATGCTGGGGAACCTTGAAATAGCCTCAAATGAAAAAGTCTGCACATCTTCGCGGGTATATAGCTCAGAAAGTAGAAGGGTTCATGTCACAGGAAGGGCAGGGTTGTGAGCTGCGCCGAATGATCTTCAAGATGAATTTTTCAGTTAAAAACACCAGGCAAATATGAAACACTCCCTTTAAGGCCATTTAAAAAGTGCAGTGCAGAACTACATAAAAATGTATTTTCGGGCCAATGCTTAAGGCTTTCAGTCAAACCACTTGAAACCAAAACAAATGTTCATAGTTGGCGGGAGAAGTGTGCTGCCCAAACTTATCCATTCATCTGCCGATTATCATTCAGCCCCTCCCCCCTCAGCAATCCCCTGCAGCTGTTGTCTACATCCCAGTTGTCTATCTTGTTTCCGGTGGTCGTCACGCGCCGTCTCGGCCCGACCTTGAACACGTGCAGCGAGCTGATGGGGAACTACTTGTACTCGAGACGGGAGGATGGCACGGTGGTGTGAGTATAGACCTAACACGCCTCGTGTGATATGAGGCTTTTCACGCCCGGTTACGACACAGTATCTTCCTCTTATATGCCCTCTTCTTGGGAGCACTTGCATCAAAGTAACAATGACCGATTATCTACCTTTTATATTTTGCTGTTAGTGCTGTTAAGAATTATATATATATATATATATATATATATATATATATATATATATATATATATATGTAAACGTATAGAAGGTTTTCTTTGAGGTACTGATCACAAAAAGCTCAAAGTGGTGCTTCCAGCCCATAACAGTTATCAATGGCCCTAAGGAGATCATGCCGTCGTTATGACGACGGTGGTTGTCATTACAACAACGACCACGACAACCGCAGATGTTGCGGACTCGAGAATACACTCTTGGGCTATAAAAAAGAAGTGCAGTGCTATCACATAGCGTTACCAGTGTAATTTGGACTGGACAATGACCAAAATGTATTTCCTTTTATATCTTGAACGGACTCCAGTGGCAATACAATGACATATCATTGGGCTGAAGGGTCCCGACGATTCACCATATGTTTTGGAAATACACCCAAAGGTGAGGCATTCCCCGCCATAGTGATAAGGATTGCAGGCCAAGTGGGTGTTTGATAGAAAAGTCCTTATCACCAATGTTTGGCGCGCCCAATGCCAGCGGCGCACCAAGTGAGCCGTCGCGTTGCCATTTTTCATTTGAATCGATCTCGGCATGACACCAGAACAACTCAGGTCATAGGACTTAGATAAGCTTAATCACCTACAGAATATGGTTTCTTAAAGTCAAAACCCTATAAACAGAACAAAACTTAATTCACTAGGTCTCATTTTGTGGTTGTGGACGAGCGAGGCGCTTACGTAGGCGATTTAGGCGATAGGCACTGCTCATGAGCCCGTGGCTTGTGATGGGCTATCACGTGCGCGGGTGGCCAGTGGAGTATCCGTCGCTCGGGTGGAGGTGGGGCTCAATTTAACCCTCTGAGACCTAAAAAAACTAAAAGAGCTAGGTGCAACACCTTCACAGAATCGGTTGCCCTATGTGTGAACTCATTTTTCTCGGAGGTTAATGTTTCCAGGTCGTGATCTTGGGTCAAATAAGGCCAAACATTGTCAAATTTCAAATTGGTGTTCAAGGCACCCCCAGACCTCCTCATGCAACCGTCTTGAGCTTAGATACCTATTGTAAGCAAAGGATCACTGATTTTCACCTGAAGACAAAGACCTTTTTACGTTTACAAGGTCAAGGTCACCAAAACCTACGAGATTTCCTCCATTTTGCCATCCGCACGAGAGTCAGGAATTATGCTAGGCGGTATGCCTCTAAAATTCCTCATCTGAGTCATTTTAGCTCATTGACCCAATCTGACCTTCAAGAAGTCCATGTAGCATGTCTTTTGTCGTGTCTGTTACTAATAGATTCGAAATAAACACCAGAAACTGCCCCATGCAGTAACCTCTCAAGTAAAAAAGCTGGTCAGTTTTAACCACGACCTATACTGGACCCTAAGCCAATTAAGATTGTTTTGATGATGAATTATATTATTTTGTTGCCTAAGAAACTATCTCCGAGATCCATCGCTTTGTATAGCACTCCGCCGCCGCATGAAATCGAACGATTCCCTTACCTGGCCATCGCTGAGTAGTTGGCTGGCTAGATCGCAGACTTTGACCTGCCATAAGGTCAGCGACTTTGCAAGGTACATCTAATTGTTCATGCTAAAAGATTCGCCATTTGAGTGCCTACCATGCAAAGTATGGCGCGGCTACGCTGCGGCGTTCGGAGATCATTCTGGTAGACCTTCTCTGCCAACATACCTTGTGGATTGACCCGTACGTAAACTCAATGTTGTCAAAATTTTGGGCTTCCTAGGTCATTAACTTGGGGTCAGATAAGGTCAAACAAGGTCAATCTCCAAATTGTTGTCGTAGGTGCCGTCAAGCCTCCTCATGTAACCGCCGTGAATCTCGATATCCGTTCTAAACATATCATCAGTGGGGTCCAATTAACGCCAGTGAGCTTGTTAGATCTGTTTAAGGTCCAGGTGACCAAGTATCCTTTGCCATTCGGATAAGTGTCAAGGATTACGTTAGACGGTATGATCCTAAAAAAATGTTAGCCGGGTTCATTTACGTCAGTGACCTACTCAGACCTTTCAAAAGTCCATGTAACACGTCTGCTGTGGTTCCGGTCATTAATCAATTCGAAGTGGACACCAGAAACCACCAAATAAACCAAGCCTTCACATAAATAGTTCTGACCTCAGCCTGACCTTTACCCCTGAACTTGGGTAAATGTAATTGGTTATAATTCCAAATGCAATTGGTTTCTTGCCTCGGAAACTGTCTCAGACATGAAGGAATTCGTCTAACACTGTCATTGCTTCACATTGAACAAAACCCTTCAAATGCCCTTCACAGACAGCCATGGCCTGACTTTGACCTGCCATTGGTTAAGCACCAATTCATTTATTTACTATTGAAAGGGCGCAAAAACTTTTATTTTAAGGGACACCACCATTTCTTTGCTTTCCATTCTGTCCAAAGTCTGGATCGACACCTTCGGTGAAACGGTACCACAAAACCTTCATTGCGGAATATCATAATCATCATTTAAGCAAACACTCTATTCAAGGGGCACCACAATGGGTCCCAAATTGTTTTTTCCAAGAGGCAAAATGTTCATTGGCACCGCATTGTTCGTACCTCTCCATGGGCTAAATTCGGCATCAACCCATTCGGCGACAGACACCAAAGCTGTTTTGGTGCGCCACAACTTTTATTTTCAGAAGGCACCAAATCCAAACAGGTCATTTCAACGATCCGAAAACCAAAATCACCATCAACTTCTGTGCCTTCCACCCTGGCGAAATTTTAAGTCGAACCTCTTGTTGAACAGACATCCGACGCCCTGATTTCGGACATTACGACCTGAATTTTGCAGAGGAAGTCACCTCTAGCGAGACACCACGGAGGCCTCCAAGACCTTTAATTTCGAGTGGCATTAAACTCTAGAGGGTACAAAAAATGCCCGATTATTTATTTCCACCAGAAGCGAAGGGCGCCACTATCGGTGGGACAGAGCCACGTGACCTGCCTTAGGTCTTAAGGTCCCGAGGTCCCGAGAAGCCCCATAGACTCCGAAGGAACGACGATGAAAGGTCCGATTAAAGGGTTCGAAGGGCAAACCGTGGAATAAAGGGACCTCAACCAGGAGACAATACCGAACGCTGTCTTGCGCCGGGCTTGGCTCTGGGGCCCCTCCCCCAAGTCGGGGCAGGGCCGGGCCGGCAAATGTTACTACGAAAGATCGATCATTGGTCGGACCCCTGTGGTGATCCGGGGCTCACAATGCCCAACAAGAAGCCCCGTGTCGGCGATTAGCCCAAAGTCGGCCATAGTCACATTTGTCAAACAGGGACAGGAGCGGGACCTGGAATGTCGGAAGGTCTCTTGTGTTGGTCAGGACCCTCTTACCAATGACAGGAGACATGAGTAGTGATGATGCACTTCCAGCGGTCCGCAGCGGCGGTCCATATAATTATTGGGGGGAGGCAGCCCAATATTGAAGGACCATTGCCCCTTCCAAAAGAGATACAAAGTTCTGCCTCTGCTAGCAACGCCTGGGTTGAGCAGCTGCCAGTAGCCGGTCTCGCGTATGCTTGAATCTACCTAAATGTAGAGGTGGACACGGCTACGGCAAAATGGGAGAGGCATCTCTTTGTCCCTTTTTTACCAAGCGCTTAACAGGAATGCGAAAGTGGCCCGCAAAGCTTTACTCACAGCCCAAGACATTTAAAAGGACAGGCTACCGCATTAGCTGTAGAAAAACGGTGATGATGATTTGGGCTTTGGGACGCACCGACTACGTTGGTCAAATGGCAGCTGTAGAAAAACAAATACCAATCAAGGAGTATTGCTCTTTAAAAAAGTGACGATGATACCCAGCTGTGAGCAACTGCCTGAAGCATATCTATCCACTCAAGGCATTTTTTGTGTGCAAATCAAATGTCACTGGATCTAAAGAACTAAAAGATGACATTGCTGACAAAGTTTCCGAAAAGCCTCGTTTCTTTTAAAGAACACAGCACGACGATCCACGGTCGGTCCGGGTGGCAAGCGGCAAGCGACGAATCTGCCGATCGCAAGTGGGAAGCCGACACCGCCACATTGACAGAGGCCTACATTATGATATATTTTTAAAAACACAAAAACGCATTTTCATGTGGTTAGAATTAGACAAGAAACACTTAGGTGTGAGTTTCACGCTGCTTCTTGGCGTGGTTTCGTAAATATTGGCTTGGATATGTGACAGAGTGCGATCCCCAGGATTTTTTTTTACCTGGCATGGTGAGGTCCTCCATTGACCTAACAGCATCAGACGTAGCATCGATTGTGGGACTTGTTGACAGAAACCTACTGCTTTTGGATCTACCGTTCTTAGTTTTAAGACAGGCATCCACCCCCTCTTCCTCCCATCAGCCTACGTTATGAAAAAGGGCCAATCGGAGCGATGGTTAAATGAAGCGTCCCACCTTTGGGGCATGTTTCAAAAACGTCCCCCAGTGAAACCTCGGGACAACTTACGCCTAATGATTACACCGGGTAGTGCTACTACAGTATCGTCATAACATGGCAATGTTATCAATTTTATCATTTTCGAGTCCAGATTACGCTGTCAACGCCTTGTAACAGCATTACGCTTCTTCCCCTGCGGTCACGAACACCGCCGCCATGACAACTACTGTGCGCACCTCTGCTGGTGCGATTAAAAAAGTTTGTGACTGGTCCAGCGAGCAAGAGTTTGTTACCGAGAAGTTGGTTGCTTGAACCTTGAACCAGTGCGTCACATAAAACATGTGATGCTCCCATTTCCAAAGCCATAGTGTGCCTCGAAAAAGGTCACTATGGTCAACGTCATAGGGAGAAATCAGAGCCATGGTATAACGCTTCATTGAATTCGCGGGATAAAAGCTTGATGTTCGAATATATGTGTGTCTGAAACAGAGTGTTCCAAGCTTTCGTAGCAATTATTTCACACACCTTTTGACGCATTATTTATAGAGCATGCACATTAGAAAAAGTAAGGCAAATGAAATGTTTTACTCTCATTTCAGTGAGCAGGAAGTCAAATTATACTTTTCCAGCAGGATCGGCTACTTCAAATAAAAATCCTGAGTTGTTCATAAGGAATTTGGGAAAACTGGCACCTTGATAAAATTGTACGCCTCTGATGTAATCAAAAGTGAAAATATAAAAAGGTGGGATACTCCCTGTACTGCATGACCAGTGAATTTTCTTACGGGATTTTCGATAAAAGCGTTGAGGATAATACATGATTATTTAAGGCATTGTCCACGCCAGTCCTGATGCTTACATGTCATTTTGGTGAGTTACCTAACCGGTCTCCAACACGTGCCAGTTGGTCATGAAAAGGATGAATTGACGTTTGGCATGTGTAGGCAGGTAAGAATGTTCTGCGTATATTGGCCTGCTAACCTTTTGTTGGTCTTTAGCTTCCAGCCGATCTCCTTCATATTTGTTATCCAGCATGCCAACAGCCGAGGAAAGTCCTGCTTGTTTAGACGACCTATGGCTTCGGAACCGGCCGGAGTAGTTATCCAAAACTGACCATTCAAGAATCGTTTGTGAGAACTATGGGTTTGTTAACACGCTCTTTCTAAAATCCGGTGCTGCGCTCCACTGGCTAACAGCAACGGCCACATCTGCTTTGGTGTCATGTACGTCCTGCTCATCTTGTTTCATCGCCGAAAGGCATTTCGCACTAAGGCGATCTTGAAAATCGATTAAAGTTTGGAAATTTTTTCATATAATGTCAATTTCATATCAATCAGTCAGATAAACTTAAACTATGTTTCCCTCAACAGTGACAAGTATATTTGTCTTTTGTGGTGTGTTTGGCGCGCAATACTGACTGGTGGTATCTGAATGTCAATCCAATGGCAAAACACGGCTAGCGACAGCGATAGTCGTCAGCGATTCCACATCCGTCAAATTGTGACAGCAGAATGTGCTCCAGATAGGCCCCCTCGGTAGTCCAGGGTGCGCAACAGCTGAACCTGCTGCAAGTCGTCAATCAGCAGGTCGCTTGTCCACGGCATGCGCGTCATTTTCCAATAAACCATTTTCAACTTCGGGACATAAATTGAGGTGGCTGGTGAGATCCGGAAGTAGGTTAGGTCAAACTCATCAGTTCAGCCGGCCCCAACCGATTCTAGAAAGTGACTCCTGGTCGACACCTTGTATAGCTGGTGACTCCTGGTGGTACACCCTGGCACCTGGTACCATGGACGCTCGTCAGATTCCTCTTCAACCAGCGTGTGCAGCACCAGAAAATCAGCGTCATGCTCGCCAGGTAAATGCCACATGCCAACGCATGACCAACTAAGTTTTCTTCAGTCATGCTCCGACGGCATTGGGAGGTTTGCGATAAGAAGCGATCCACCAATGGTCACACTCATGATGTGATATAACACACATGGTCAGTACATACGCTGACCAAATGTAGCTACAGCACATTCATCACATCCACAGGTCATACAGGACAAGTATGAAGAAGCGGCAAAGGAACGGCGTAAACTCACTCTCACTCTGATCATTCTACCTACTCACCCTTACACATCACAGGAGGCTTTGTCCTTATCCTGCACTTTGGCCGCAGCTAGAAATCATACACAATCAGGGGTGTCAACGTTTGTCGGGATCCCGTGCTTAAATGCTGGTTTGAGCCAGCCACTGCTCCTCACAGCTCCCTGATGTGGGGACTTTTTATGTGTGCAAAACAGGAGTATTGGATATATGAAATGCAGAACATTTACCTAAAGTGCCTCTGCCCTAAGTGCCTAGCTGGAAGCGGCAGCATAAATTTCATGTTATTTTTTACCACATATAGGTTACCCGCATGCCTTTGCCATTCCAACTATGTTATGAGTTGATGAGTTTGCTGTTATTGACAGTTTTTCACACGATAGCTCATAGATGGGGACAAAAATCACTGCAGTATGCGGCAGCTTTTAAGTTAAATGTGACTGGTCGCATTCATCAGTATACACAGCTTACTATACATAAACAGAAATTTCGTTCGTAGACAGTTTGTTTTCAGTATGTCTCTATTCGCCGGATTATGCAATCGGGGAGGGGCAGTGAACAGATGTAAGTCAAGTTAAGCGTGCCGCAGGCCGAATTTGGACCAAAATCCGGAAAGGAATCGGGTTTTGAAAATGGGTCAGGTCAGCCTTGCAGGCTAAGCGCCCTCCTCCAACTCATCTGAAGAAGAGAAACTCCGCACTCGAGGTATCTGATTACTTTGTGCACTTTCAGGTGCATCATGTACCGATCGACTCAAAATGAAGTGCTTGATGGTGTGTGGTTGTTGTACCATGGATCATTTTTGCTTTATTTTGGTATGTAACCTAGCTAAGGAAGGCGTGGATTCGAAAGTTTTCGGGCGTTTCATAGCTTTTGCACAGGTTTTGTCTTTTGCGCTAGGTCGATTGACGTGTCCTCGTGATCGATCTAACACGGACCAGACCGGCACCACTGACTCGCTTGTCACCCAATAGATGGCAGGCAGCGCTTTGGGTAGTTTATCGTATGGCGTTTAAACTGCAAATTGTCTTTGCGTTAGCAAATAGTCAATTCTAGCACGTCACATTTTATTGGATGTTTCTCCTTGGCACAGTTCTAGAAAATTACCCGACAAATGGTTACCACTATGATAATCATCCACGGAAGTTCTCCATTTACAGATTTATAAAATTTTTCCCCAGTCTCATCACGGGTGCGCCATGCATAGCAAATGGTAATAGTTAACCTTGGCGAAAAAGGATTGCCTGTCTTTTCCAGGCTATGTTATCTATCCAGCACTCTTTATCGGCCTGAAAGACCATCTCCGATTATTATCCGTGTTCGCAGTGCTGGGCGCCAGTCCGAAACAACTCGACATTTCGAATTATTCTCCAAGATTAGCACCAGCCGAAAGAGGTGCAAAAATCACTGTAAGCAAATGCCTTGCTTGCACAATGGCTGTAGTCGTGGTGTTTGAAGTCTGCTGCCAGTGCTTACGAGCTTCCATATCTGAAGACTACTCGCTGACGTTAACAACACGTGCGTCATAGTTAGGAGTGAATTGTGTGAAAAGTATTGAAAACGTTGTGGGCTTACCCGAACACCTTGACCTTTGATCAAAAATTTGAAAGGGGACAAGGTCCGGGGCGGTTAAGATATCTAATCAATGGAAGGGAGCTCTAAGAAATGAATGCTACCGATCGATATAAATAAATCAGCCACATACTGGCTGCTGACAAATAGAGGGGTCCCGCGCGGTGCAAATTGCTGACCCGGGCTTTGTCCGCTGGCTGACGCTGAGAATCCCAACCAATGTAAAACGCTGGCCTACTTTGTCTCTACTTGGGAATGGGTCTGCACACCTATATCGAAAGGAAACCGATTGTCGGTGCTGATGGTGCCTGGCTGACATATCAGCCCTTATCGACTCAGGAGGCCCCGATCGGTGCAAAGGGCCCGCTGGATGCCATTGAAGTGCCCTCCGCCGGGTCCACAGGGGCGGGTCCCTGAATGCGAACTATGCACGGCTTTTTGGACACTTCGGACCTTCAGATCTTATTCAGGTATCCAGGTAGATATCATATCAGGCCCTTATTCGTCGGCTCCGAGGGGCTCTTCGGGCCTCTCGGAACCTAGGGGAGGAACAGGTGCCTTCTTGAGCCCTTTCCCCTGCCTGTGTCACTTGGTAAGACCAGTTCCTATACAAAGAATGAGCGTTTCGTGTCAGCATTGAACATCACAAGTTTTTCGGCCCTCACATTGCTGCTTCGACGGTGTGGTAAAACGCCATACTAGTTTAGTTGCACATCGCCTTGGACGGCACGTGGCTGTCGGTGCCGAGGTAACATGTCGGACGGCCGTTTAAAAAATTATCCAATGCACAATCAGCCTGGTGAGTCCGGTCAGTCAAGAGTCAGCCAGTCGCTCCTGAACAGTCCAAGGCGATGACGCGTTGTGTCGGGATCAGTCAGAGCTGCCATTGTGCAATTCCGAGTCCACTCAACCACGTATGGTCAACATTTGCCTTTGCTCAGAGCGGGTCCAAGTCCTTCCTTAAGCCTGGAATCGCCTACATTACGTCGGTGTCAGTCTTGACCGAGTCATGGCTCTTCCCCCACCCCGCCAGACGGGAGGGGAGGGGCTGATGGGCGCGCGAAGTCGGCGGTCGGCGGCGGCGGCACGCGCCTGTACCAGCCCCGGATCTCCCCGGGGCCAGAGCCACGCGACGCCCGGTAATTCGCAGCTAGCAGCCGCCGGCGCTGCTAGGTCGCGGTCGTCCTCAACGGCTCAGCACCGCTGCTGTCCGTCCTCAGCCGCACAGCGCCGCTGCTTAGCGTCACTGCTCGGCATGTCTCACGTGACCATGGCGTGATGGTGTCCTCTGTCCCACGTAACCAGTACTGACTTCCCCTCCTTCACCACATGGGTGTTGAGCACACTCGCGGCGCCTACCGGTCGTTCAGCCGTTCAGCCGTACCCGGTCTTCTCCCCACTGTCCTGTGACCGGCCACTGACCGCCGCGTGACCGCGCTTCGATTCCTCGCTCGGCCGGCGTGCGCCCTGACCTCGCCTCTCCCCCTTACTCTGCGGCACCATGGGTAACACCGACAGCGCGGTGGCCAGTGGCGTCAAGAAGCAAGCTGGACCAACCACACAGGATGTCTACAAATTCGTCGACATCAAAGGTTAGCAAATTCATCGGTATGAAAGGTATCGTACTGATGCCTGCGAACATTTTTCTTACATGATAGTGTTTGAAACTGATTTTCGTGCATGTATTGACGTTTTGTCTGCATTTATTTGGGATGTCAACACATCCCCCGCTCAATGATGACTGTAACGCGTCCATCGTCGTCACCGCCAAAAGAAGCAGCAACGAACATGAAATACATCGGGATTGCAAAATCACGTGGGTGATAAGATAAAAACGTCTAGGTGAGCGTATGGGACATGGTGCGTGAAGAAATTGTGCACTCTGTTTTCGTGCAAGACGATATGAAGGCTGCGAGCTCAGCGAAACAATGTGCAGTGGTAGACGGCTGCTCACTTTCTGTGGAGTCTAAAGTAATGATATTGTTTTATCCCAGCAAAACTTAGCCCTGTTCACGCTAGCGTTTTTCGACTGGTATCTAATTTGGTGTCGCCGCATTTTGCCCCGCCGTATTTTTGACCCCGCCGCATTTTTAATATTTGGTGTGTATACTTAGTGATTACGTAAGTTGTTAAGCGCAGTTGCGAGGAACATTGTTCACGTAGATAAGACAATAGTGATGACCTTATTCATCCGAGGAAAAACAGGAGAATGGAGATAGAGATGTGTTCATATTTCGGCAAGATGTCTTTATCGACATAATAGCAGAAGTGAACTTAAAATTACCTACCGATGATCCTACTAGATTTTTCAGCTTAGTTCTTTGAAACAGCGAGCCGCGGTTTTCTAAGGACATCAGCATTCAGGGGATTAAACAAGGAGCAATTGACAGCCATTACCACTACACAGTGCGTATCTAACTAAGAATTAGAATAGGCAAAAATTGTGCACATGCAAACCATTCATCTAATTATTTATTAGCATTCAGTTCTTAGTTAGATATGTACTGTATCGTGGAAATGGCTGGCAATTGCTCCCTGTTTAATCCCCCGAATGTTGGTGTCCTGTAGAAACTGTGACCCGCTGCTTAAAAAAAGAAGAAAAATCGAGCAGAATCATCGGCAAGCAATTCTGAATTTACTTATGCTTTGTTTCAATAAAGGCATGTTGCCAAAGTACCAGCGCGTCTTCATTTGCATTTCCCTGATTTTCTCCGATGAATATGGCTCTTAATACTGTGTTATCTATATCTTCTTCATGATTTGACAGAATTCACAAACGGTATCTTCGTTTTTCTCGTACGACATCTTAAAGTGGAGATCCCTGGGTGAGAAGTCAATTTCCCGCGCTGGGCACGGTTGTCCCAGACGCCCCAGCCGGGCGCTGGTTAACTGTGTATGAGTTATTCAAAGACGCTTCATGCATCGTTCTTTCCTTTTTCCATCCGAAGATACCATGGGTCGGTACCCACCCCCGCTCAGTCAGGGCAAAGTTGGCGCGGTCCATTGTTACGGCGTGAATTCCAATCATACGTTATCTAACACTACCAGGCAGATTTTCGGATCCACCTTTTTGTACCCTTGGTTGAGTCTGATGCGTGGAGTCAACTGCATTTTGTCGGTAGCGTTTATTCACACAATTAACATTTTGTTGCCTTGTTGCAAACCACGTCTATGTATGAAAGCGGTGGCTCGCCACGACTGACTCGTAAATTCAGATCGTGCCAAGCATAAGCATACAGTTTCTCGGTTTTGCTGGACGACCCCTGGCCCGGGTATTCGTCGTGTCGACGCCCAGAATAACGGCTCCCTGTTCAGGTGGCGAGGTCGGGGGCGGTTTGGTCCAATACCCGGCACCCTCCCTCGTGTCGCTCCATCTGGCACCGACCGGCACAGCGGCCGGCCCACCCGCCACTGGTTGCCAGGGTTTGAATTTGTGAGAATACGGCAGGAGAGGCCGTTGTCAGCATTCAATCACGTGTCGGCCTGGGCACCACCTCGGGCCAGGGTTGTACGGTTTGCAGTATTTGTGAGCTGTCTTTACTCTTTGAGCCATAAGGCATATTTTGTTGTGATCATATAAGTGACTTACTGAGCTTGACTATTGGTTGTGACTTTTGTCGATGCTCTCCACATGCTTTATCTGAAATTCTCACTCCATCACCGCGAATCGGAAGCTCCCTCCTGATGTCACCAGCATTCACTAACCTACCTGCATTCCACCGCTGACCTCTGACCTCTGGCTACGCAGACCTTCGTTCATAATTTGCTTGCAATGACATCAGAAAATATCAATGATATAAACGAATGGCTGCCAGCCAGAGACATGACCCGTGACGTGGTGCACTGAAGTCGACCAACACAGTAAACAGTGACCCGGGCTAATCTTGTCCGCATTTTCTTGACCATTTGATGGCCTCACGTCGTCTTTTTAATTCTGTTTAGTCGAGAAATATCCAATGGGTAGAGGAGCGTTCGTGATATGCGTATCCCGTCTAGGCTACCATACTTCGTCTAGGTGGCCTCCCCTGCCATAGGTAGGGGACTTCGTCTGTCCGAATATTAATAAGGGATTTCGTGATCTTTCCGGATTTGTGAAATGACCTACACAAACACCTCAGGTGGCGGAGAACTGGTGGAAATGATGAAGAGTGGCGTCCAAGACGAAGAACTACACGGAGGTTGACGACTTCATTCAGAATCGCGTGGTCAATTACCTCTACAACGGCGGACAGGGGTCGACTCATTCCGACTGACCATCTGGTCTTGTTGCGAAATCGCGACAGGCCCAAGCAGAAACTGGTGAGTGACGACCAGCCATATGACGTCACTTGATGTCGATGTTGCAATATTTCCTGTGTAAAGATGACAATGGGCAAAGCTGCATGAGTTCGTATATGGTTCATGTCATCCATTGTGCTGACGTTTCGGATGTCCAGATAACAGAAAAAATGCAAGAGTTGGATGAAAGGTGTCAAGCAAAACTAGTCGTTCCAAAAGCACGCAAAGCTGGTCAGTCAAAATGGAAACGTAGACAAAACACGGAAGCAGGATACCAAGCAACACGCATGACAGCCCAACGCACAAGGCGTCGGCAGCCATATTTTAGTCACTCTTAAGTTCTATCACCCCATTTTGACATTTTATCTTTTCTGGATCATTACCTTCTTTGCCTTCATCGCTTTTCATCTTTGCCCGAGAACTTTCCATTTTGATTTTCACCATTACGTTTAAACTCCCAGCTACACGTGTCTCCAATGTCCTCGATGTACCTTGCTACAATGTGTCATGCAATAGGCGGGGTTTGGCTGTCGCGCCATACCGTCTGAAATTTACGATCACCTACGGGAACGATTCAGGCCTAGCTTGGTGAATAGCTGCCGTTATTACCAGGACAGCGACGTCTATGGTTCGTGACGCGGCTCAATCGAATCGACCTGTACATTCTGGCACACCCCTTCGTTTCAGCTGGAAGCCATCGCCGTGTGATGGACGAAAATGGCGAGTTTCCGCCGCTGGAGCTGGAGGACGAGGACCCCACTCTAGATTGGCAAAACTACGGTAACAGCCTCAGAAGCGGCAGTCCTCACAGGCGCTCTACCTCGATGTTCATCACGATCTCATGCGTTCTAAAAAGTCATTGGTTTTATTGGCATCCAAGTTATCACGGAGTTTTGGAAATGTTTTGTACAACTGCATCATGATACGGAAGATGGAAGCCGAAAGGTCTCTTCAGTAGTTATCCTATTTGCTGTTACGTTTTGTTACATCACGTTTAGTTCATTTAATTCCATCGAGTAATTACATCACTGCTACTTCATCACTTATAGGACAACTATCTGATAAAAAACATTTTATTCATTGCAACTGCAACTCTTGTTTACGTTTTCCCACACCTAATATGAGGTCGATGAAACCTTATTGGTGGAACGCTAAGCCAATCACATGTGACAATCGGTAGCCGCTGATTGCGGGTGGCATATTTCGTTGAACTAGGGGTTGTGTTACCAGTCAAGCATGGTAAAACCATTTCACTGGTTCCGATGACAAATTATGGCCGCAAGTCAGATAACCAGATAGTTTGAAGATGTGGAGCATGAAAGCACATGTAGCGAACGTGGTGTTGTACTTTTTCTCCTAACTTAAAGCCAAGCAAATTCATGTCAGGTCGCAATTTGCAGTTGTCTGAGTCGGGACACCTCTTTACAGTTCACATTCTTATAAATGTTTAAAAAGGGAACCTGACTTAGGCAACTATAAATGCAGTGTCATTAATGACCACTGCATTTGACTCAACTTTTGATAACCGCTTAACAAGCTCTCCTGTCCGTTTAACAGGGTATTATGAAGGCCGATGAAAGAAAACATGCAATCAAATAGATGACATCACCATGGCATGACTTAGAATAACTGCAAACCTTGTTCTTCGACGCAAATTATCCAAGTGCAACTCGTAAGGGAATGCTAATGGTTTAAAGGTGGCTCCCTTGGTGGGTTGGAACTGTTGAGGGAAAATAGAAGTAGCGACGATCATCTAACGACGTGCAAGCTAATAGATGAGAGAAACCAGAATGTCCCCAATAATTCGATTGAAATGCCGTGAATGTGTTGGAAAACATGCTAAGTCCGCGTGCATGTCAGAATGTCCTGTCGAGAGGAGGCACGTGCCGTTGCTGTAGCTGCACATGCGCCCCTGACAAAGTGTCCTGTCGAGAGGAGGCACGTGCCGTTGCTGTAGCTGCACATGCGCCCCTGACAAAGTGTCCTGTCAGAGGAGGCACGTGCCGTTGCTGTAGCTGCACATGCGCCCCTGACAAAGTGTCCTGTCGAGAGGAGGCACGTGCCGTTGCTGTAGCTGCACATGCGCCCCTGACAAAGTGTCACGGCGAGAGGAGGCACGTGCCGTTGCTGTAGCTGCACATGCGCCCCCACAAAGTGTCCTGTCGAGAGGAGGCACGTGCCGTTGCTGTAGCTGCACATGCGCCCCTGACAAAGTGTCCTGTCGAGAGGAGGCACGTGCCGTTGCTGTAGCTGCACATGCGCCCCTGACAAAGTGTCCTGTCGAGAGGAGGCACGTGCCGTTGCTGTAGCTGCACATGCGCCCCTGACAAAGTGTCCGGCGAGAGGAGGCACGTGCCGTTGCTGTAGCTGCACATGCGCCCCTGACAAAATGTCCTGTCGAGAGGAGGCACGTGCCGTTGCTGTACTGCACATGCGCCCCTGGCAGTGTCACGCGAGAGGAGGCACGTGCCGTTGCTGTAGCTGCACATGCGCCCCTGACAAAGTGTCACGGCGAGAGGAGACACGTGCCGTTGCTGTAGCTGCACATGCGCCCCTGACAAAGTGTCACGGCGAGAGGAGGCACGTGCCGTTGCTGTAGCTGCACATGCGCCCCTGGCAGTGTCACGGCGAGCAACCACTGCCGCCACTTATTACTCCAAGCTGTGAAGTTGTTTGCTTTTCGCCTGTGAAGTTACTACTCCGCTCCTCTATGTGACTCGCCTGCAGACAAGCAAAAGTATCGTTTTTGCTGCTTCAAGCTAGAGGAGACGGGCGCAGTCAACGAGGCATCCGCTACTATGTATGCTGAACGCCACCTCCATCCACAACGACTGGCTAAGCGGCTGCTGCACTTCTTTCCGCGCGCCTCATCAATGACACTACATGGCGGACGAGTACTACGGGCGAAAACGTCCTAACATTGCCATTGTCAACGAGGATCCGGCTATGTGAAGTACATGCTGAATTACGGCGTTGGACGTGCATGAGCGCTGCTTTGGTAACTTCATGTGCCCTGAGGACCAAAGAGCTCGCGTACGGACGTGCTGGGCACCGAGATCGTGCAAGTCGCCGCCAACACGAATTACAAGGGGTCAGTGAGGCAATCTTTCTTGACTCTCGTCAAATTTGGGGAAGGCGTATACAACGAGTGGGGTAAGAAAGTTTAGAATATAGGTGCCTGCAGAAGCCGAATGTTGCTGTTGGCCGAGTGGGCTATCTGTACACTGATGTTGTTGCCTCTAATTCCTGGGCGTAAACGTGACTAAAAGAACTGGCGATTGGAAGATGTGAATGAGTTGACCCCATGCATCTGCAGGCAGTTTTCTCTCTATGTTTTGCCGTTTGTCTTGTCATATGTGTGCTTTGCTTTATTGATTTGGCGTGGATATGCATTCTGGTAGGTATTAGGGCTCTGAACGTATGGTGATAAATGCCGAGACCCCAAAGCGAGCTGCAACCGACAATGGCCTAACTCACTGGTTGGCTGCCGCCTACAGGTACGTCTACTGGGGGGAGTATCCCCTATCCTTCGCGGCCTGTCTGGTCAAGGAGTGCTACAGGCTTATTCTGCTAGAGTAAGTCACTTGTGCCATACAACAAATCATGACTTGATTTGTCACTCAGTTATCCAAATGTGTGATTTTTGACGCGAGCAGGTGCTGAGCTTAGTGGCTGACAGTCTTCGCACGATGGAGCTTCCCTGTATAGCGCACATGTAGATAATGTTTCAAATTGTCCTCACAATAAAGTTTAAAATGACGTGCTGATCTCAAAACCAATTTATATGTTAGCTGTCTAATATACTATCAGTCCTTATAGTGACAATCCGTCTCAATAAACCAAACTATAGATTTGCCGTTTGTTCGCTGAAGTGTCACAGTCTGCAATGGATTTACATTTTCAACAAAACGATTACGCTAATGAGAGAACGTGTGAAAGCGAGCAGCCAACCTGCAACTGACCACCGCCAGGGGGCGGACCCAGACACCCAGGACACCAACGGTAACACCACGGCGCATATGCTGGTCATTTACGACAAAATGGTGAGTCGCAGACCTGACCGGAGTCGTTGCAGTGCAGAGACAGCGCGGGCGCATAAGAACATACGGCCTCAAGGGGTGTGAACACATTGTCTGTGCAGGGATGTGAACACTTACTGCTTGAGTTACACTAAACGATGTGTGAGGGATTTGACATGAAGATGATATGCGGCAATTCTTACCGAAATCCCCCTTATTTTGGATTCTTGCTGAATTTTTTAACGTTTAACATGGTGATGACTGTTAGTTGCATGCATCGCAGATGTCTTCTTTCACCGAGATCAGTTTGCAGAACCAGGGATACAGTTCACAAGCGTATTGGTATTCATGCAAGCGATCCGCGACATCCACATGCGTGTGTGTTGCACATCGCCTCTCCATGGATGACCACTTGGAAGCCTGACTGGCAGCCGGGTGGTGTTCTTCCGTTTGTGTGTGTGTGTGTGTGTGTGTGGTGTGTGTGTGTGTGTGTGTGTTGTGTGGTGTGTGTGTGTGTGTGTGGTGTGTGTGTGTGGTTGTGTGTGTGTGTGTGTGTGTGTGTGTGTTCCCTATCGCAAAATGCGAATGTTCTGCATTTAGCACTTCTGCTCGCTCAAGGCACTCGCTAACGTACTGATGGTAGACCCATAAGAACTGGGGACATTTTCCCGGTTGCCGCCTAATATGCTTTTAGCAGACGAGTGATGGAAGCCGCTACACAAACAGTGTCCGTGTGCCGCACTGTCATCGCAACAGTGCGATCTCACTGACCAAATTTTTTTAGCTGTGACCAGCTGGAGGTGAATGCTTCTTGGTTTCGTAGGCAGTCATTCCTTGTAGCTAACAGTCCCAGACCCTTTTGATGTCATCTAGCGTACACACACACGCACGCACACACACACGTGTCACGTGTCTTTCAGGTCAGCCAAGCTACTGGAGGGTGAGAGAGGCTGCAGAGGCGCGATCGACGTCAGCTAACCTAGTGGCGCCGTGGCAATGCATGTCTTTCCAGACCAACGCAACGGACGCAAAATTGAGTGATATTGTTTTGGTGCC
>NW_023596545.1:16335067-16420279 GCF_011947565.3 Pollicipes pollicipes | reverse complement strand
TTATCGTGTAGCTCCATGCAGTCTTTGCAGTAAATGTAACGTGGCGCATACCTCGAGCCTGCGGACGTGCCATAGCCGTAATCTTGCAGTAGATGTAACGTCTCGTATATCTGAAACCTGCAGACGTGCCATAGCCGTAATCTTGCAGTACATGTAACGTCGCGCATACCTCGAAGTCTGCAGACTTGCCACAGCCGTAATCATACCTCAAGTCTGCAGACGTGCCACAGCCGTTAATCATACCTCAATCCTACAGACGTGCCATAGCCGTAATCTTGCAGCACATGTAACGTCGCGCATACCTCAAGTCTGCAGACTTGCCACAGCCGTAATCTACCTCAAGCCTGCAGACTTGCCACAACCGTAATCATACCTCAAGCCTGCAGACGTGCCACAGCCGTAATCTTGCGTAGAATAATGTCGGAGCACTCCTGTCGGTAGGAGTTATTGCGTAGCACAATGTCGTGAGACCGTCACCGCTTCACCTGCCCCCTGCAGGGAGTGCCGTAGCGGGATAGCGGACCGTACCACGACCTGTCCGCTGCAGGGAGTGCCCGAGCCGGACGGCGACCGTACCATGACCTGTCCGCTGCAGGGAGTGCCCGAGCCGGACAGGACCGTACCATGACCTGTCCACTGCAGGAAGTGCCCGAGCCGGACAGCGGACCGTATCATGACCTGTCCGCTTCCGGGAGTGCCCGAGCCGGACAGAGGACCGTACCATGACCTCCGCTGTAGGAGTGCCCGAGCCGGACAGAGGACCGTACCATGACCTGTCCGCTGCTGGGAGTGCCCGAGCCGGATAGCGGACCGTACCATGCCTTACGCTGGATAGTTATCTCACTGACTGGTCAACTGCTCAAAGACTCTTCAGTACGACGGGGCGTCCTGTTTTGTGTCAGATACCATAAGTAGGTTATCTGAGACTGGTGTGTATTTTCTACAGATTGCATGTTACATGTGTCGACCGTTACTTTGAAGTTTAGCGGTTGGGGTGTGGTATTTTTCAAATGTATTCACCGTGTTGCTCCAGGAAATGTTCAGCGGCCTAAAAGTTCGTTCGACTGTGCCCCACCATTCAATGCAAGTACAGCTTCAAACACCCACGATACAAGCGGATCAATTTTGGATCGTAACGAAATACAGTTGATGGTTTGTCTGCTGTATGCATTTTTTAACTGCCTGGACATTGCGGAGCATCTCAGCCAGTCCCGAATATGTGCGAAGCTTTACATGGTGAAAAAATGTGAAGGGGAAATATTTGCGTGCGCATTTGATGATCAATGCGTACCAAATGGCCCAGAACTAGCTTAGACATATTTTGCACCTCTGATACACGAATCAGTTTTCACTTCATTGGGGTGGGTGCTAGTGGCACCAAATGCGTCTTCATCAGGGCGGTGAATCAGCGGCAACCACCTCCTAAGGTACGAAATTAAAAGCGTACGTCTTTTTGAATGTCCTCTTTTGCCTTAGCCAGTTACACAGCACGCACACCCACTCGGATCACCACCACTGAATTTGCGCATAAGACCCGTCGTCCTTGCGCCGATGCACGACATAAGGCCATGCCGTCCGATAGCGGTACCTACCACGGCGTGTACCGTAAGCCGCGCAATTCGACCTTTAATCAGGTGTCGTCTGTCGTGCAGGGTGGGGGAATCGGATATGCCTGGCTCAACCCACTAAAAATGCGCCGCCGAGCTCGAACAGCGATCAACTTATTATACCCAACAGCGGAATGCCACTTCAGGCGGGAATGGCATTTGTTCAATATTCGGAGTGCATGGAAAAGTGATACACTGAAGAGCAGGTCAATGTGATCATGAGAGTCAAACCGGCTGGAAATTCTGACCGGGATCCCTATTGCCTTGTTGAAACACGAGGTACGTTGCAATACAACACTTGACAACTGTTGTTACTTTGCAGGTACGAATGCTACTTGCGACGTTTGTAAAAATATTTGGGCTCAGGCCGGTGGCTGGTTTCCCAAATGTTTTGGGAAATCCGAGGCAAATGAAATGTACAGCAATTGGAGGTCAATATACTCCCTGCACGTTTTATATCCTTCATTGATCCGGACCATAACCATAGGTATATAATGTCACTTTATCGGAGACGGCTATGCCCCGAGCGTGTAGTCGGCAAAGACAGGAATTGTGCATCGCATTAACTAAACCCCCATGTATAACGCCGGGTTATGGGTTATCAATAACATCAACGACGCGCGCAAATAAAGCGACATTCCATGCATTCGATACCCAGAGTGAGGACAGTATTAATAGCCTTATTTCTCGTAGAATAACCAGATAATGAGAAGGAAGAGAGAGGCGAGAAAGAGAGAGGAAGAAGAGAGGGGAGCGAAAAGAGAGGGCGAGAGAGGGAGAGAGAGAAGAGAGGGAGGGAGAGAGAAGCAGGAGAGAGAGGGAAGAGAGGGAGAGAGAAGAGAGGGATAGAGAGACAGAGAGAGAGAGAGGGAGAGATGAGAGAACTGAGAGCGAGAGAGCGAGAAGAGAGAGATGAACTGATTCAGTTGGCATGCTTTTATCGGAACGAATATCAGTAGCTTCTGATATCCGTTCCGATAAGAGCATGCAAGCGAAATATCAATTCATCTATCTCTCCGTCACCACTAACTACTCTATGAGAATAAGGATATTTAATACTGTGTATCTGTATACATAATGCCTCCCGCAATTTACTCAAACTCACCGAAATCGAAGATCATGGTGAAGCCTTGATTCATCAAGCTTTTATTTAGGCTGATGAACGCGTGCGTTCTCCCAAGAGAGATTCGTCGGGTTGGGTTTCCCCAGGCGAAGGCAATGCCAACTGGCGCTTTAGCATCCGATTCAGCTATAAACCCCCCCCAACTGTTACGTGATGAGAACATGTATGCGGGATGTGAAGCTATGGCACTACAAGCCCTGACCAGCCCCCCCCCCCCATCCAAACGCTAATGTCCGCAGAATAGCAAAGGTACGTCTCAAAGGCGCATCTCGTCGAGGTACAAAGGTGCATCTCGTCGAGGCTGGCAACGGGACTTCACTTGCATAGGTTTTTAGGAAACAAAATATACATACATTGCATCTGGGGCGGTACTACAAATGCATGCTCTAATCAGAGCGTGTAATCAAAACACACTTTCCTTTGTCTCATTCTTGCTTACAATGTCGCCGAGAAACCTTGGCCATGCAACCGTAATTTTTGCTTGTCTTACTTTGTGCTTTACGTTGCCGTCGGGATCATTGGTCACCCACGCAGCGTAGCTTACTGAAACGCCGAAATGGCGATCAACAACGTAGTGCATTGTGTGCAAAACAGGCGCGAGGCCGGACTTTTTGCAGTCAGCTGTCTAGATCCGCACCGGCCCACCATTTTACGTCACGTGGCTTATTGGCAAGGCGCTTCGGATACTGGGCCTTCTTAACTGGGATGTCCATTACAAGAACAGGAAGGCCGTCAAAAAGTTCGTCTTGGTCATGTCCGACCAAACTTAGAGTATTGTGTACAGGCTTGGTCCTCCTGCTTCCAAAAAAAGGCATGGCTTAATCAACAGTTGCTTTTTGCTGTACCCTTTCCAGCCTATGTGATAGGCTGCAGAGAGTGCAAACGAACAGCAACTGGGATGATAAATGGGATAGACAACTTATAACATAAGGATAAGGTAAAGGCTTTGGATTTATATTCAGTGAAATATGGTAGATTTAGAGGGGATCTGACAGAAGTATTCAAGATTGTGAAAGGGAAAGACAATATCGATCTACTAGGAGCACTGGGACACTAGGCCGAGACTCGAAGGAAATCAGTTTTCAATAAGCGAAAGGTTAGGAGTAGAACTATCAAGAGGAAGATGTCATTTAGTCAAGGGAATAGTAAAATCACTGAAATGGACTGACAAATGGAACTTGTAGGAAGTCCCCTCCCTAACTAGATTTAGATCGTTTGGACAGTTTCTATATATATATATATATATATATATATATATATATATATATATATATATATATATATATATATAATAAGTCTAAGGATCTCATTTATAGCTAATTCATGCAGGGTTAGGTGGTAAGATAGGTTCAAGGATGGATGAGTAATCTAGGGTAGGCCAACCATGATGGGGCCCGTTTGGCTCTTTGCTGGCCTGATGTCTATATGTCTGCATTATCTATATGTCTGTATGTCTATAATACATAAATAGTTTTTGTGTCACACACCACGAACATTTAATGGCAGCATTGCCCAGCTGGGGTGCCCTCCTAACCCGTGAGCTGTTCCTACACCCCCTACCAGGTGTCATCGCAATTTGAACTCCTACGATAAGCATAAGCTGTAGAAGCAATATTGCATATACGTAAAAGACTACACAAAGCTTTTGCAGTAGAAGCCATGGCAATTTTACACTTTGAAACATAAGCTGTGTGATGTGGCACCAATGTCGCGCGTAAATTTTTGCTTTAGAGGTAGTGCCGTGTATAAAACAAACGGTTGTACAAGTGTTTGCAGCACAGGTAATGACAGATATAATTTTTGAAACATTAGTTTTATCGATTACACTGATATCGTGTATAAGTCTTTGGAGTAAAACGTAATGCCGTTTATATGTAGCAGCTGCATACTTTTACGCAGTAGAAGTAATGATGAGTAAACATTTTTGAGGTAAAAGCATTGTCGTGTGGCACTTTCTGTCGTGCTAAGTTTTTGCAGTACAAGTAATTCGTTGTGGTGTGTGAGAAACGGCTGTAAAGGTGTTAGAAATAAGGTGTGTAGTGTGCAGTAGAAGTAATGACTAGCATGCATTCTTTGTAATATGAGTGCTGCCGCGTAGCACCAATATCGTGTATAAGCATTGGCAGTAGAAATGATGTCGTAGTACTCCTGTTCGGTAGAGCTTAAACTGTACCACTCATGTCGTTGGACCGATGTGAAGCGGCGTAACGAGGATGGTGTGCAAATCACTAACGGTGGGATGTTTGGTAGCACCACCAAGCTGTGGCGTGGTGTTTCGGAACACCACGGTGATCTGCTCCAGCGGTGTTTCGTGACGCTAGCGTGTGGTGTTTGAAATATCTTGGCTACGTGCCCAACGAAAACAAGCTTGTTTTCACGCTGGAATGGATCTTTACGTTATATAACCGATAACAAAGGCCATGCCAGTAAGGTACCACCACTTCATGATACATGGCCGCACACTCGCGTCTTGAATGAAGGCTGCTCAGCATGGCCAGGCAGAAGCCACCCAGTATGGTGACCTGTGGCGAGCCGGCCGGCAAACGGTCCTCTGGTCCCGCCGCAGTCACGGCGGGCACGTTACATCAGGACGGCATTATAATTTTGTCGATGTGGAGACGCTCACCAGTGTCAGTACCGAGTAGCACAGCTCTCCACAATGGCAACAAAAGCGTTTGTGGCAAGACTCAGCTAACGTGAATGCGGCATGCTGGCATGGGTTACCGCGTACTATTTGCGTTTGTTTTCACAATAAGCACTGCTGCATGCAAACCAATACTGGCATTCCATCCATTTAAGAAGGATATCACCTTTAACCATCTTTGCGCAATTAGCACGCAGTTTGATAGTTTATAAGCAACATATTAAAGGACACATACAGAAATACTGCAAAAATCGATTTCCGCCACTTCTCAATCCACATCCTCATCCGCACCCACAAACATCATAGGACAGACAGACTGACTACCACAACCCATCCATAGACTATGTCGTCTAGAACCCCAAGTCCTCCGATGTCGTCAGGGTTTTTTGTCCCGCAGCGCTATGCGGGCCGTGGCTGTATCTGGAGGTCTCGGCGTACCTCACATATGCTTTCATTTCAGGCAAAAGTAGAGTTTTCGCAAGAAGGGTGGCGTGGTCGCTTTTTGCTGGCACACTGGGCGTTGCAATCATGCCGATCTCTTCAGTTTGAGGCCTTTCCCACAGTTTGGTGCAGTGGCATTGATGCCTGAGGTTATTTGAACGCCCCAAACGGCTTAGGAATTTGCCTTCATGCTGTCAATTCTGGATGTATGAACCATGCCACTAACCGGAGACCTATTTGTGGAGAGGTAGCTGCGCCGTTTTATGTGATAAGATTGCCACAAATAGGAGCGCAACAGGGTAATGTCAATATTTTAAACATTGTTTGCCTTTGAGGCTATGAAAAGCTTGGGCGTCAACTAGCACTAACTTCACTAGCTTAGCTGCACTAGCTTCACATCACGACTTTAACACTCGCTTGCGGCGGGACAGGTTCCTACGAAGCACACTGTTCCAGGAATCCTCGCGGGATAATCGTGAAAGCAGGAAACCGGCTCTGGGATCATGCGGATGTGAGTCACTCGCTTATGCCATGCGTGGCGCTTGAGACCTGCCGAAACGGAGGCGTCGTGCTCAGATCAACAGCAGCAGCTGTCCGCTGACCGCTACCCTGCAGCAGCTGCTGCAGCTGGTCACGTCAGGTTCAGGTCAGCGGGAGCAGCTGTCCGCTGACCGCTCCCCTGCAGCAGCTTGCCGCGGCTGGTCACGACATCAGGTTCAGATCAGCGGGAACAGCTGTCCGCTGACTGCTCCCCTGCAGCAGCTGCTGTAGCTGGTCACATGTTCATATCAGCTGCAGCAGCTGTCCGCTGATCGCTCCCCTGCAGCAGCTGCTGCAGCTGGTCACGACGCGGTGAGCTCTGCAGCTGTTTGTTGTTCTTGAGCTGGTGTAGCGGCTGGGACGTGGCCCTTCTCCTGACGACGACCTGGTCTGCATTCAGCACCGATACCGCCAGCCGATCTCACTGCCGCGACGGGGCCGGGACGTCGGGGCCGGTGCGCCGGGCCGACTCTGGGTCAGTGAGGGTCGTCACACAGGCTGAGTACCGGCCCGGCCACTCGGGGCTGTGGCGCTGCGGTTGCCGGCGCAGTGGGGCCGTCAGTCGGGGGATCGGAGGGAGTGCCGGTCAACGACGACGCCGAGCCAGTGAAGTGCCACTAGCCACGCGGAGGCAGTGAAATGCGAATGACATGGAGCCAGTGAAATGCGAGTGACATGGAGCTAGTGACGTGCGAATGACCTGGAGCCAGTAAGAAATGTTTGTGTGATGGGTTAGGAGTGTTGGCCATTAAAAAGCGCCGACGTCCCAAATAACTTATTTTATTGCTTCATGCTCAGTATTAGCCCCAGCTACGGGCAGCAAGGGCGTGCATAACACAGAACCTTTGCTCCAATTGGCCAGCATGTGGAAGGTATGCGTCCTGCTAGGCTGCACAACGGACACAGGATAGCAAGACCATCGCGAGGCCTTGGGATGTGGGCACGCTTTGCATGGTTGGCATTCTGCGTGCCACTCCACTTCAACTGGCTTCCGCGCGCTTCCCTGCAAAATCGTGCTGCACACATCTGAGCTCGTTTCAATGACGCAATGTCTGGGTGGACAGCTTTGAAACGTTTCGTGGTGCGCAGCAAACTTCTTTGGGTTTCCACGGTCCTTGGATTCGTAGCTGGACATTGGGATAAGCTAGCCGGTTCTACAGCTCGCCAAGTACGCTCGACTGGCCGCTGCAGCTTTTTCTTGGCCCGTTCCGGCTACCTTGGATATCAATCGCTTGATTATTTGGAACTGTGTTAAGAACAGGCCAAGTGTCTTGCGGACAATCAGAGTGGGCGCAAACAAGTTCGAATGGCCGGAGAAACCTTCACTGGCCTTCACTTACCCACTTGCGATATGTAGGGTACGTCATACAGGGATGGCGTCACCGATAGAGAGGGGGTACGGGGAGGGCGAGTCCGCTATCGTCGAAGAGGAGGGGGCGGACTGCGCCACTCATGCATGCGAACGATTTCAAACTATCACGCATCACATTTTAAGGCACTTAACACACTCATTTACAGAAATTTTGCCCAAATTCGAAGGGTTTTGGAATGAATCTGACATTTGGCCCCATGGAAAGGATTTTGATTACCTGTCCGAGGTAATGGCGATAAGATATCGTAGGCAATGCCTTGTTTCATTTAGCGGGGCGTCGCAGGAAAATCTTTAAGCGTGTCACAATTGTTCTTGCCACTTGGACACTTGTTTTTAATCTGTACTACACGTCAAACCATAAAACTTAAACTGTACCTTTTGAAGTCCATCTCACTCATGTAACCTGAAGAGACCCCTTCCATTCATTTCTTCCCTCTTTTTTGGCTCGTAACATTCGTATTTGAGGTCCCATGGCATATACTGCCTCTGGCAGGCGCCCAGGGCAGCACCACGAGAGTGACAAAGCAAAAACCCCTCTTGCCATTTACCAAGGAGGCAGGGTGCTGCCCGCACCCCCCCCCCCCCCACCCCCCCCCCCCACCTCACTCCCAAGCTCCCACAACACCCCTGCCTTATGGTGGTGCAGCGGGCAGCCCCTGCTCCCTCTCCAGTTTTCTGCATCTCCTGCATTACCGGGTTGTAGCGGTCAGCCCCTGCTCCCCTCCCAGCCTCCGTGACACCCTGCCTTACCGGGGTGCAGCGGCCAGCCCCTGCTCCCCTCTCCAGTCTCTGCATCCCCTGCCTTACGGCGGTGCAGCGGTCAGCCCCTGCTCCCCTCCTAGCCTCCGTGACTCCCTGCCTTACCGGGGTACAGCGGTCAGCCCCTGCTCCCCTCCCCAGCCCTGGTGACTCCCTGCCTTACCGGGGTGCAGCGGTCAGCCCCTGCTCCCCTCCCCAGCCTCCGTGACTCCCTGCCTTACCGGGGTGCAGCGGTCAGCCCCTGCTCCCCTCCCCAGCCTCCGTGACTCCCTGCCTTACCGGGGTGCAGCGGAGGACGCGTGGGGAATCGGCATAGCGATGCTCATTTACAGGAACGCCAGTTATGGAGCGCATTATCCATCATTCCTTTGTATTCAAGTGTCTTTTTTATTGTTTTGCGACTTCGTCTCCTGTCAAAAGTCAGAAAGTCAGTCAGAGAGCAGCGATGTTGTGTTGAAAGGTGGTGATGTCTATGCATTTATCGTGTTGAGCTTTCTTGTGGCCTACTCATTGTGAAGAGAAGCGTTGAAGCCCTCAGGTGAGCGCTCACATGATGACAGTGCGTCGGTATGTTTCAGTTTAAGGCCCGCGTGCTCGACGTCTGTGACAGCACTCCCTACAACCGCGACATAGACCTGTTGTCGTGGCTGGTCGGTAAGTCGCCGGCCACACCGCGACATAAACGTGCTGCCATAGCTGGTCGGTAAGTGGCCGGCCTCACCGCGACGTAAACCTGCTGCCATAGCTGGGCGGTAAGTAGTCGGCCCCTACCGCGACACAGACCTGCTGTCATGGCTGGTCGGTGAGTGGTTCGGCCACACCGCGACACAGGCCCGCTGTCATGGCTGGTCGGTGAGTAGCCGGCCACACCGCGACACAAGCCTGCTGTCATGGCTGGTCGGTGAGTAGTCGGCCACACCGCGACACAGGCCCGCTGTCATGGCTGGTCGGTGAGTAACCGGCCACACCGCGACACAGGCCCGCTGTCATGGCTGGTCGGTAAGTAGCCGGCCCACACCGCGACACAGGCCTGCTGTCATGGCTGGTCGGTGAGTAACCGGCCACACCGCGACACAGGCCTGCCTGTCATGGCTGGTCGGTGAGTAGTCGGCCTTACCGTCGGCAGCTGACGGCTCACGCCCCGCTGCCGTACTCCAACAGTCGCACAGTGCCGTCGCTGGAGCGTGCTGAGCCGTTGCCGCCAGGTGACCACGTTTCCCACACTTCTTCGCGTCTTAGAAGGGGTTCTCTCCAATGCTCTGAATTGTTGGTCATACCGTCCACCGCCGTCTTTCAAGAAAATCTGTCCATCTGGTACTGCCATCGCTTTTGTCTGTCTTTATTTATCACAAAAACGCAACTGTCATAGGCAGCGTAATCGTTGCCTAATAGGCATGTTGCCTGTGCTTATGTATGCGTATAGTATGCCACATAGGTAACTCGAAGTAAGTGTTTAATTTTGTCTCCAACGCACGCTAACGTTATGCATATGTTAAATCCTCCTAAATATCGTCTTTTCGCGTCAGCATGCTTGCGTATCTCGGTCACGCACATGTGTATGCATGTGATATTTGCTCACCATTTGAAGTCATATGGCGCTGGGAGCACATCAAATGGGCGGGAGGCTGCTGCAAATAGAATAACCGGGCTGAAGTGCCCGGGTTTGGCTGATCAGAGGTGCATGGATGTGAAGGGGGGTGTATTCAGAGCCTTGCTTATTCCAGCATGGGCAGCTTAAGCGGGCAGCGGCCATGGGAAAACTCACAGATGGCCTTTGTCTGCTTTGATCTTTGCAATGAAAGGGAGTGTGACACCTTTGGAAGCTTCGCAGAAATCGTCCGCGGGAACGCGAGGAACAACTTGTCAACGTTGATACATAGTTCTGGAAGTCACCTTGGCCAGTCAAAGTCTAAAGTAAGCAAATGATTCTGAAATCGGAGATGTGAAAGGTCGGGTCAAACCAGCAGCACCATCTCACTTCAAGTTTGCTTACCAGCATCATCGGGCTGGGCCTTTAGTCAAGGACAAAACATACATATCTGAGGGTTTCTCATCGATTCGTAGTGATGTGTTATCAGTAGGCCTCGGCGATGCTGACAAGATCAAGATTACGTCCTATCTTATTTCTCCCTCATGCGCGCGGAAGCCAACAGTGTTATGTGGATTAGACTGGATCCTTGTAGAGTCACTAAAAGCACTTTTTTCAAAATAAGTGATCATAGTTTCTCATGCGGATTATTGCGGCAGTGATATGCTGACCGTCTGATGAGAAGTATTTTGGCAGCTGGTGGGTAACACTGAGGCAATTATTGTTGAAAAATGAATTTTGCTAATGGTGGCAATTGCCCGGATGGACAATCATGGGTAATCGTGCTTCCAAGTGGGATGACTGGGTTCATGAAAGGTTATGTAATAAAAACACTCGCGTTACGAATCTGGCGCGCCTGATCCAGGTACGTTGTGCACATTCTGTTTCGAAGTAGCAAGGATCACTCTCATTTCACCGGCTTGTGCTTGCGTTTCGCCTCTCATATTAGTTGTTGTTTTCTTTCAGCTCGGAGCTTCGACCTAGATTGTGCAGTGGACATGATGAGAAAGGTAGGTGGGTTCCCCTCCCCTGGGATGGAAGCCACAAGGGCCTTTGAGGGGAAAAGCGCATTGCTTCGCTAATGTAAGGTGTCTTATTATGGTATTCTGTGGTAGCTACAGCCGTGAGCGAGCCAGATTGCTACCAACTATGTAATAATTGCTTCATCCCAGACCTTTATGTGTATTCTACTTTTCACCCCGCGTATAAGTCTGGTCAGGGTCAGACACGCCCTGGAGTGCATTTGCAGTGACCCGAACGGCACAGAATATATACTGTCGACGCTCATAACGTCGCTCATGACATCATACTCCATATATTTTGCACCGTTTGGTGTTCGCGGCGAACCGGACGACAAAGATTCTACGTGACATCACGTAGAATCTTTGTCGGGTCGCGCAGAATCTTTTCTTGCGACTCGATCGGAGTGAGATGGAAATGGCGTAACGATTCGGTTACAAAAAGGTCAATTTGCGTGCCCAGGACCGGTAGCGAGCGATGGAAATAAGTTCATACAGTAGAAAGAACCTTATTTGCCGTTTCCATCTTAGGAACACTCATAGCGCCTGCGAACAAAAACCCCATGTCTCTGCATGCGCAGTTATTGTCGCTACAGTCACGAAAGTGTAAACAGGAAACGAGTTGCGCTGTGAAAACGCCCGGGAAAGATTCTACGTGACGTCACCACAGAATGGAACACGCTTTGTGCGCCGCGAATACACCATTGAGCTGAGCCGTGGCTTGATCAACCGCTCCTCAGTGCGGACTGCTCTGCCCGGGACGCGGCCGCGCAAAGGCCTGGCCCGCATGCTATCTCGTTCTTCCGTAGTGGGGCTCAAGTAGATTTAGGGCCTCGGCATGACAGACTGTCACCACTCCTCCCTCCCTCCCTGGCACGCCCTCCTCCCCCTCTCCCGGCAATGACACGGCGGCTGTCAGCGGCGCCCATGTCCGGCCTCAGTCCGCCGTCTCATTTCCCGGATGGAGATCGAGCGCGGCACGCCGTCGGATGAGGCGTTGCCATTTGTTGCTGTACCACGCAGCTCCGTCACGGGTCGGTCAGGCGTGATATGCCGCATTTGATGCGGCATCGCGACTGTTTGGGCTCCCGCGATTGGCCGACCCAGTCAAAATGGGCGAGTGGAATCAAAGCTGATGTCATCGCTGCCCATCACTAATTGTGTCCGTTTGTCAACGCCAGGGGGCTCACCAATTGGTGCCAGTCTATCAAATCAAATCAAATCACGTTTGAAAGGATTGACTATGGACCATGACCAACACAACATAGTTTTTAAAAGATGGCTGCAGAGCTAATAGCTTGTTATGAACTGAAACTCTTGTTACAAATACAAGGTGTCAAATTGTTATGTTTCCGGCTTCAGCCGGTTACCCCACAAGCGACGCTTTTACACCTGGATGCAGATTCCACATGTACGTATGCTCTCTTAATAAGTGATTTTTAAGATATTGTCTGACCCAAGCTCAGAATGTTTTCCTTTTTGTTTTTGTCGTTGAGACCATGATAGACAATTCATACAAATAGGGAGAAAACGCCAGCAGCATCACTATTACTTAAGCGTAACTCAGCATGAATCCAATTAAAAGTACACTTTTCCTAAAAGCTCATAGCCGGAACCACACATAAGACCTAGACGTCTTTCAGGAATAATAGGGTACGGCAGGCTTGCACGACTGTAGGTTTAAACGTAGTTACAACTCCTCGGCTTCCATGCTATACATTTACCTTAGCTTCTAAAATGTAATCAGCTCAGAAAACAAGTGACATTTGTGGTAGAACTTTTGATGCAAGTTTTCACATGGAATTTTTGTCGCGGGCAATATACAAGGCATCACTATAACTTTTTGCAGTGCCTCATTTCCAAGGCAAAGGAGATGTTGCCAAACAATTTTAAAATGCTGTTTTACACTACGTCATATTCCTGCAACCAGCTCTGTCTGGAAGGCTGCGAATGCGTGACACCAGGGGCGCAGCCAATTTGGGGGGGGGGGACGGCCTCCAGCCCTTAGGCTCATATTTTTTGTTGTTTAAAGGAAGAGTTCCACACTTTTATGAACTTTTGTATTGAAATAATCACATTGAAGGTCATTCGGTGTGGTTCACGGCACTGTTCTTTAAGGAGTGTTCCACATTCGTAGAGAGTTTTGAACTGCAATAGCCATCTTGAAGATCATTCGGTGCAGTTCACATCCCTTTCCTTTTCACAACATAAATCCTCCACTTTTTCAGCTACACGCCCGCGAACATGTACAAATTATTTCCGGGAGACTGTTTCGAAGGTTGCCCAGGCATCCTTAACACCATGACAAGGTTATTCAAATCCTACCATCCCATTAGCCGTGCGGCGATAAAGGTAAAAAAAATGTTATTGTTGAGTCCTTTATATCTGGCGTTTGTGCGCACGATTTCCAGATACTACGGCCGCCAGTTGGCTCTCAATCAATGTTTGCAAGGTACGATGACATAATCAAACAAACAAGGAGCATATTTGCTAAACAGAGAAATTGCGTTTTACAGAGCGGTCTTTTCTTCTCAAAAGTACACAAAGGTTTTAAACGATGCTATTTCATCATGCATTTATCATATATATATATATATATATATATATATATATATATATATATATATATATATATATATATGGTTCCTTCAATATCTTCAAATGTAGAGCATTCCTTTTAAGACTTAAAACCCTCTAGTTTCCTGAGCTACACAGCCGGAAAGATGTGCAAACTATTTCACGCAGACTACTTCAGGGTCGCCCAGGTGTACATCACCTACATGCATGCACGGCTGAGCTAGCCGTCGGATCTATCAGTTCTGGGGTCAAGCCCCATCCCACGAGGTTCATGAGGCTGCGCGTCATTCACCTAATGCTGCTGCTTGGTGAGCACTCAACGAGCAGGACATGATCGGCTCCCTCGTCTTCGAGGAACCGCTGAGCGAGACCCCACCTGTCAACCCGGCGCGCTACATCTCCGTACCGAATTTGTTTCTGGGTGACCCTGAAACGGGTCATCACTGACATAGCTGATAATATAGTGCGCAGAGCGCGCACGTGCTGCACCGTGCGCCGTGCGCCGGCACTGGGCTCAGCCAGACGGGGTCACCGGTCACACGGCTCTCGTGTACCGGCACTGGGCTCAGCCAGACGGGGTCACCGGTCACACGGCTCTCGTGCACCGGCACTGGGCTCAGTCAGACGGGGTCACCGGTCACACGGCTTTCGTGTACCGGCACTGGGTCCAGCAAGACGGGGTCACCGGTCACACGGCTCTCGTGTACCGGCACTGGGCTCAGCCAGACGCGGTCACCCGTCACACGGCTCTCGTGTACCGGCACTGGGTCCAGCAAGACGGGGTCACCGGTCACACGGCTCTCGTGTACCGGCACTGGGCTCAGCCAGACGAGGTCACCCGTCACACGGCTCTCGTGTACCGGCACTGGGTCCAGCAAGACGGGGTCACCGGTCACACGGCTCTGTGTACCGGCACTGGGCTCAGCCAGACGAGGTCACCCGTCACACGGCTCTCGTGTACCGGCACTGGGTCCAGCAAGACGGGGTCACCGGTCGCGCGGCTCGCAACTTACTGCAGTGGCCAAGAGACAGCATCTGGACGTCCGCTTTATCTCCAGGATACCATCAGGCGGCCGGTGCACCCACTGGCCCGAACATCCCAGATTCCTTGTCATGGGGTATCTCAAAGCACACGATACGGATTAAGACCAAAGGGTCTGTGGGAGCTCACGGATAAAAATCAGGTAGGCTGTTGGGCGAGGTCAAGGGGATGTGTCGGTAGACGTGAGGCTTGTGCGTGAGGCTATCCACAGAGCCGACGTGTGCTTTAAGCGAAAAGGAAGCACATTGAGCACGTGTTCTAGATAGATCATTGCTCTTTTACTTTTTTCCCTTGCAAAATAACGCAGCTTATATCTAATATTTTTGCATAACACGCTGATTCCATTGCTTTACTTCAAACGCGTGGATGCTATCGGCATTTAAAATGTGGTACATACATTTGAAACATCCGATGCCTTACAGACAGCTCATCATGATAACACAATGATGTAGCCTCCGCATTGTTTTATGTGTCCCCTCTGAATATTCCCATACTTTGCATTCGTAACAAATATTCATCACTTCCCGACCCAAAAGCAGCACCTGACGTTTCATTCGACGTTAAACTCCGGCCGCTGTCGCGTACAGCGTTTACCAACCTACGCCCGTCTTAGTGGGGTGTCGCAACGAAAATGATTTGTTAGCGCGTTACGTAAACAGATAATACATCTCCAATTGTTCCCTCATTGTTTGCGAGAGGCTTGTGCCTCACGAGGCAACAATTCGCTGCAATTGTCTTGGCTTTAGCATGGGGTCTATGGCATCGGGGAGCAGGCAGTAGTAGTACTTTCGGCGGTCGTGTGTGTTTTAGTCGATGGCTAATGGCTGACGGAAAAGCGCAGAAATACTTATGTTCTAGGGTTAAGTACCTCATGAGGCTGAACAACTGCTGGCAAACTCTAGATATCCTACTTTTTCTGGGAAAACAAGCTCATAATGGTGTTGGCAAGCACAGACTCCAGCCATCCCCGGACAATGGGAGATTTCATTCAAAACCCCCAAACTTCTTTAACAAAGACATATCATACTAGAGTTTTGAGGTTCCAAGGTCATGGATTGTAATCCTTGCATGAAGGTAATGTCAGTAAATGACGGCTCGTCTTCTTTCAGAACATACGTCCTTTAACTTTTTTTATTTCTTCGTTCATTAAAGTGGGCGTGCTGTATTTGGGGCATATTTGAAAATCATACCTTGGTGACACCTCAGAAACCAGCTATGTATAATGATAGTTCCGGCAAGTGCTACTGTAGTACCAACCAGATATACTAGATTTTAGGATTAGACAGTAAGGTGCTTAAATTCGCTGACATTAAATTGATAGGGGCGTCAAAAAATGCAGACCAGGTGGAACTAGGCTAAGAGATACTTGTGAAATGGGATTCTCTGTGACAGATGCCATTTTATCTTAATAATGGTAAAGTGGTGCATATAAGTAGTTCTGAGAGCGAATACATTAGTTATACAATGGCAGACTGAGAATTAGACCAGATCGAGGAAGAAAAGGACTTGGGGGGGGGGGGGGGGGGGGGGTTATAATTTTAATGGATTTAAAGGTCGAAAAGCAAGGTAGAACTGCTAGGAGCAAGGCACTTTAGATTCTGGGAATTAGAAAGAGCAATGTCCATTACAGGAGTAGGAATGTTGTCAAAAGTTGTATTTGGTTTATGTCGGACCGCACGTAGAGTATTGTGTACAGGCTTAGTCCCTATGCTTTCAAAAAACTATAGATAGTCTGGAGAGAGTACAGTAAAAAGTGACTACGATGAATGATGGGATTGGCAACTTTGAATACAAGGATAGGCTTAATTCATTGCATTTGTATTCACGGAAATATCGTAGACTTAGAGGGGGTCTGATAACGCTATCCAAATTTTGAAGGGGGGTAGACAAGGTAGATCTTCAAGAAACGCTGGCAATTAGGCCGAAACGAAACTGCATAAAGATTACATAGTTTAAAACTCAGCTCTGGCTGGTTCATCCGAGATCAAGCTGGAGCAAATGTCTTGGGTAAAACGTATAAGGAATGCTGTTGATTTTGCGACCAAATAGAGCAGGCCACACCTTACATCAACAGATATTGAGGCAATTTGACAACTGGGTCGGGCTCTCTTTCAGTTATTTTTCTCCAGTGATTGCATCAAGCTCGTTCTGGAAAATTACAATAAAATCTGAAAGAAACTAGGCTTGGACGCCATCATGTCCTGATTTCACATGCCACTAGTAGCATTCTTCGATGAGCAATCACAGATCACAGGTGCAGCGTGTCCGTGGTCATGTATTACCGTTTTACCGACCGCCGTAGCACCGACGACTTCACTACATAACGTGCCGATAATACGGCCTCTAAGTTTGGGCTCGGGGTGCCATTATGTGAGGCAGGGAAATTCACTTGCTGAGTATTAAATGCTATATATTCACTTGTTCACTTGCTACCTTCATGAAATGATGCGATAGATGTTGTTCTAACATGGATAGCTGATATTTCGCCGCTTGTTTCCATGCCATGTTAAGTTTAAAAGGGTAGGTGAAGTGCCTAGTAAAATTTCCTCGTGGACCGAAAACACAACTGAAAAACAATCTTCCCGATACAGGAAAGCGGTCACAAACAAATTCTCACGCGCACCTTCATCGCCCTCCACGTTCCGCTCTCAAGTGCAGTTTCGTTTGCAGTCGTATGTGTATAAGAGGGAGGTGAGGGGGGGGGGCAGACCCCAGAAGGAGGTGGACGCGGAGAAACCCGTTTTAATTTATTATCGCCGTAGGTTCACCATTTTCCCAGCCCAGCCTACCCGCCTCCACCTTGTTTGCAAAACTACGCCCCTGTTCCCTGTAAACTGTACCCTGGAATACGTCTGGCCCCTCGTGTAAACACTGTTTTTTGCGGGTTTTTTTGCTGCTTGCTGAGATTGGCTCCGGAGAAACATTACCAGCCGATAATGCCGACAGCAGGTCCGTTTGGAAACAATGCCAGCCGCTAATGCATTCCCGGTATGTCTACCATGCCACCGGTGGAACGGAGAGGTGCTTGGGTTGCGACGCCGAGTGAGACACAGTTCAGACGTGAGCCAGACGGGTTCCGTGCCGAGAAGGTCATCGCTGTTTCACCCAACTGAGCTGCTCCCGGAGCCCGCCGTTAATGTATTCGGCGGTCTTGAATCGCGTGTCGTATTATCTATGCGCGCCTCAATACGAATTGATGCACCTTACTGGCAAGTGTGCGTGTTAGATATGCCTAGATTTTTTACACAAGCCGACGTGCTTTTAGATAGAATAACACTAGTGGTTCACATGCCTCACATAAACTACTGTCAACCACGCTCTTACTCACCGGCCCCTTTTCATACGCTTAATGGCCGCAATATTCTAGAAGTTATGAAGCTAATGCGACGTGATACATAAATAAAAGCCATGTTGCATGGCCATCCAAAGAAGAACAGCCCACAGGGTTATGAAATACAAAGTAAAGGAACAACATTTATGCCTACGCAAGCAGTTGAGCTTGTATGTATCACACACAGAGCTGGCTGCGTCCGTATGCTCGACTCAGAGTGTTTTCCGTCTTTTTGCGACATCGATAACTGACGGCGTGTCGACGGAGCGACATGGTAACCCAGCAGGCGCATCCGGGAGTGCCGCTCGCCCTGTCAGGGCCAAACAGAGGGCGGCCGGCTGGCCGGCCGTGCCGTGCTCTCGGCTGGCGCCTAGCGGCCGCCCCATCGCTGCCCGGCGCACGCGGCGCCGGCCGGACCGGCCGCGGCGCCGGGCGGCGGCGCCCCCACGGCCGCCGAGAATGCCGCCGCTGTCGCCTTGGGGGTGAACTTCGACGATCTGTGTGGATTTCAGCAGGGCTGAATACTGACGGCGTGGCCCAGTGTTGCCAGAGCATTTCACCACTGCCCTCGGACAGCTGTGAACCGGTGCACTGAAAGAGCGGGCCGTAGGGTCCCGTTTGACTGTTGGTTACACGCTCCCCACCCCCTCCCCGTTTGGCTGTTAGTTACACACCCTCCTCTCCCTGTTTCAGTCGATGGCGTGGCGCGAGCGGCACGGCGTGAATCGTATCCTAGACGAGTGGGAGCCGCCGGCGGCGCTCCTCGAGTTCTTCCCGCGCGGTTACGATGGGAAGTCCAAGGCCGGCCTGCCACGTGAGCTGACTGCGCTCACCTCTTAATGGAACCGTTGCCGGAGAGGGTCGTGTTGCTATGTGCCGTCTAACACACTTCAGTATATTTTTTGCGATGATATATGCGACGCATGCGTGCAGAACTGAGATATTCAACGCTCGTTTTAAAACTTGCTGAGGTTAAATTTTGTAGCACTCACTTTTACACACACACACACGCACGCACGCACGCGCGCGCGCGCGCGCACGCACGCACGCGCACACACGCGCACACACACACACACACACACACACACACACACACACACACACACACACACACACACACACACACACACACACACACCACACACACACACACACACACACACACACACAATCGACGTAATAGCCTTGCCATAAAGTACCGACGAATCTGACAGAACGATGTTTCCGAAGCTTACTGTGAATTCGCAAAATTAGGGAAGGCCAAAGCGAGAGCAGTGTGAAACCTCCACTGAAGTGTCCCTGCCACAATGGCCGCTCGATAGATGCCCGGCGACCACTGAGCCCATTGGTAAGTTTGTGGTGGTGCGTTTGGTTTTCTTTAGACACGCTACCTCCCCTTGACAGACTGCCGGGACATGGAGGCCACAGCCACTATCAAAACCCACTGAATTCCCGGGGCGTTGATCAGCCAGATGATTCTTGCCCGCCGTGTTGATCAGCCAAACGATTCTCTGCCCACAGTGTTGATCAGCCAAATGAATCTCTGCCCACAGTGTTGATCTGTCCGTTGGCGTGTTGCTCGTGCGCCAGGCCCAGCTAGCTGGGCCGCCTGCCTCTGTTCTGTGCGTGTGTTAACCGCGGCGCTCATGAGCTAACTGATCCCGGCGGCGTGTTGCCTGCACTGTTAATCGGCTTACCCGGACCGGTAGTGCGTCGCCCGCAATCCTCGCACCTGCACGTTACAGCCTACTGAGGGTATGACTGCGATCTGTGATGCGCTGCGGTCGCTTCCCATCAGTCCGATGCTGCGTTTACCGTAGAGTTTATCAGCTGACTGAGCTCAGCTAGTGTTGCCGGCACCGTTTGTCGATCCAGCAATGCGCTGCTGGCGGCGTGAACCGCCTGAGCAATCTCTCATATGCGTTGTCGGCACTCGTACTGCTTATTCGTCTGCTGGGGCTAACGGTGTGTTGTCTGCGTTTGTTTCGGCTGGCTGAGGCCGACTGCGTGTTGCCCCAGTGTTTATCGATTGACTGAGGCGGGCTGTTTGCTGCTCTCAGTGTTTATCGACTGAGGCCGGCCGCGTGTTGCCCTCAGTGTTTATCGGCTGCTTGGGACAGTTCGACATCCGGGGCCTGATCCGTTCGTGTAGGAAGACGGACTTCATTAAGTTTGCGTAAGTCAGCGCTTAGACGACAACTAACATCGCTCATTCTTTTGTCGAGGATGAAAAGACTCACACAGCTTGGGAACGCCATTTTGGATCCACTTGCACTTTCAGTTGCTCATTGCACTGGTTTCAACTCTCTCCCTACAATGGGCTCTCGCCCCAACGGTTTTCTCCGAAACATATTTGGAATGGAGAATATTTTACATATTTTACGCACGCAAAAACTTGAAGCTTATGAGCTTAATCGTTTATAGCTTATGTCCTCTTTTATAAACAGATCGGTCACATTTTGCTCAAAAAGGACAAGTAACGCATAGTTCTCTAAGGAAATATTATCAAGACTTCTACAGACCGACGTGTTTGATTTTGTTTCACTGTGGTGCACTCCTGTCGTTCAGGCTGCTTTTGCAAATTGCAAGACCCAGTTACGTTAAACCTGACCTTTGACTTTTGATTCAAAGGCTTCAGATTCAATCGTTATAAAGACATGCAGTTCAAACCTTTACATAGCAAACCTTTATCTTACAGCTTTGAAAGGGCTTTCTAACGCCATCTTCCTCAGCATGTGGCTTGTTTAGTTATTTAATGCACGGACGCACCTACACAACACTAGCGTTTACCCCACTGACCTGCCATAGCATCACGGGTCAAACAATACAACCTTCACCCCACCGACCTGGCATAACGCCACAGGTCAAACAACACAAACCTAGCTTTCACCTCTCTGATCTGGCATAACGTCACAGGTCATACCTGTTGATGGCCTATAGCGCCCATCGGGCAACTTATTTTTCAATAGCTATCCAACGCCGTATTACACATTGTGGTAGGATGGTAAGTACTTGAGATAACAGGAGTGATCGAAGAGGGCTAATTTGATCCCCATGACCAGATTCAAACAGCCAAATGTCACGTTCACAGGTGCTCATTTACACGCACCGGATGCAGTTTGATGGCAGCTATGCAATTCCGGTTTTCTTGAGGTTCTGGCTTTTTTAGTTTCTGGTCTGCTCTGGGACACCTTCGTGAAGTTAACAAAACAACAGTAGTGAAGTTAGCAGAAAACGTCCACAGGGCAAGGTTTTCACTATTGTTATCCCGTTGCGTTAAGGTAACATTCCAATTGAGCGGCACAATATGTGAGGCGACCTTCTCATCACATGTCAACGGTAATGCCGGCTTCAGTGCGCCAGCCAGTCAGGCGCTTGTAACGTAAACAGCCGTCGACTGCGGCCTCTGCGATGAGAGGGCGCTTCTCTCCGCCGCTGGACTGTGACGTCACTGGGTCTACCGCAGGCTCTACTGCTTCGAGACGGGCGGCCGGCACGTGCTGAACATCTCCCGGGAGACGGGCGTGCCCGTCAATCAGTTCCTGCTGCTGTTCGACCTGGAGGGTCTGAGCGTGGCTCAGGTGGCGTACAAAGAAGGTGGGCGGCGCGGCGCGACAGCACACAGACGAGTCGCGAAATGTTGTTTGGCGACGCTTGTAATTGCGATAGCCACATGCGTCGTGATCTCTCCTGCTGATTCGGAGCAGGACGGCGATACAACAGCACGGTTGACGGGCTCTTTCTCGGTTAGCCACTTTCTCAGCGGTGATGTATCTGCGGTGATTATGAAGCACCACACAATGACGTGTATTCTACAATCGTGGCGGCGTTTTGTGACAAACATCGCTAAGCCGTTCACTAGCGATTTAGTTATCGTGAATGCGCAGAACGGAGAACAAATCAGCCACAGCACGGAATCGGGGTGCAGTTGGTGCATGGCCGCAGGAGAATAGTCCGTAACTTACACCGTTCATTGTTACGACCTCCACGAACAGGGTGTAGCGGTTAAGTATTCTGTGTTATCGCTCAGACAGTGTAGTCACACTTTGTAACCAGCTTGCGAATGGATTTCGTCATTATCCCAACACACGGGGTTTCACCTCGCTACTCACCACAGCATATTCATGTGGGGTTAGTGGCCCATGGTACTGATTACAACCTGTTTAGCACGTTTGCCGTAATACGGTCTCCGTTCACAGGTTTTGAATTATTCCTCGAAATGACGAGGATCATGGAAGCAAACTATCCCGAAGGCTTGGGAGTTTGCATGGTGATAAATGGTAAGCATGGTGCCAAATGAGTGGGCATCCAGAGCTTAGATATAGATCGCAAAATCGCAGGCGTAGGGAGTCGTGAGCTTCATAACCAATTGATGGTAACAAGCTCGTATATAACGGGGATAAATTGTTTTACGAGGTCACTGGAAGTCACAAGTGGTATGTGAATGCCTGTCACCTAACGTCGAAAAGCCCCCAATTCCGAAACAAGGAGGGAGGCTCGCTTGCTCCCTCAAAGGAGCAAGCGTGCCGAGCATTGTGGCACGTTAAGCTTTCACCGCCGAATTCTGCCGTGGACATGTGGAATTGCGCGATCGGGTGGTAGGGGTCAGGGCCCACACAACAAGCACTGCTTAGCGTGAGCTCTGACCCCAGAAATCCATCCATTCAACGGGTCCGGAGAAAATCTTTAAAAGGGTGGAACGTTTTTCCCAAGTATGTAGGAGCAGTCATCGGCTGGCATGAATTCGGTGTCCAAGGCTTTGGCAGTGAGCCTCGCTGTTTTGCCCTGTCCATCGACGTTATGCCAGTGTGCTCGGCCGTGCACGTCCTATTATGGGTCTGGCAGACGATTTCATTTGTCAGAGCACAGTCAGGACTGAATTTCAGAGCATATACCCAATGATCCTGCGACTTCTGCCGCGCCACCATCGCCCGCGCTCCATCCCCGTGACCTCTATGATGTCGGCATAGTTCACTCTCTGACCGTGTTACCTCCTTTGCGCCGCCCGCGCTCAGTTCCAACCCTGTGACCTCTATGGCATCAGTGCTGTTCACTCCCTGAGCCTCCGACCCCGTGCTCTCTGTAGCACCGCCTGCACTCACTTTCCAACCCTGTGAGCTCTATGGCAGCAGAGTAGCTCCCCCCCCCCCCCTCCCTGACCGTGTGACATCTGTAGCGCCGCCAGTGTTCACACAGGCCTGGTCGATACTGTTTTCATCTGCAGCGCCGCCAGTGTGCACACTGGCCTGGTCGATACTTGTTTTCATCTGCAGCGCCGCCAGTGTTCGCACAGGCCTGGTGGATACTGTTTTCATCTGCAGCGCCGCCAGTGTTCACACTGGCCCGGTCAATACTGTTTTCATCTGCAGCACCGCCAGTGTTCACACTGGCCTGGTCGATGATCCGGCCGCTGCTACGTGGCACCACGCAGAGCAAGATACAGATATTCGGACATACTGGCTGGCAGCAGCGGCTGCTGGAGCTGGTGGAGCCAGACCAGCTGCCAAAGCACTGGGGCGGCTCACTGATCGGACCCGATGGGAACCCGCACAACCGGCCGACGGTGAGGCAACGCTGGTCAAGGCCATCGCACAACGATTTATTGGATGAGATGCATGCAAAAGCAGCAATTTCGGCGAGCGCCCGCCCATGCCCGCTGAGTGTGACTTATCAGCACGCCAAAAAAGACCTACTCAGTTCCACGCCTAGCATCTTCGTTTGCACAATCCATGCTTAGAGGCCAAGTGTCATGAGGTTCATGTAAAATCTGGTGCAATGTTTGTGACGATTTGTCTGAGCACGTCCGGCCCTGTTTTCTGAGAATAATACCTCCAACAGGTGTGCATAGGCGGCGAGGTGCCGTCGAGCTTCTTCCAGGACCCTCACGAAATGGAAAAACTGGCAGCCCATGGCCGCAAACTGCATGTGCGCAGAGCCGGCAAGAAAGAGTACAGAATCGATGTCGCCAAGCCCAAGACGCAGATCAGGTACCCATGGTGAATGCTTGTCTTCTTAAACAAGAAACGGTGCCAGAAAATCAGTTTTAGGTCAAATGTGGCGAAATTGGCGGCATAATGTCAAGACACATTCGGTTTTCGTCTTTTTCCCGGCATTTCCACTTAACGCTGCAATAACTTCGAAAAGTTGTGGGCCTGAGCGTGATCGTTGTGAGAGGTAAGTACGCCATCAGTCAAAGACAAGCCGCTAAAGGGCCCGTGTGGGAGCTATTTGGGACACAGCGGGATTATAAAGTTGCGTTTTGACACGATTTGCCGTTCAAAGCAAGAAAATATAAATTGGAATATTTCATGGGAGCCACAATCTCTTCCAACAACACCCAGCGTATTGCGCATGCCCTCATAAGGAGGCATTTCTGCTCACGCGCAACCTCGCTTTGGCTATCCTCTGCCTTTACATAAGGCCGCCAACAGCATCTGTACGATTACTTACGCGGATTGAGACAAGGGTGACAAGCTTCGTGGCTCGTGCCATCTGCGGTCGATAATATTTTGAACATTGCAGATGTGCGGTTTAGAAAGCAGAAGAATGCATTCGCCATGCCGAACGTGCAGAACATTGGCTTTCGCAGTCAGCAGTGGCGCGCATTGAATGGTAGGCTTCACCTTTAAGTGCAACCAGTGTGGAATGAAGTGGAAGTAAGCGAGTCCATTGACATCATTGCTGCGAAAATTTTGGTCAGTAAGCGTCTAAAATAAACAAACAAAACAGCGAAAAATATTTGAGTCCACTTCGCGATACTGCACGCTATTTTATTACGTATGGTGCTGTTGAACCTCACTAGCCCGTCATCTTCCGTGGATTTAGTATTCAGAACAGTGGCTGCTTCCGCAATATCTTTCAACCCATGTCGCGAAAGCCTGTTGCAAAACTCTTGTGATATAGTTATTGTAGTGCCTGGCTACCCCGTTGCTTTTCGTTACTCTTTGTCTGCGCCAGCCTGCTGCCACTGCCGGTCGGAATGGTGTGATATTCCGCCCATGTTGGGTGATCCGATCGTAGGTTGGAAGAACCAGGTGGATGACAGTTGCATAGATTAAAGATGGAAAATATTTAGTTTACTGAAAAGGTTTTGTCTCATATCCTACAAGGATGCGATGGCACATTCTTCTAATTCACTCAGTAACTTCCGTGTCAACATGATACGTCTGTTTAAGCTATATTTCGAAGTTTTAAAAAAATCATCAAGGCATGGGCCGTGTGAGAGACAAGCGTGGTAGCCGCACATCCATTCTGGCAGCGTTTCAGTCCGAAGCGCGAGGCCCGGATACAGCACAAAAGTGCCAGTGTTCGTTTTTCGGGATTTGCTCACGCTGCAAAGTCGCTTTTCGGAGCAATACTTTTGCCGTTCGTTCCATAAAACATAACGTCATAAACCATTGCGAACAAAAAGTTTTGCTTTGCTGCATCTGTTTAGGATTATCCCATTCCCAAAGCTCCTATTATTTTCGGCCAGTGTCTCACCGCTAATTTTCCAGGAATATGATCACTGTCAGCAAGCATTGCTGCGCTCTTCTCTGCGAGCGGCAATATAGAACTAGACTCACTCACTGACAGCGCAACAAAGTGTTCAGCTATACACTTTTTGCTGCTGCTTAGCCGAAATGCCGTCCAAGGCAATTCCCGCTCGCTCTGTCTCCGCGCGACGTAATTCCCGCTTGGCAGCGTGTTTTTATCGACCGTGGAATCGCTCTACTGCGCAGCTGCACGCCCGCTATCTTACGAGTACCGCGGTAAATTTCTCATCAAACGTATGGTGAACTCCGGTGGTCGAGTGGAAAGATAGCGATATCATTCGTCCTTCAACCACGAAAGTTCACGCGGTGTAATGGCGCAGGAGTGCGCCGGGGGGGGGGGGGGGGGGATGGGGAAAAGGTGCTTCTCCTCTCATTTGCATCAATGTTTGAATTTGATATGAACTGTCCTGCTGGGTTTATTAATTCTATACATAAATGAGTTTTACAGGCGGTTAAGCGGCTGAAGGCGGTTGAAACATTTCACAACATTCACAAGCATGCCAAATAGTTTTACTTTACCATGCCAAAGTTTGTCTCAAGCATACTAATTCCTCTTTCCTGTATTCATGGGTTTCTATGGACCTGTATTGTGGAAGTCGCGTCATGGTTGAAGTTCGCACATGCGAAATTCAAGGGGGGACGCGGGCGGGGGGCAATCCCCTTACTCTCTGCTCAACACCTCTGTTAAACTGCGCGTATGAGCACCTTTAAGAGATTACTTTAACTAACTTAACAACATTCTCGACTGAACTATTTTTTCCTTTACTAACTTTAACTTTTACGTGAGACGGTAATGATAGTCTCTTTCTTCGAAGAAACACAGAAGACTGGAGAGTTAGATGCGTCAATATTTCGGTGATGTGCTTTTATTGAAACGAATATCAGTAGTGATATTCGTTTCGATAAAGATTCGATATCGTCATTGCTGATATTGGTTTTGATGAAGGCATGTTGCCGAAATATCAACGAACCTATCTCTCCAGTCTCCTGCTTTTTCTACGAGCAATAAGGCTATTACTGCTGTCCCACCTATATTCATAATATTCCTCTCATATGCACTTAACACCTTACTTAACTTTAGCTCAACAAACTTAATTTTAAATTTACTAGCTTTGACTGGACCTTTTCAGCTCAGCAGTTTAGTTTAGCAATCTAGTAGTTATCAGTCCAGTTTGGAGTCCAGTTTTGGTGACGGTGCCAGTAGTAAAGCTTCTGCGGCGTCCAGACCGTTGGAGCAAAACAGCACCCATGTGGTTTTGATTGATAAGTTTCAGCTGGAAGAGCGCAAGGGGTTACGATTGTGCTCTGTTGACGATTTTGAATAATTTTTATAATCCATCTAGCATTCTAATATAATAGTGGCGTTGGAATCATTCGCTGCGAGAGCCGAGCGGGTGTCAAGCGCGCATCGTTCTGAGCTCCCGATGCTAGGTATCTGCGAACACATCGAAAGAAAGACATGTAAACAACACGGGTGCGCCGCGTCGTGACAAACCGACCTGCATATACACGAGAGTACTGCTGTACAACTGTCCGCCTTCCGCAGCTGGCGATTCTGCACGAAAGGCTACGACATCCTGTTCGGGGTGTACCGTGAATCTAACGCAGGGAATGACGAGCTGGTGATCAAGGAGCGAGTCTACAGCCATCTGGTGGTGGAGTCTGGCAAACTCGTCTGCTCGGATCCTGGAGTCTGTAAGTTGGGTGCTTCTTTTGAGTGGCGCGGTGATCAAATATTTTCTGCCAATTAATAGTGGATAAAGTGCGGCGATGCAGTTCAACCCTCGATCTATTAGTAGGCAACCGTGCTCAACTTTCATCTTTCTAAGATGACCTGGTGAAATGTGCTCGAAAGACTCTTTTGTATTTATCAGGTCACATTTGTGCTGCTGTCTTTGTGACATTCGGTGACTGACCGGGACATTTTGTGACATTTTGTCATGCGTGGTGCTGCCTCCATGATGTTTCGGGTTAGTTAATGTTGCAAATGTTGAGCATCGTAATGATTCTTCCATGCCTGAACTGGTCAACCCAGTTCCATGTGGATATCCTCAAATTATTGTTTTCATAAACTGAATGAATCATTGTCTTTCCAGATATACTTGAGTTCGACAACTCCTACAGTTACTTCCACGGCAAAGAAGTGTATCTAGATGTAGTTGTGGTCTGAGCGTTCGCAAACCCCCTGCACAGCATCGGCTCAACGCAGATCACCTGGCCGTCTGCTCAGCAGCCAGACCTGGCGCCTGTACTCACACTCGGGCTCAGCGCAGAACACCTGACCGCCTGCTCAGCGACCAGACCTGGCGCCTGTACCCACACTCGGGCTCTGCACATATCACCTGACCGCCTGCTCAGCGACCAGACCTGGCGCCTGTGCTCACACTCGGGCTCTGCACATATCACCTGGCCGGCTGCTCAGCGACCAGACCTGGCGCCTGTGCTCACACTCGGGCCCGCCAGCATACATGTGTACGCTCAGCCAGGCGGGGCAACCAAACGCCCTTTAGCCCGCCAGGGGCGTGCGTCACTTAGCGTCACAAAGGGCCGCACGTGCAATCCCTGACAAGGCGGCCCAGTGGAACCCTCTGTCTTCATCGAGGTCGAAGAATGCGTGGGTATGGGAGAAGTAGCATAGATGCAGATAGATCCTTCCACATGTGCAGTCCGCGGCAGCGACGGATGGAGTGCGTTCAGCGCCGCGCCCGGACGTGGCAGGTGATGCTTCGTCCCAGATGGCGCTGACCTGCTGAGTTGTGGGCAGGTGGCGCAGCGGGCGGCCAGGTGGCGCGGTGAGCGGCCGGGTGGTGCGGTGAGCGGCCGGGTGGCCCGGTGAGCAGTCAGGTGGCGCAGTGAGCGTTCGGATGGCGTGACTCGCGCCGTCGCCAGCGCGCGCCAGCCTCCCGACCAGACTCGCGGCCAGTGTTGAAAGGACTAATGGCGCGGCTGCCAGCTGATAAGCGGCAGCGGCTCTGGCCAGTTATATGCGTGCACGTACGTTTGTACTGTTCAAGATGAAGCGCGTCAAAATGCGACTTAATCAGACATTGTAAGTCCGACATCTGAGAAGAGCTTTTCAAACCGGGCTTTAGCCATAAAGGTGTGTTGTGTAATTGTCGCACGACGTATATCGCTCACGAAGAAAAAATATTTTACTACGTATGTACTTTTGTCCAAATTGGAAATCGGTATGATGACAATATAGTATAAACAATGTAACGCACCGAGCGGGTTTAGAACGGCTGCATGCGAGTCCTTATAACGAGGTTGAATGTACGATTGACTACGACCCATCGTGATGCAGCAGACTGAAGTGCAGACAAGAGGAGGATGTCGTGTTGACAAGCCATGGGTCGATTCACTTGAAAGGAACGAAGCGCTTGCTAAGCGCGAGAAGTCTGCGGGGCTTGAACGGTGCATGTCATCCACGCCTGTTCCTGATGATGTGGACGGTGATGATGCTTGGTGCGCACTGAAAATTGATTGAGTACGTTATCTGCTGTTCCTCAAGCTGTCAATGGAAAGAGAAAGCCAGAAAGACAGTCGTGGATCGTGCGCTTCCGCTTTTCGTCCGGTTTTCTCAAAGTTAAATTTGCAGCACTTATCCCTATCACTGCCTCGCTCATTCTGTGACATACGCGGCGTCTTATTGGGGAAGTACTGCATCAAGAGCGGGCGAAGCCACCTCGGTTCGTAGACTGTCGGGCCCTCTGCCCTATGTGAGGCAGACGTGTGAGTGTGTCCCGTGTGAGATCATGTCCCGGCATTCGCCAACGTCCCTCACCTTTGGCGGTCAAGGAAATATCATGAGGCGGCGACCGGGGCCGTACTGCTACGGCACTGCATTGCACCCTAAAGTCTGTGAGCAATAAAACTAGCTAAGTGAGCTTGATCAACTGGCCGATATGAGCAAGGTCTTCGCAGCACACTGGCAGGCGTCCGAGAACCATAATCACAAACGCTATCCCAGATTCAGCCAAACTGGCTGGGAGAACGCACCAGTAATCATCCAAATATACTGGGCCATCGTGACAGGATGCGACAAAAAAGCGACAGCTTTATACCCACCAGTTGGAATGTACTTGTGCAGTGCTCGCTCCCTAAACCAGCAAAAACCGCTTTTATAATAGGTCATTGGCGAAACCACTTTCGTATGATTTCGTCGGTTCTAAGATGAGTCGTAAATAATTGAGGAGTGGAATGTTGTAATATGGTCTGGTATGTCGTAACCTGTTTATATTATCGCGATTTTGTCACCATTTCGCTCGCAAAAGTGTCTGTTTTTGTCACTGATCATGTTCGGTTCGTCAAGCTTTTTCACCCCCAACATTCCACTCCTCAATTATTTACGACTCATCTTAGAACCATCAGACCATCCGAGCTAGACGAGGTTTCAAGCTTATTGGCCTGTCCTCACTAATTTTTACATCGGGAGCACGTAAAGAGTATATATCGAAACGCTAACCAAGCGCCAACTTGTCGTAACGCTTTGCGCTCAAGTTGAGTCGCAAGATATGCCAAGCATAACAGCTTTAATCAGAATAGTTCTTAGCAGGTGATAAAAATATATTACAAACTATGCTATATCAATGCTGACATCACAGATGGGTGGTGACACTGCTTTTCAATGCCTCTCAGATCAGTGTTTTTACAGATTTTTCAGTCAAGATTCTCTTCGCATACTAATCAGTTTAAAATTCTAGATAACTAGGCTTATCACCAGTTGAAGGAATCGTGACTGGCCACAGTATCTTGCGACGAATATGATCATTTTGCGACGAGGCGAGTTAAAGCGTCATGTCATTTGGGACCGATGGGCTCGAATGCTCGTCACGTATTAATGAACTGGATTCCGTGCAAAGCTGTGGGCTGCCGTTCGTTCTTTCATGTCGTGAGAAGCGGACTGGCTTGAAAAGCGTAACCGATCATCGTTTTTTATGGTGCTGTGCGGCTCTTCTAAGAAGCCACCATCGAGGGCTTCCCTGGGAATAGAGTTAAAAAGCCCTGCCGATCTAGGATGCTTGCTGTTTGTGGATATCAAACCCGTAGCTTCAGAGGTCAACGGAGGACATTGGAGCAACACATGCCAAGGACTCATCGGGAGATTTCTGCTGCTGAGAGGAACGTCGGCTTTGAGGTCAGATGCCAGACATTGCTGGTGCAGGCCTCGCGTTGCCCGTCGCACCTCAGACTTTATAAGGGAGTATATATATAAGGGAGTGTATATATATATATATATATATATATATATATATATGTATAGTGTGTGTATATATATATATATATATGTATATGTGTATATATATATATATATATATATATACAGCGAAATTATGCATACGCACGGCTGTCACCCGTTCGTTTGTAGGACGTGCCCTAAAATATTGCTGCAGCTGGTCCACCGCATAGACGTTGGTGAAAAAGTTTTGCTGAACATGATTAGGACAAATATCACACCGACTGACGAACACACTGAAATAAGATTTACGATCTATTACAAAAGCAGAACAACTAGCAGCATTATAACGAAAAACGGACTGGCAACGGACCAAAAGCAACTAAAGCGCACCAATATGGTGTATGAATTTAAATGCCCTTACAGAGACTGCCGGCTCCGCAGTTCTACCTACATTGGTATGAGTATAACATCCCCATCACGACCCATGACTATGCACCTGCAGGAGGGAGAGCCACACCAACATATGCGTAAAACCCACAACCAAAAACCCCCACGCTCTGACCTGACTGAAAACACACGTATTCTAAAATCATTTCAGGACAAACGCCGTCTACAAATTCTTGAAGCCACCCTGATCAGATAAAAAAATGCTTAACTTAAACACATGACTCCAGCATTTCGTTAGAGTGAAACTCAAGGAAATTGTGGTGTCCCAATATTCGGTGTCACCAGAAATGAAGGCTCTGGGGCGTTTTAAAAGATGCGCTTGAACTGGATGCCTTTATAAAATAAATCTTATAACGCCCCGAAATCAATGTCTTGATGCTTCTTCCCCGAATAGCCGTCCAAAGTTTAGCCAGTTAAAATGCACGGGCATTGTGGTGCCAGTTGGAATTTGTTGTCTCTTGGAAACGAAGAGCCGTGGGCCTTTGTGGTGCCACCTGGAATCGGGTACCTCTGGACAAGAAAAGGTCATGATGGTCACGATACCCCGAAATAAAAGTTTTTGGGTCCATCCACCAACCGGAAACATCCAGAGTTTTGTCAGAGTAAAAGGCAATGGAGCTGTGGAGTTTGGTACCTTTAAAAGGTCTGCTTTGATCTATTGCCCATTGGAAACAAAGGTGGTGATGCCTAGAAATATTTCAACTAGAAGGCAAAAAGAGTGAAAGCTTTGGCGTCCTCTCTCCAAAGGGGCCGACCCAAGATTTTATCAGGGTTGGAGACGTAACACTGTAGTGGCCCCGGAATCTGGCGCCTCTTGAGAATAAATGTGTGGAGTCTTTGTGGTGCCATCTGGAATTTAGTATCTGCGGAAAGGAGATCTCCTGGTGTCCTGAAATGACAGTTTTGGTGCCCGGTCAACATGAGATTTTGGTGCCCCTCGAGGCACCAAAAGCTTGTGGAGCCTCAAGGGGAGGGTTATGGCCCCGTCCTCCCCCTCCCCCCTCCCATCTCTGGACCTGTCCCTGAAGACAATTATATCATCGCCTTTGTTCAGGGACTTTAATGACCCAAAGGAAATATTAATACCGGGAGATGAAAAACGGAACCGACTAAGGAAAGAATGAAATATTCTCCACTCAGCTGGTGGTTCCCGTCATAATGCTTCTCAGTTTGGCAAACCCCAAGGCTGCCCCGCGTCCGCTGTCGCTGATCTCCGAGTCGTAATACGCCCAAACTCCACGGAAGTCTTGAGCACGAAACAAAAAGCGTGAGCTTCCAAAAGCATGATTAAAAACTTAATTCCAACAACAGCAAAGATGGAGAGGTTTTGATCAAAGGAAGATCAAACACACAATTTTACAACCCGCCTGTGAGACAGAGGGATGGCAAGGCACAAAATGTGGTGTTGGGGGGGGGGGGGGGGAGGGGGCGTACTCTGCGCGGCTGCCGGGCCGCCGCTGGATGTCTGTGCGTCGTCGGCTGCCGCTGTCACGCCTCCCCACAAAAGCGAATTTGTACTGAGGAGCTCATTGGTCAGCATACGAGCCAGATGATGTTAACGCACGACTCGGCGCGTTGCGACTCCGGTCCACCCGACGTCAACACACGCTCATGTGAGCCACAGAGCTAGGATGAAGCGGGTGACCGGGGCATTCGCAGGATGGTAGGTCCGGTCAGGCATCATGAACCCCGTGCATGGCTGTGCGCCTTGACCATGTTACCCCACCTCCACCGTTTAGCTGACAATGATATATAAAAGGGGTAAAAACGGGACCAGATGCATTGATAATACAACTAAAGTGGCAGTGATCCCATTCAAACGGGCGAATTTCACTGGCAGGGGCCCGCTGTACAACAACCCTGGGAGTCCCCATGGCCTTAACCAATCCACGCGGACTTCATGCATTCGGCGCCCCACCACACTCACTCCAAGCATACACATCCGCTGGCGCCCATGCCACCGTTCATTCTTGGGTCGCACACGGGTGAGAACCCCACCCCCCCCCCCCCCACCCACCCACCACCCTTTTGCTTTATCCAGCGCCTTGATATAGTTGACATTCCTGTGCGAGTCCTCGTTAAGCTAAATTAAATGTATTTATTACATTGCGCACATCCAATAAAGCCAAGTTTAAATCCTTTTAAAGACATATCATGTTAATTCATCACAATGGCACTGACTCAGCTACTGCACCGACGTCGGGTGTCTGAAGCTGGACGACGACTCGTTCCCTCGCCTGACCTCCAGGCTTCCTGTTCGGACGACGCTCCCCCGCGTCTCGTTCACGATGGGCGGCCAATCATTCCTTGGCCACGCTCACCGCTCGCAGCTTTCCGCTGCCGCGCCCGCGTCTTTGGTATTGCCTCGTCCAGCACGGAGCAATAGCCTCCGGTGATTCGACACCCTCGTCTCCCGTCTGCCGGAGGGTGTCTTGCAAGACACCGCCCCACGGCGCGTCCCCTAGAGGCCTGGAGGCAGGCAGCGCGCCCGGTGGAACGGTGGAGCCGCTCGGCAGACAGCGAGCGCCCGGCGTGACTTGCGTTCACGCCTTACGGTCTTCACGGCCGGCGCGCTCTGGAGACTCGGCCTGACCGGCCTGTCCGGCGACCCGGTCCCCTGTCGCACTCCCTGTAAGCGTCAGTGGCAGGATCTTTATCAGTCCCGAACATTCCTCCATGAGGAGTTCATGAGGCTTGGCGTACACCGCGTCGGAAGGGAACAGACTGTGTCCTGTTCTCTTGCAAGGCATCGCATATCAACGGATTGACCCAGTTACCGCCGTGCATGATCCGGCATCCCGGGTGGTCCCCAACGGTTCTTGGTCATGCCATGACCTATGCCTCTTCATGCCGTCACGCCTGAGGTCAAGTGAGAGACAACGAAACGAGTCGACCATCCTTAGTCCAAAAAAGGGCGAAACCGTGCCTTCGAGTTGCCCTACCCACAGCCATTCATCTGCGTGAAAGCAGGACTGCGGTCGTCTGACTCCTCGATTCTGACCATAGTCGAACCATATTACTCGGATGTGTTCCGCGTCTGCTTCCGAGCGCTACCCCGACCGGTGTCTCGCGAGTGCTAGGCGCCGGTCGGGTACTGGTAAACGCACCGTACTGACCTCGTGCGCTTACCGTTCTTGCATGATCAACAGGCCATAGTGACGCAACATGAGGAGGAAACTTATATGTAGTTCAATCTACAACCTTATGCATGATTTCCAAGATTTGTTGTACAGCATGCTCATGCCTTACCGGGTTATGAGTAATTTGGTGTAACGATTGCTGTGGGGTCTTCCCGCTTTTGATTAACTATATATGATCCAGGTTTAACAGGAACGAGCATTTAACTATGCATGACCATATGCTCTGATGGTTAATCCCATTTTGACACAGGTGTCCATGATTGACACCAATGCGCGGTCCCAGTCAGTTTGGCTGTGAACGTGGTGATGCAGAGTGTAGACGCATTGATTGTTGGTGCTAGGAGTTCAAGTAAGTTCGATCCTTTCCCTCGCCTGAAACTCCTGGTACCTGTTCATACGTCCTAGCCCTTTCATTGCATAATTTCCACGTTTATTTCACTGCATGTTTTAATAAACAATACTTCGATTCCTGCATGCATTCCCACTATACTCTGGTAACTAGCCCAAACTTGGAGTTGGAACAGCCACTCATATTTGCGTACCTATACAAGTACCACAAATGGAAGGAATGGGAACCTTGTATTGGCCTAATCTAACTGTTCCTTTATCTGAAAATTTCAGCTCACTTCTAACCCTTCCGCCGTTAAAGAGTCCATTGGAACTTATTTCAGAACTCTTCAGGAACTCTTCAGTTATCAGGAAGAAACGGAAATATGAACCTTTGCAGTCCTTCGAGGTGGAGAACCATATTTTAGGGACAGAGGCACGCCGACACCGCACAGGTCTTCCCGGCGATTTGGATCACTAGTATAGTAACGCAAGCCCTCCTGTTACCAGCTGAGGTCAGGTACGTCTCGAAGCGCCTCCAGACCTTCAGTGGTGGAAACTATTAGTCGTAATTCCTGAGGTTTATCAGCCACCACAGTTTCAACACCTGCTAGAAGTATACTCGTTTTGGTCTCATTGCAGTGTAGATTCTGAAGCGCATTATCCAGCCCCATAGGTGCTGGTGAAGAAGCTTATTTATTGTCTCGGTGATGGCAAGAGATTCCGACAAGACTGAAATGTGAACCAGTACCCGTGAAACTAGCATTTATATCAAATGAGGCAAATCCTTGCAGAAGAAATGAGCCCCCAAACCAAAGGAGCATTTCAGCACATGCTTCAACCACACACAACCCATAGCCAAAGTTCAAACAAGCCATACTACAACGGCTACATGGGTAGGAATATGGGACCAGGGGAAGGGGTCTGACGCTCATTTGAGAATTATTGTGCCGACCGCATTTCCTGTCACTACCGGTGACAAAGTCAAGTAACGCTAACATTTCCTTCATTACCGCGGCGACAAAGTTCAGTACCGCTCACATTCCCCATCACTCCCGACGACAAAGCTCAGCACCACTAACATTTCCTGTCACTACCGGTGACAAAGTCAAGTAACGCTAACATTTCCCATCACTCCCGACGACAAAGCTCAGCACCGCTAACATCTCCTGTCACTCCCAGCGACAAAGTACAAGTTAAGTACCGCTAACATCTCCTGTCACTCCCAGCGACAAAGTACAAGTTAAGTACCGCTAACATTTCCTGTCACTCCCAGCGACAAAGTTAACACGCGTTCAGGCGGGGGTCAAATTGACCCCCTAAGGTTTTTCCAGAGTGGTTTCCGAACGGCGCGGCGTGGCCGCGCTAAATTTTGCACAGCTGTAAACAATTAAATAGCAGATTGTTTGACATCAAAAACTTAGATGTAACTTGTAAGGTCGCTGACCTAGGGCAGGTCAAAGTCAGGTCATGGTTTCAGCGAAGGCAATTTCTAGGGAATCCTTCCATCTGATGTAACAACGGAGTGTTAGACGAAGCCATACATCTCTGGGATGCTTTCTCAGACAACGCAGCAGTTAAATGAGCAAATTACATTGACCTAAGGCCATGTATGAAGGTCAAACCAAGGTTTAAATCAAGCTGTTTTGTTACCCTAGCGCCTGCTGTACAGGATAGTTTTTGGTGTTCTGTAGGCGTACATTTTCGTGCCTCGTCGTCTTGCATGCCACCCGTCCGGGACCAGAGGTTTCGCGCGCACAACATGGGAAAGCGAGCCAGCCGGTCATGGTCGAGGGCTCCCCCCCCCCCCCCCCGCGAACAGACACGTCCATCAGGCCGGGAGATGAATGCAGCTCGGCTTGACGATCCGGCCGATCAGCTCGCGTCGTGAAAGCAACGCCAGGTGCTTCGCTCCGGAACAGCCATGACGGCGGCCCACCTGCCAGGATCGTTCATCGCGCCAAGAGGAGTGGAGGCGAGAGCGGGCGATCGGCGAAACAACATGCGCACAGGAACACGCAAGCAACATGTTGTGAGGACGTTTGCTGTTTCGTCCCACCAACCCCCGTCGCGCCGACGCCGCCGTTGCCCCAGATGCTACCAGAAGGGCCACGCCACGTGGGAACTGGGCCAGAGGAACTTGGCCAGGACGCGCAGGGCCCGCCCGAGGCGAGAGCGGGCGGGCCCTTCAGCTCCTTCAGCTCGCGGTTCGTGACTGATTGGACCGCTCTGTCATCGGCAGCAGCAGCGTCGTCCTCAGCTGGGCAGCTCAGAGCAGACTCCAAGCACGCTGGACTGGCACCGGGCACGACATCGCGCACTAATGGCATCGCTAAAATGAGATGGTTTGGCTACCTGAAATGAATCTTGAAAAGTCCGCGATCGACAGGCCAAGCGGCCTTTTAATTCCTGATTACCATTGGGTAGTGTGGGTAATTTGGTAAGTCATAAGTTAGATTAGTCATCTGAGCAGTGTCTGGATTAACTGAAGTGATGCATCAGCTTTACAACACATAATAACAATAATGTGGTATATTTTGTACCACCAGGTTCATACGTGTCTTCAAAAATGCAGCTATAGAAACACAACACAAACAATCAAGCATAGTGCAAGACGCAGGCAAAGCACTCAACTCCCTGCAACTAGCGGCCCAATGCCGCCTTACACTGAAATCATGGAGAAAAACCTGTGCATTTAACATTACCAACTGGTTTACAAATGGCTACCGTACACACAAACAGCATCGAACACAATACACTTCTTTAGCTTTCGTGCATGCCACACAAAAGCTTCGAACACATAATTAAATCCAACAACCACCGCCCCAAGCCCCCACAAAACATCAATAAGATGAACTGAGAAATAGCAAGCGACACGCAGCGACGTGAGTCAAGGTTGGTGAACTCATTTTGCCTCTTTCGCGCCAAGCATTTGGCACTTAGCAAAAATGAACAAAAATGAACGCAAAAATGAAATGGCGATACACAGGGATGACAGGGGGCTGGCTGTCTTCCAGGATTTGCAGTGTACGTAGGGGCGGTGCGCATATCCTTTCCGAGGTTTTTGGAGGGTGCATAAGCCCGGTACGCAGCCACCTTCTATTTTGGAGGGTGTGTAAGCCCGGTGCGTAACCGCCCTCCGTTTTGGAGGGTGTGTAAGCCCGGTGCGTAACCGCCCTCCGTTTTGGAGGGTGTATAAGCCTGGTGCGTAACCACCCTACGTTTTGGAGAGTGTATACGCACAGCCATATCAATATATGGCCCATGTTGGAGGCAGCAGGTCCCAAGCTGTTGCATCTTCTGATTTCATTTTGCCTGAAACAGAGAGGCAAAATGAGTTTTTCCAAAGCCTGCTTTTTCTTGTCATAGAGGAGTACAAAATATGTCATTTTACCTAGTCACAATCCTGGAGTACAAAATTTCCTGGTATACATTATACCAGGAATGGCAATTTTTCCAACACTGAGTTAGAACTCGTTGATGATGTCATATACTCGTTGATATATATGACTCGTTGATGGAACTGAAAACGTCAACCTGATGTTTTGAATGTACGACTCAAACGTAATTTCTGAACTCACCTGACCGTGCCGCATGCTGGCAACGTGTGTCCCAACAGGCATGCGGTCAGTCCGTATGGATGTTCGTACGGCTCAGCACACTTTGATTCGGTACTTCACCTTGTACAATAACAGCCACACACGACGAAACGCACGACACTCACACTACCGCCCGCACGCATGCAACTGTGGTACTGTCGCTGCCAAATGCTGAGCCGCTTTCAATTTGCTGCCTGTGCGGGGTCTCGGGCCCTCCCCCTCTAATCATAAACCACCCAAAATGACATCTCTGTGCAACTTGCACTAAACATTTATACATATACCTGCTTTAAAAAAAATTATGCTGTATGTGACCATTTGCCACTCAAACTGCGATGACAGGGTCATAATCAAAGCACACAAGTGAAACGATCTTCTGCCTTTGCTTGCGCTAGTGGACCACAGCAGCCACTCTAACGCACCACTGAACTGGCAAACGCAGCTAGCGTTCCCTCTGCGCACGCGGGTTTGTCTCTCCGGCCTGCGAGCGGTCCAGAGGCGCGCCGCCCCATGTTCGTCGCCCGGCCCTATGCGTCGCGCCGCCGCGGCCGCCGCGCGTCGATTGGTCTGCGGCCGAGCCTGGCGGCGGCGGCGGCGGCGGCGGCGTGGTCCTGCACGCCGGTGCTCCCCAGTCTGGCGGGACAGGTCGCTGGGTGCGGCGTCGGCGGCCGGCGCTGACAGGCGGCCCGGGCCGGAAGGAGGGGGTCGGGAGAGCTGACTGGAGCATGGGACCGCCGGACGCCAAGAGGGTCATGGGACCACCAGACTCCAGATGGACCTTGGGACCACCAGATGCCAGGTGGGTCAAGTGACGCACAACCGGACGTGGTTCTGCGCTTTTGTCGAGGCTTAGTATGGACCCTGTTTCATAGCGAATTGCACTGCGCAAGTGAGCTGTTTGGAGCATCCAAACACGTGCTGCTTTCACATGTTCACTCGCCTTCTGATTCACTTACCCATGGTTGGATGGGTTCCAGTCCCCTGAGGCGCTCACTAACTGCCTCTGACTGGGATATCCTGTGACCGGTAGCAGCGTCAGTGTCACATACGACTGGCTTGAGCCGTACCTAACCAATCGCAAACACTGAGTTGTTCTGACCGGCAAGCAGCCTGACTGGGTTCCAGTCCTATCCGACGTACTAGAGGACAGTATCTTCGAACTGCTGCTTTTTGTTGGCATGCAAATGCATGTATTTATGCAAGTCTGGGTTTCAAAGGGTTTGCGCACAAAAAGTGTGGTTTACGAAATTAAGTGTAAACTGTTTGAAACACATGTGAGAACATAGTCTATGACGGCAAGTCCATGCACCCCATTTATTTGAGATATATTAAACGCCTACGAGACGCTAAAAGCAAAATAGGAATGCCTCTTTCGGTGACATTGTTTTTGGCAAAACACACTCAGGCTGAAATTCATGGAAGATTCAGGGCAATGCATCATATGCCCTTTTTAGACCTCAAAGTCATCTACAAAGCACAGGTCCACTCAGACAGAAAAATAAGTAAATCTGTTCTGATAAAAAGTCGGCGCCCAAAGTAGGTCGGCGTACAGGGCCCATCATGGCCGGATACGCGAACGTGATATGTGCCTTGATGTGTGACGCGTGCCAGCTTAAAATCGTTTACATGTATAAGTGGTGCCTGACGCGTGATGCGCGATGCCTGTTCAATTGAAATTTGCTTGCATGTGTAGTTGATGCGTGATATGTCATGCCTGTTTACTTGGATACGTTTGCATATGGGAATGAAGCGTGATGTGTGATGCCTATTTACTTGAATTCGTTTGCATGTGCACGTATTTGTCACATATTCTAATCCTCAGTTATATATGCGCTGTATCGTAATAATGGCTGGCGATAGCGCGTTGTCTAATCCCCTGAATGCTGGTGATCTGTAGAAATTGAGGCTCACTGTGTAAAAAAGCTGAAAAATCCAGTAGAATCATAGGTAGGTATTTCTAAATTTGCTTCTGCTATTCATTTTGATAAAGGTATGTTGCCGAAATATCACGATAAACTAAAGTATAATGATAGGAATTTGGGTATATGAATTTACCAAATCGCATTTAATTTCGCTAAAGGCTTTTAGTACTGTCTTGCCTGAATGTGTTCTTTTGGGAAAATGCCCTGGGTCGGTCAGAGCTAAGTCATTGTATGGGCTAGAATCAAGGCCCATAAATTCATTGGAAAATTTGTACGGCCTGGAAGTGCAGCAAATAGAGCGCAAGGCAGTAGGTAGGTACACCGGAGTCTTTTTATTCAAATAGTACCTACATGTCATGGGTGTTACGTGCATCATAGAATCGACGACTTCCTTAACTGTTGCCACCGAGATAAGAGCCATCAGAATTGATTGGGGACGTCATCTACCCTGTAAGTGAGGCCGACTCAGAAATGTGTTATACTGTTAACGGTCCCCGCTGCAGTCAAGCACATGACACGCTGTGAATCGGAAAAGGAACCGATTTTAGGCACAAGGCACATTTTAGGCACAGCCAAGCTCAACAAACTGAAGGAAGTGTTTGGGATAGACAAGATACACAATTCAGAGCACCGTCGATAAACCGTGAAGCAATTGGTGGAATTCTGCCGTTGCGTAGCATTCGGGTCTAGCCAGATTTAACAGTGGTTAGCATTATTTCCTGGCTGAGGTTGTTTGTTGCAAGGGAGGAGCTAGCAGCGGAAGCAACGCGCCCTGGTATCCCCGAAACCACAATTTGCTGATTGGTAGGCCAAAGCTCTCCTAACCACCGAAGAGGACCAGGACCGAACAATCAACCCTCTCGGCGGTTAAGTGGTTAGAGCGCCTGTGTGCCATTTACGTCGTTCTGGATTTAACTGCTAGCATCTTTCGAGGCCAAGACTTGTGCAAAGCTTTGCCTCAAGGTAGTTGACGCGCCAAATTCACACACACACACACACATCTATATATATATATATATATATATATATATATGATATATATATATAGATATATAGATAGATATAGATAATATATTAAATAGAGAGAGAGAGGATAGAGAGAGAGAGAGAGAGAGAGAGAGGAGAGAAGAGAGAGAGAGAGATAAGAGAGAGAGATAGAGAGAGAGAAGAGAGAGAGTAGAGAGTAAAGAGATAGAGAGAGAGAGAGAGAGAAGGAGAGAGAGAAGAAGAGAGAGAGAGAGAGAGAGAGAGAGAGAGAGGAGAGCGAGGAGGAGAGAGAGAGGAGCAGTAGAGAGAGAGGAAGAGAGAGAGAGAGAGAAGAGAGGAGAGAGAGAGATACATATATATATATATATATATATATATATATATATATATATATATATAGTGTGTGTGTGTGTAAAAACCTGTATATGTATGCCTGCATATATATGTACCTATATTTTGTTTAAATCGGAGGGGAATCAGCACATTAATGATCTTTTTGGATATTTTTCGATATACCTGATTAGGGCTTTCGCTTTTTCTCGATGTCCGTTTAAAATAGCACCAAAGCTGACGGTAAAAACAGTGTATAGATTGTCGTACTGCATGGCGTGGCATTAGTAATATTTCTCAACGTTTCATCCTTCATTGGACATTTTCCAGAATGAAGGTCTTAGACAAGGCCGATATGATCTCGTATTTGTAAAATTCAAGTTGTGCGACTGTTCTAATATGGATTTCATATCTGCATACATCAGCTCTTTTAAAACCGGTATATCACAAGCATACTACATGATATCACAATACAGACTTAACCATTCACGAATTACATATGCTCATCATTGGCAGGCAACAGCGTTCATCCGCAACGCACAAAACACTCAATGTTCCGGCGCCCTCCGCCCTAATGGTGGCCCTCCATACAGATGGAGGGTTCCACGAGCTTTTTTGTTTATTGATGGGAGGTTCCCATTCGCGAATGCGTGTCACTTTAAGAGCGATTAGTCTTCGTCTTTGTGCAGAGCGTGCGATGCCTTATGTGTTGTTGAGCATTTGACCTGCCAGGTGGGTTTTATGTTGGGTCTCTCTCTGTGTGTAAGTACAAGCCGCCGTTTTGTAGGTGCATGGCCAGGCGTCTCAGGAGTGTCCTTTTTACGTGACCAATATTTGCTATTAGGTGGGAGCGCATAGTCTCTTCCGTTGCATTCATAGTGATGTATGACGTTTTCTTTGAGTGGAGCCGAATCATGTGAAAAGCTGTCTTGCGTGATGAGGGAGAATCAGGGAGGTTGGACTTTGGTAAAAGATATTAGATGTGATGCTTTCATTGGGATCCTCCGCTCGTCGACCGCCTAGCAAGTACGAGCAAGTGGAAATGTAATTACCTGCGTGCGAATGCACTTGGCTGGCGCTTGGCAGGTGGAGACTGCCAACCGCCGGGTTCAGTGCGGTCTAGTTCACAGCTGCGTTGGTTATTATGTGCATTGGTGAGAAACACTATGTTTATAGATGAGACAGTATTAATAGCCTTCTTCCTTGTTGAATTAACAGGAGAATCGAGACATATATGTGATATTTCGGCCGCATACCTTTATCCAAACGAATAGACATTACGCACAATGTAGAATTAGCAGGTGTATGGGGAGATACATTTCAGCTACATGTCTTTATCGAGGCATGTACTGAATTCGTTTCGATAAATGCATGTAGCCAAAATATTACATCTATCTCTCCATTCTCCTGCTAATTCTACGAGGAATAAGGCATCAATGCTGTCTCAGCCTATTTCACATCGCATGTTATATAGTCAAAGGGTCTGGATCGTAGGTGCCAAGGAGAATAAGCCATCCTAGAGCTAAGACTTGAGAGCGCTCATTTGTAGCAGGTTACAAGAAAGGTATTGTTTGCTGCACTACATTTGTTTAGGTTAAAAATACAAACTGCTTTAGGCTATTGGCACCTATTTACCATGTATATATATATATATAATATATATATCTATATATATATATATATAGTATATATATATATATATCTATATATATATATACATATATATATATATTATATATAATTTATTATTATATGCGAGAACTAAATCAGATCTTTGATTTCGCAAGCTGTGTGAGTCATGAGTCAAATGATTCAACGCAAGCAATGAGCCTGAACTGAGTCAAATCAAAGCATTTGAAACGGCTTTGACCCGTGAGCTGAATAGGGTCCCAGTGATCCAGTCGTGAGCTGACGCAAAGAATTTGAATCGAGCACAAGTCTGCCGCCAGAATCAGTATTTCCCACCCTTTCCACCTCCCATTCCACCTAAGGATGTATCAAAATCACGATACCCCTTGACCCAGCCCAACAGGAATTCAGGTTCAGATTTAGTTTTCATTTCACTACAAACCCGCACTTGCACGGTTCGGCAGTGCCGTGTCGTAATATCAAAAGACGCCTGTTTAATCATACATTTCCGTTGCGTGCACACTAAAACCCAGCAATACGCCCCCACGCGACACGAATCAACGGCTGCAAATTAAATACGCGTTAGGTGTCGCTTGCAATGGCATGTGAATTTATGCAAGCTTGCAAGAAATACAAGCCGACCATACTCCTGCACTCCGCCGTAGCAAAGGTGGTGACAGCTTTTATCTGTCCACATTCTGGGTAAAACGTGTCAGATGGCGTCTCGTGTCTTGCACTGGCGTTGTGCTGTGTTGCTGATGATGTTGACAATCTGCCCAGGTCTACCTGTGATCATGGCTACGTGGATCACCCACATTTTACGATGCTGGAGAAGGCTGTGCGCGCCAAGCTAAACAGGGTGCTTCAAGGCATTACTGATGCCACCGTGTCTCCGCCTTCCACTGATGCCTCTCGCATCTGAATTTTGGCAGTTTCCGTACTTTGTAAAGTTGCGCGACGCTACAGGCCGCTCACGGCGATAAATAGTATCAAACTATAGAAGGGAGATCAAACAATGTTTACAAGAGCAGCTTTCGGTGCGGCGTGATTCAGGTATGTCAGGCCAATGGCGATGTCCGTGTATTTGTTACGATCTGTCCCACGTGCGGTTTGAAACCATGGTGGTTGTCCATAACAGCACCCCATTTTGTCACAACTCTGTGGTGAGGCATCGCAGTGCCCAAGAAAATCAGCGAGACGGCTTACAAGTCTCCAAGCATTGCCAGCGTGCTTGGCACAAAGGCAAAGGTGCCTGTCGCAGCTAACGTGAACCAAAGTTAATCAACATAATCGTGTGTATTCTGACCTCTTATGAACACTTTTCATCATACAAATCCGCCAATGACCTGCTTTGGCACGAGATCTGAAATGCGCAAAAGCTTTGGCTAACGGGAGCAAAGCCCATGAAATGTCCCCATGTCTGCTAAGACATTAAGTAGGTGTTACTCACCAAACGTGTTTTCGTCGTCATGCAGCCATTCGCCATCCAACGTCCGCGGTAACTTGTGCTTTAGGCTCTTGAGATCACTTAGAAGTCGTGAGATGACGAAAATGTACATGACAAAACAAAAATGCTTCCATAGCACAATTCGCCGACTATTTTCATAAGTCTGGTGACCAATGATGGGTTTTGTTACTGGTTGCCATAACTTCGGAGCATTTGAAGTTTCATACAAAATTAGGTCTCTGACGATGTAAGCGTAAAAGGGGATATGGTGAACCGAATCATGTTATGGGCTGATACGTAAAAAGGAGTGCCCCACAGCGATTGCATTTGGGCAGCACAAATAAAGTCACAGAAGTAATCACTTCATATGCTTTGCTCGTGCATGAAAACTTGATATCAGTGGTAGAATGTCTCTGGGTTTAGCTATTACGTCATATAGTTTGGGTTTACTGCATGTGGTGCATGGCTACGCATGTGGCAAGATCATTTTCCAGTCACTGCCGACCTGTTGGCGTTGCCTGGACGGCTATCTTTCTTTACGCAGGGGCCACTGGATACACCAGAATTCTTCCAGAGACTCTAGCATACTCTCATTTGGAGAAAACCTCATCCCCGGGTTGGAACGCATGGCCTGCAACGTGCAGTTCGTTTCACGTATTCACCTGTCCTAGTTACCGAGATCTTTGATCTTCACTGGGTTGAAATATTCAAATATTCTTGCTGTGTGCTTGCGTTACTCGCGCAAGCACGGAACGGGAATATATAACAGGAATATATACAATATATACAAGAAGAACACATACAAGAAGAGTATAACAAATCCACCATTCTGTTCCTTATGGAAAATGAGAACATTGCACCCAAACACACATCAACATAGAAACTTACATGATATTAGGGTTATGTCTCTACCTTTTTTGTCTGTTAAGAAAAATTACTGTTCATTTGGAAAGTGTCAATGTATTTTTAGCCTATTTAATGACTTGGAAACATCAAAGGACAAGAACCGCGTTGCTAAGGAACGAATTTGGAATCGAAAGCAGCCGTGCGCTACTTGAGTGCAAACGATTGGCAACCGGACGATCCGTTTCGCCTTGCTCACCATTCCCCCTCCGTTGACAAACCAGTTGGTCCCCTACCCGGGTTCCGCCCAACTCTCCACCACTTTGTTACTCAGCTAGCGGGACGCCGGTTCCGGCGAGCTGGTGTTTACACGCGGAATATGAGCAGCGTTTGAGACGAATTTAGATGGCGCCACTGCATCGCTACGCTACGAGTCTTCCGCAAAGGCCAGGCCATGCAAGTTTGAAAAGAGACCATGCAAGATTCGGGGCAAGGGTCAAAGTGGCAAGGACGTACCCTTTGTTCGCAAATAATGAGTTTTCTTCATTGCTTTGTTTGTTCCAGCAACGTCTCCCCGCCCCTCCCATCACGCACACATACAGTCTGCGATAGCTGGCGAGGCGAGCCAGCCATACTCGGCCGGAATCCACATTCATAGTTCACAGTCCGGGGAATTTGACCTGGCGTTATGGCTGTTACAGCTGCCGGTTTATTTGCTCGTGCCCCCACCTGCCGAAAGAACGGTGTGGTGTTGATGTGCGGTCGACTAACGTCCGGTGCAGACGAGTGCTGGCACCGGCGGGGTGGTCCATATATACCAGGCTCTGTGTGTAAACTGACAAGGCGGACAAAGGGGCGTCTGATGGCGCCGCCTGCACTGGTAACTTCGGCGGGGGTACCACCGCCTTAGCTGGTACATGCTGCAGGGATACCACCGCCCAAGCTGGTAAATGCTGCGGGGGTGCCATCGCCTGAGCTGGCAGCTGCTGCGGTGCTGCCACCGCCTGAGCTGGCAACTACCGTAGGGGTGCCACCGCCTGAGCTGGTAAATACTGCGGGGATGCCACCACCTGAGCTGGTAAATGCTGCCGACCGCCAACCGTCTCTGCCACGCCGTCCCAACGAGGAGACGTCACCGGGGCCGTGCCACGCGGATCAAGCGGGCCGCAGGTCACGCAGGTCACGGTGAGTCACGCAGGTCACAATATGTCACGCAAATCACGCAAGTCACCGGTTTATTTCGCAGGTTACGCATGGGTCGCAGGTCATGGTATGTCACGCAGGTCACCGGTGTGTCACGCAGGTCCCGGCCGCCGCTCTGCCTCCACTGGCCGCGTCTAGCGAGCCACACCGCTGCCGGTGGATGCCGCTGCCGGCTCCTGCGTGTGGCCACCGCCGGCCTGGTGCTGCTCTGCCTCTACTACATCATTTACACCCCGTGGGCGTTCAGCTGGCGCGGTGGGTTTCGTCGCTCATTGTGACGGGCAGTGGCTGTACTCAGGCCATTCACAGCACGACATGGTAATCCAACATGCAGCAGACGCCATTAGTTTGCATTTAGCTTCCTCTCAGATGTTTAGCCCGCAAGCAGTTTTTGTTATGAGCAATGCCTAGCGAACACAGGCTGTCGAAGCGGCCAGTAATCTAAACAACCAAATTCAGAGCGCACATCTGTCATTGGGATAAACCGCACGTCATTTAAATGTCAATGTTAATCTTACGCCAGTCCACGCCAGCGCCAGCGGGCCGGATCTTTGCACAGCGAAGCAGGCGGGAACAACAGCATATGTATGTTCTGTATGCTGGCAGGCAGGGTATAGTTTCCTTGTCAGTTTAGGACGGGATCTTCAGCCTCACCCCCGCCCTCCTCCCTTCCCCCAGCTTGGGCTCCATCCCCACCCAACTTTATGAGGAAAGTGGGCCGAAGCCGGGGAGAAATCCGTCTTGGCGGCGTTTTTCACAGTAGCTATCTTCCATTTTTCACCGTTCAGTCCAGCCCCCTCCCCCCAAACTCAATTTGCCAAAGCACGCCGCTGCCGGTAGAATATTAACTACTAGTAATAGTACTGGTCGAAGCAACGTTAAAGGAACACATTAGAAGTGTTGAATGACTTGCGAATGTTAACTGTCATGTACCTCATATTTCAGAGGCACGAATATTTGGATGCTTGACACAGACACGAATATTTGAGTGGTTCACACAAAGAGGCACCAATATTTAAGATGATTATAATTTGGGCTAGTTTATTTGAACGGAACATCCCCGTTGCGTCGTTGATGGCAGCCCCAGGCGCTGTCGCGTTGGCAGTAGGTCGCCTCAGCAGCATTGTCCCTTCACGCAGCGAAGTCAGCAGGGACCGCTGGTTGGCTCCCAATGCCAGAGTTCTGACACCGCGGCCGGTCAATCGCGGACCACGGCCATCTGCTGAGCCTCCAATCTCCCTCAGACAGGGTTTTCTTCAACACCGTCGCTGGTTCCGGCCAGACCCGAGCATCGAGCATCACCACCGCTCTCAGACACATGGGCGTCTGGCCTGGCGACCCGTGTCCAGGAGACGGTGCGCCTGTATTATGGGCGTGTTAAGAACAGCAGCTACGACCCGAACCGCCGGCCGGGCATGTCATAGTTGAACTGGGAGACAACTCTCGACTGGAGAGGTTCGCCCCGGCTGTCAACCATTCCAAAACTTTGCCCATTGTAGTCGCTGGCCGTTGGCCGCAGGTGCATGCAACTTTTAGCAAGCAGAAGGGCGGTTCTTTCAGAAGTGTTCTTTAACACGCGCCTGGGTGGCCGGCTAGATACCCTTCGCTCGGGTGGGGGTGGCGGTCAATTTGACCGCTCTGAGATCTCGGGAACTAAGAAAGCTAGTGACACCAAATTTGCAGGGTGTCTTGAACCGTACGTGAACTCACTTAGGTCAAAGTTTGAGCTTCCTAGGCTATGACCTTCAGGTCGAATAGGGTCAAACAAGGTCAAGTTCTAGGTTGGTCACAAAAGTGCCCCCAGAACCTAGGAAACTGTTACTAAGCAAAAGGTCAAAAGCCCATTTGAGGTCAGTGACCTTGTTTGTCCTTTTGAAGGCTATGGTGACCAAAATCATACAAGACTGCTCTGACTTTTGCATTTGAACAAGCGACAAAGATAACGCTAGGCAGTATGTTCATAAAACAAAATGTTGACCCGAGTCATCCTTGGTCAATGACCTTTTCTGACGTCTAAGAAGTCGATGGAAGATGTATAATGCGGTTCCTGCTGTCACTAAATTCGAAATGAGCACCAATAACAATCCCATACAGCAAGCCCTAGAGTAATAAATCAGGTTGGTTGTGACCTTGGTCTGACCTACATACCTGACCTTAGGTTAACGTTATTTGCTCATTCAATATTGGTAGTGCCTAAGAAAGCATATCAGAGATATATGGCTTCGTCAAACACTCCGTTATTGCATCATATTGGACAATTCTCTAGAAATTGTCTTCGCTGAAGCTATGGCCTGACGTTGACCTGCCATAGGTCAGCGACCTTACAAGGCACATCCAAGTTTTTATGTCAAACGATCTGCTATTCAATTGTTTACAGCTATGCAAAATTTGGCGCGGCTATCCCGTGCCGTTCGGAAACCATTCTAGAAGGCCTTTTCGGGGGGGTCAATTTGACCCCTACCCCACCCGAGCGCGTGTTAAATATTGCTACACATCCGCGCTTAAACCGTTTCACCAGTTTTTTTCTTGCATCGTTGCAATGCCGGTACAGTTTTACCACGCTCATCGAATTTACGAGACACGAAAATTTAATAGTGATACGAAGATGAATACCACGCAGAGTCTGACGGAGAAGAAAACAGAGAACCGTGCCGGCCTAAGACTGGGTCGATGTATTCAGACCAGCACGTGTTCTCGTGCGCAAGCTATGGAACTAAATCTCCATGGAGCCAAATCGCTGTCCCGTGGAACCCCCGAGGCACGTTTTAAGGCTGATGCCAGATATCAACATGTAGAGCGAATTATTATTTGAAGCCGTTTGCAGAGCGCAGCCAAATGTACCGGATTCAATCTATCGGCAAATCCCAACATCGTCGGACCCATAGATGCGCCAGAAGTCTGTCGAAAACCGGCCGCCGTCATCTTATCCCAAACCGATCTCGAGCGCAAGGCGGCCATCAGTCAAGGAAACTGCGCGGGGAGGATGCGGTAATTGCGCTCGTGAGAAAAATGAGTCATGGCCCGCTACGCGTGTACCAACGTGTATCAAGTATACAACGTGTACCAAGTACTGATTGATGGATGATATAATTGATGGATGGACTGAATGATGATAGGCGTCCAGCTACAAAAAAAATCGCCTGGATCGCATGCTAGAGCCGTGGGATCTGTTAGAGCCGTGGGATCCGTCGGGCGTGGTAAGTTGAAAATTTAATTTTCTTCGCAAATACGCATACATTCTCTGTTTAGAGCTTCAGAGAAAAATGAGTCATCGCTCAAATTTGCATACATTTTCTGTTCATCTTGGGTGCGCCTGTGAACGAACAACTGTTTTACAATCTGTTGGATTGTTCGTGCTTTGATTAGCAGGCTCATCACGAACATTCGCAACCGCTGCGACGTGGGAAGTCATTTCGCCTGAATCGACGCTGGTTTTGAAATGCAACCGGAGCCAAACGGCCGCCTGATGTCATGACACCCAAGTGGGCGCATTTTGACGGTCAGTTTGCCGCTGGAACGTTGGCGGTGGTGATTGTGGCGGCGGTGTCAAGTGTTTGTGTGTTGTGGGTATGTATGCTTCGTTTAATTTTCGTCTTGGCTATTTTATTAAGTCACGACAAAATATGGGGATGAGTGGCAGTGGCAACCTCCTCTAAATATATTGCTTACCCCGTTCCAAAGGCCCTGTCTTTGCTCCAGTTCAAATTATTACGAGTCTTGCCAAAAAGGAAACCTCGCAAAGAAATGATGCGGATTAAGGTTCGGCTAATAGGGCAGTGCGTCCTCGATTTGCTTCATCATTGCGTTTTAAATAAGCTCCATTCTAACACCGTTCAAATGATGGTATGCAATGAGTTTGTCAGTCCATTCGCCGGAGTTCCTCCCCAAGAGATCCTGTCTCCTTGTCGCGGAGTGGTTCGCTGTCGAAATGGCGCCGTGGATTTTAGTTATGTCATCGACGTCATCGACCTACATTTTCAAGGGGTTTTGAAAGGCAAAGATCAATGGGGTTTTGGGGCGCTGGGGCAATGGGGCAAATGGGGCTTTGAAAGGGAAAATGAGCTAGCAAAACATGCAAGAAAAGAACGTGCTGCTCAACCAATAAAGCAATGCGACGTTGCATGATATTTGCATGCAGTTCTGTCCATGATTCCCATAATAAGAACTACGCTGCATCTTTTTTACCATGCTTATTGCTGTACGCCGTAAAGAAATGCACGTTTAAAGGTGGGCGCAATTAAATGTAATGGCACCATGCCGTGGTCGCCATTTTCTGAACATGCTTTGCAATTGCGCCCTTTGCAACCTTTTCAAAAACTGCCAGCACCTAAAGTAAAAACGTTTTGTCTGCGATCTGAACTCACCAAAGGACGGGAAAAACATCGAGCTATGTTTTGCACAGATCATGGGCTCCCAGCGCAAGTGGTGTCTGAAAAGTAGTTTTCTTCCCCTAACGTAGCGCAATATGACCACTCTCCCCTAATCCTGGTCATTTTGGCCAGTACTACCTAAAATATTTGTGCGTTTTGCGGTACTTTCATCCCAATTGCCTAACCAAAAATGACTGAGAATTCATGCATATCGTTGACCGACCTTGCTGGGCCTTGTTTGGATGGGCTAGTTGGCCTATTTGGCCCACCTGATGGTGTAGGTCGCTAGAGGTGACTGGCTCCACTGGCTTGGCTTTTGGCAGCGTTCACGTAAGCCAACTGGTATCGCTGTTGTCGCCTCGATTGTGCCACGCCGCAGATAGGGTCTGACTGATGGCGTTTTATTACAGTCCGTTGGACTGCCGAGATTACTTACGCTGCTGTCTCATGTACTGATGATGAGAAGCAGGTGAGGGTTTGCGTGACGTCAAAAACCTAAGATGATGCCTCTCATTCTCGATTATGAACCAAGACATGATAGCCGAGAGGATCCAGGTAGAGATGACAACCGTAATGCCACTCAAATTGTACTCCTCCCCTCGAAATTCAGGTCCCTCCGTTGATTGCTGGCTGCTTCTGGACACCCCTGTCCACAGCAGAACCGATCACGTTTGAAAAAGCGGCCACCACCAACTGTATCAGCCACTACCTAGCCCCAGTCTCGAACGTTTTCACCGTCCACAAACACCGGCTTCCGCCAGCTGTACCAACTACTATCTAGCCCCAGTCTCGAACGCTTTCACCGTCCACAAACACCGACTTCCGCCAATGTACCAGCCACTATCTAGCCCCAGTCTCGAACGCTTTCACCGTCCACAAACACCGGCTTCCGCCAATGTACCAGCCACTATCTAACCCCAGTCTCGAACGTTTTCACTTTCCACAAACACCGGCTTCCGCCGACTATGCCAGCCATTATCCAGCCCCAGCCCTGGACGTCCCCACGGCCCACTTGTGACTTCGACCTCCGATGCTGCCTCCATGGCTTCCTTTGAAATGAGGCCTCTCGACGCTCCCATCAGACACTCTTAGCTCCAGCCTTCAGCATGGTCAAGTTGGACCTCTCTTGAAGATAAGCCTCCGCCACTGACCTTTTTTACTGGTTGTTAGATTTTCACAGCATGCTACAATTAAACATCATGCCAATAAGGTTATCACTGCTTATGGGTATGTCACACTGGTGGGGGCAGAAAAATATCCAGCCGTGGCGGGGAGGTGTCTTCTTACTCGATCACTTTCCGAGGCTCTCTTGGTCACGTAACAGATTACTGAGACGAATTAACTGCTTGCTGCTACGGCGAGTCGCGTGTAACTGCTAGCTGCCTTTGCCATACTGGTCCTTCACTGTTGGGTCCCAAAGGTGACCTTAGGGTCTGTAAACATTCCCTCAGTGTACAGGAAAATGCTACTTATGCCCCAAAACTTATGTATTTAGTACAAACATTTGCCTGCCTATAGGCAACTTATGCATAATTCGCTGACCTCGTCTGATCATCTGAGGTTTTGGTTTCCCGATTGTGTCTGTCGTCTATTTTAGGCGTGTGTTCGATCGTCGCATCGCGCCCGAATTGTGCAATTTACACAGTCGCAGCATGACGTAGATACCGTCGCCCTTAAGAAGCGTTCAATGATTTTGGCAGAGAGGTATGGTATGTTTGAGATAAGAATCAAAGCTGCCAAGTATGACTCATGCTTACCAAGTCTGAGATTTATTTGAGTTGCCTTTGAATTGAGGCCAGACCTGAATCTGGATCCGGTCAGTTGCCTTATTCCGATGAAGACCGAGGAGGCTTACATCAATAAATACCTTAGTCTGGCTCCGATTGCACTTTAATCACTGGTTCAAATACAGTATACCTGTGAAATGAATCGATTCAGCCGAATCCCGGTTCAAAATGGTCTTGCGTCCGGAAGCCATTCCGGGGCGGCAGAACTGAGACCCATACCCGAATCAGGCACCCCTCGGCCGAGACGACCGTGAGTCACACATCCACCCCTCTGCGGAGAGCCCACGCCCGCAGCAGGCCCCCGGCATTGGCCGAGCCCCGCCAACCCGCCTGCGGCCGTCGCCAGGGCCCATTGACTCCGCCCCCCGCCCGCCCGCAGCCGGCGACCGGTCGGCGCCATCTGGAGGGCATAACTCTTCCGCGCCGGCGGTCCTGGTGCCGACGCCGGACGACGTCTGCATCCGCTGGACGGCGCCCGCGTGGCCTGCGCAGTCGGGGGACGACGCCACCCCGCTACCGCCGGTGAGCGTCGCAGCCACGGTCTGCTCGCAGCGTGCAGAGGGAGCGCCACGCGCGCCGGTGTCGGGCGTGGCTCACTGCTGAGGCTACGCTGGCAGTGACGGGGTAATTGGCATCGATGTGTGCCTGGGGTTTGGCTTGAAAGGGCTGTACGGCCGTGACGCTTGTAAATACGTGTGTAGTGTAATTTTTTATCCTTATAGGATAGGAAAACCATAATGAGGAAACATGATTTTTAAGCTGTGAAGCATTATTTTTAATCGGTTTCGCACTATTTCAGATTGCATTTTTGTCTGGAGTCAAGAATCCCTGCTGGCTTCAAGATCTTACGCAGCAAAGTGTAGAATTTCTGGAAAAGAACTGCTATGCAAACTATACGAAAAATAGAAGCATATTCTCAAAACGGTATGCAGAAAGTAAAAACGGCCTTCTGTAAGAGCCAGCCGCGCCTGCTGTTAACATCGCAGTTTGCATGAAATAAGGGAAAGATGAAACAGCTATTGAATTGTCTGAAATATTAGGCAGTTTTTGACACGGTTATACACTTGATTATGTTAATTCCGCAGCTCATTGTCAACCATGAACACTAAATGTGCAGCCATCCTACGCGTTATATCACAGACACTAGCGTGCCTGTAAATATGTCACTTCCACTGAGGGAATTTAGTGAAGGCCGCACGATCAAGCTTGGGGGGCCCAACGGAGGCTGCTTGGTCAAGCTCAGCTTGCTCAACAGAGGTTGTGTGGTCAAGCTTAGCGGGCTTAACGGAGGCTGCATGGTCAAGGGTGGGGGGTTCAGCGGAGGCTCCATGGTCAAGCTTGAGGGTGCTCAACGGAGGTTGCGTAGTTAAGCTCAGAGGGCTCAACGGAGGCTGCATGGTCAAGCTTAAGGGTGCTCAACGGAGGTTGTGTGGTCAAGCTTAGAGGGCTCAACGGGGGCTGCATGGTCAAGCTTAAGGGTGCTCAACGGAGGCTATATGATCAAGCTTAAGGGTGCTCAACGGAAGTTGTGTGGTCAAGCTTAAGGGAGCTCAACGGAGGCTGCATGGTCAAGCTTAAGGGAGCTCAATGGAGGCTGTATGGTCAAGCTTAAGGGAGCTCAACGGAGGCTGTATGGTCAAGCTTAAGGGGGCCCAGTGAAGGCTGCGCGGCTAAGCCTTTCCGCCTAATCAAATTTGAAATAGGGCGCTATCCACATTTGCTGCGGTCAGGTCCACCTGCCTGATCGGATTTTGCATAGAAACTAATCGAATTTGCCACAAAGTTAGTGAGCCGGAGCGCCGAGCTGGTGGTTGCGCCAGAGAGCTGCGCCGCCACCGCACCCATCAGCTCAGCTCCAGCGCCGTGAGCTGAGCGTCCGAGCTGGTGGCTGCGCCAGAGAGCTGCGCCGCCACCGCACCCATCAGCTCAGTTCCAGCGCCGTGGGCTGGGCATCCGAGGGCCACTGCCGTTGTCGCCAGGGCGCAGCGCTACCGGCCGTTCGTCAGCGAGCCGGCGTCGGTCCTGCGGCTGCGCTGCCTGCCTTATTTCTACATCGTGGGCCAGCCCAAATGTGGCACCACGGACCTGATGCACCGCATCAGCCTGCACCCGCACGTGCTGGCCGGCACGCTCAAGGGCCCCAACTGGTGGACACGCGCCCGCTTCCCCCTCCAGCCAGGTACGCCGCTGATGCGCCACGCTCCTCACTGGTGACATCGATTTAATCGAAGATCCTGGGTTGCGCAAAAATGCTTAACAAACAGTATAAATAAAAGGATAGTATTACCTAAATATGACTGATGTCGTATGACTTCTGTTATGTTACTTCTGTTATATCACTACTGATGTATTAGCGGTGTTGTATTATCCATGTTATGTTACTACTGGTGTATCACCAACCTCGTATTACCAAGAACATGCGGCCATCGGACGCACGCTACTTTATTAATTCGCGTGGTAATGTGTTGTATCGGACAAAGAGCAAAGGCCGTGGCGTGAACAACGTCAACAATGATGCGGGTCCGGCGATGTCCAGTTTCATAAAACGAAATTAAACATAGGTACCTCATTTGCGTCGTGTAAGCATACAACGCGAGCAAGCGCATTTTGTTTGATCTCCGAGTTAGCCCCAGTTGATCTCCCAGTACTCTCAACCATTGGCAAGTAGGACCAATCGATTGCACCAAGTCGTTTTTTGATGTATGTCTCATTACGATGCAAATCAGAAATGTACAGACCTGGGCTTTCGTTTCATAGTAGGACTGGGATCCCGCCTGCCTGCCTGCTGTCTGCTCGCTGTGCTGTTTGTGGCTGTCTGTAGTACCAACGAATCACGATAAGGGTACAGACTTCCCGAGACGTGGCCGCTGGAGCACGAGCAATATATCTTCTCATGTGGCGTCTAAAGCATTTTTCTTACCTTACATGCATGTGTCAAAGTCTAGATCGGAAGTCTAATACCGTTCTCCGACAGATCGGGCTGTGTAAAGATCAGAAGTCTAGTATCGCTCTCCGACAGATCGAGCTGTGTGAAGATCGGAAGTCTAGTATCGCTCTCCGACAGATCGAGCTGTGTAAAGATCGGAAGTCTAGTACCGCTCTCTGACAGATCGGGCAGTGTAAGGAATGAAAGTCTAGTGCCGCTCTCCGACAGATCGGGCAATGTAAAGATCGGAAGTCTAGTACCGCTCTCCGACAGATCGTGCAGCGTAAAGGACCGTTCTCGCTGTGTCTTACACCGTACCGCTCCATTACGCTCCACCTTACGACCGTCAGCGACGATGACAGTCAAAATAACTAACAACGGATAGCCAGAGTTCACGCTCGCTGGCGTCGATCAGTCGGCGCGGGCGTCGATCAATTCTTACATTGGTAAGAATTACACACGCCGAGGCCAAGCGTGTGCGGGCACGGCGACGACCGGTCCCGACGCGAGCTGACGTAAGAGCCGCGGTTTCGGCAGGTCAGGCCAGCCACTGCGGTCGCCAAGTGGCGTTCCAGGAGTACGTGGACTCGTTCGAGATGGTGGCGGCGCAGCTAGCCGGGGCCGACTGCGGCGGCGGCAGACCCGGCGCGCCCTGGACACCAGCCAGCCGCATGATCACAGGTGCGCCACGCAGGCCTAACACAGCGGCCGGCCGGCTCTAAACACTCGGCCGGCGGCGTCCCGGTCGCGGGGAGCCGCGCGACACGTGCTCAGGGCTCGGCACCCGCAACAAGCGCCTGCTCCACGCCCCTGTGAACGATTCCAAGTATTTGATACGTCGTGCCATGCCCAAAATGTTTGTGAGCTTAGCCTGAGACACGACTTGTACATACGTTGGTGTTTCATTTGTTAGCAGCCATTCATTTTGATCGATCATCATCGATCATTTGTTAGTAAACGCACTCTGCGTGTGATGTGGGCATCATAATCATCATGTGGCATCTCCAAGGCAGTCTGAATATGACCGCACTCTAATGATAGGAAGAAGTTATCGTCGTTTAAATGACTGCCTTTCTTCAAACAACAGCATGCGCTCAACTGGTGGCTTTCACCTAAGTGACCATAGTTTTTTTTTCAAATTTCACTCTTCATTCAATCATGCAGGATACTGCAAGCGTAGTTACGATGTGCATCTAGGAGACGAGCGGCACGGGTTCGGTCCTGCGCGGCACCGGGTTCGATTCCCCGTGGCACTGGGTTCGATTCCCCGCGGCACCGGGTTCGATTCCCCGCGGCACCGGGTTCGGTTCCCCGCGGCACCGGGTTCGATTCCCCACTGCACCGGGTTCGATTCCCCGCGGCACCGGGTTCGATTCCCGCGGCACCGGGTTCGATTCCCCACTGCACCGGGTTCGATTCCCAGCGGCACCGGGTTCGATTCCCCGCGGCACCGGGTTCGATTCCCCGCGGCGCTCGCGGTTTGTACCAGGACGAGAGGCAAGTGATACCGTATGGCAGCAGCAGCTGAGTGCTTCGTAAAACTCCAATTACATCCAATTATATTCGTTCATTTATTCCTCGCCCATAACCCATCCTTTGATAATAACCTCACTTGTCAGATATATAGTGTCGTGCCCTTATGCGGAATCAATACTGAAAATGACACCGCACCAAAGCAAGATAAACATATGTTGCCACGTCGGGTGCACGATTTTCTTGACCGTCAATGTTTCCACAACATGAGTTTTCTGACCGCGTGCTGTCTGTGTGTTAGTATTCCATCAAATCTATGTCCCGCCTGATCATGCCCGTGGTGCCCTCTGTATCGGTTTGTAGATTACCACCGACACAGCTGCTGCATCAGATGCCTCAGCAGCGGATGTGCTGAGGGAGGGAGCACCTGATTTCCCGGCCCGATGGTTACTCATTTGAAATGAAACAGCCGTTAGCTATCGCTGCGCAGTTATCAATGCAAGAAACTAGGACGGATGAACCTTGCTCCAGTCCAGTCGAGAACGTATGCAGGTTCCCATGCTCTCCAGCCCCACTATTCGACATGTGTATTTCTGCCCGCTGAAGTCAGCTGCCAGTGACACTCCATCAGCTCTGGCCGCGCCCCCGCCGCCCGCGCACCGGCACTGACGTCGACCTCGACGCCCGGCAGGCGATGGCAGCACGTCGACTCTCTGGGGCGGCGTGGCCCACCGAGCTGCCAGGGAGGCCGGGCTGACTATGTTCCCGCCGCTCGGCCGCTCCGTGGCCGCCGGCCTGGCCAGACTGCAGCCGCGCGCTCGCATCATTGTCATCCTGCGCGAGCCCGGCGACAGGTGGGCGGCCGCAGCTGTCCGACAGCCGCAGCTGTCCGACAGCTGCAACTGTCCGACAGCCGCAACTGTACGGCGGCCGTAACTGTCCGGGGCCGACACTGTCCGGCGGCCGTAACTTCCGGGGGCCGTAACTGTCCGGGGGGGGGGGGACTGTCGGATAGCCGCAACTGTCCGGCGGCTGTAACTGTCCGGGACCGCAACTGTCCGGCGGCCGCAACTGTCCGGGGCGGGGGGTAACTGTCTGACAGCCGCAGCTGTCCAGCGGCCGTAGCTGTCCGACAGCCGCAACTGTACGGCGGCCGTAACTGTCCGGGGGCCGCATCTGTCCGACGGCCACAACTGTCCGGCGGCCGCAGCTACCTGAAAGCCACAACTGTCCGGGGGCCACATCTGTCCGACGGCCACGACTGTTCGCCGGCCTGTCGACGCGGCGGGCCGACACCACAGCAGCGGCTCGACTCCGGGATGGAGGCCCACGTGTCTCTTTTGGGGACGGCAGGGAGTCCAACGGCTCCGCCATGCTCGTACCCGTCATCCTCGACTTGGCAGGATGTGTCGTTTTTCCATAAGACAGCTTCTCCAGCCCGCCCAAATCGGGAGGCGCACGAATAAGTGAAAGACGATACGGCTTCCTCCATTTTCTCCTTCAATAAACCACCGCGCAGCAAACTGGAATATACAGATGCCGTGCCAATATCATTCGTCTAGGTAACTGCGACACACGATGGAAAAGCTTCCGCGAGGAGCTCAAGCATACGGGACTGTTGTCACAGGCTTGCACAGTCCTTGTGACATGACTTCTTTAACACGCGCCCGGGTGGCCGGTTGGATACCCTTCGCTCGGGTGGGGATCAGTTTGACCCCCCGCGTGAGATCTCAGGAACTAAGAAAGCTAGAGATACAAAATGCACAGGGTGCGTTGACCAATACGTGAACTAACTTGGGTCAAAGTTCGAGGTTCCTAGGTCATGGCCTTTGGGTAAAATAAGGTAAAACAAGGTCAAATTTCAGGTTGATCTCCAAAGGGCCCCTGGAACCTAGATAACTGTTGTAAGTTTATAGGTCACATGCTCATCTAAGGTCATTAACTTCGTTTGACCTTTTGAAGGTCATGGTGACCAAAATCATACAAGACTGTTTCGACCTTTGCATTTGGATAAGCGACAAGGATTACGCTAAACAGCATGTTCCTAAAAACGAAGTGTGGACCTGGGTCATTCTAGTCAGTGACATATTTTGATCTTTAAGAAGTGTATGCAAGCTGTATAATGCAGTTCCTGTTATCAATAAATTCGAAATGAGCACCAGAAACCGCCTTATACAGCAAGCCCTACAGTAAAATAACATGTTGATTTTGACTTTGGTCTAGCCGTCATATCTTACCTTACGTCAATGCGATTTGTCAGTTCAATTGTTGTGTTGCCTAAGAAAGTATATCAGAGATGTATGGCTTTGTCTAACGCTCTGTTGTTGAATCAGATTGAAGGACCCCTACCAATTGTCCTCGCTAAAACCATGGCCTGACTTTGACCTGGCATAGGTCAGCGACCTTACAAGGTACACCTTAATTATTGGTGTCAGACAATCCGCTATTTAATTGACTACATCTACGCAACATTTGGTGCGGCTACGCCGCACCTTCCGGCAGCTATTCCTGAAAAACCTGCGGGGCGGGTCAAGTCGACCCCCACCCGAGCATGTATTAAATATCGAGTGTCCACCTGTTTTTAAACGATAATCATACCACCGAAGCCTTCTTACCCTCAGGCTATTCTCCGACTACTTGTATTTTAACGCCGATTTGGACAAAGAAAAGAACGCCGATGGGTTCCACAACCTGACGCTCGAGGCCGTGGCGATCTGGAACAACTGCACCACCTTTAGGAGCGTGGACGACTGTGTCACCGACCGCTCCGTCCTCCTCAGTTTCGGGGTGAGGAAGACGGGCGCAGGCGGGTCCGGGACCGGGTTCAAGGAAGATATAGGGGTGGGACTGGTGGAGTTAGACCAGCATGCTCGGCAAGCCCTGCACTATGCGGCTTTGGGGATATGGTGCAGTAAGCACGTAACACGCAAGTGAAGGGGACAAATGCACATGCCAGCTTCGATTCGGTGCGAGCACGTGTAACGGCGTTGAGCTCGATTCTGATGAGACACACGGGTGACGGATCTATCCTAGTTTTTGACGGCGGTGAATGTATGAGGGCCGGGTAGTGCTGACCTTCTTGATGGAGGGAGGGGAGGCCGCAGTCCCCATGCGCCACTTTCCGTTGCATCCAGACGCCTTGTTTGGTCAGCCGCTACCACATGTCTGCCACATGTCATGTGCATGACATGTGTGTGACATGTCTGCCACATGTCTGCCACATGTCTGTGTTCGCAGATCGTGCGTCTGCATGTGGGCCTGTACGCCGTGCATCTGCGACAATGGCTGGAAACGTTCCCGAGGCCGAACATCCTGGTACTGCGTACGGAGGACTACTCCAGGAATGTCAACCACAGCATGCTGCAAGTGTATCAGCACCTCGACTTGGGTACGACTCCCAGACACTGGCACATCAACACGTGGAGATCACATGGACACGTGGTACCCCCACCCCGCCCGCCCCTCCCCCACATTATGTCCACAACTTTATTCCGCGCGTCAACGGAGCGTGAGGAATGTCTGACAGTGCTCGCCACCTGCCAACGACTTCATGATGTGCCGTTACGTATGACTTGCTGGTTATTGCCAGTACCACCAACATTTCTGCAAGTGGTTTTTAGACCAGCGGCATTTCTCGGCTGACAAAATGTTCCGTACCAATAACAGCCATTTGTGCCAGAGGCCAACACCAGACACCTTAAATGATGTCTTAAAATCCCGCTTGAGCACATGAGTTGTAGCGTAAAGACTTTATGTTTCCTCGCCTGTTCTCTGTGTTATATGTGAAACGTACTCTTCTTGACAAGTTTTCGGACCATGGTGTGGGTTGTTCTTCAGGTGGTAGTAAAAAAAAAATGGTAAAGGTATTAAAAAACACCACCTGAAGAATGACCCACGAAATGGTTTGAAAGCTTGCGTAGAAAACTGGGAGTTGTTCCCTTAACACACGGTGAAAGCTCCGAAACAGTGCATCTTAATTTGACACTTTCGTCGCATGCATGTGCTTGCCGACACCATCCTGACGTTCCAAACGTTCCAGAGCTCGACACCACACCAGTCACGGGGCCTGAGGCCACCCCTGCCTGTCCAGAGCCCGACACCACACCAGCCACGGGGTCTGAGGCCACCCCCGCCTGTCCAGAGCCCGACACCAACACAGCGACGGGGCCTGAGGCCATTCCCGCCTGTCCAGAGGTCGACACCACACCACTCACGGGGCCTGGCGCCACCCCTGCCTGTCCAGAGCCCGACACCAACACAGCGACGAGGCCTGAGGCCACCCCTGCCTGTCCAGAGGTCGACACCACGCCTGTCACGGGGCCTGGCGCCACCCCTGCCTGTCCAGAGCCCGACACCAACACAGCGACGGGGCCTGAGGCCACCCCTGCCTGTCCAGAGGTCGACACCACGCCTGTCACGGGGCCTGGCGCCACCCCTGCCTGTCCAGAGCTCGACACCACACCAGTCACGGGGCCTGAGGCCACCCCTGCCTGTCCAGAGGTCGACACCACGCCTGTCACGGGGCCTGGCGCCACCCCTGCCTGTCCAGAGCCCGACACCAACACAGCGACGAGGCCTGAGGACACCACGCCTGTCACGGAGTGTCACCTGTCCAGAGGTCGACACCGCCCCTGCCTGTCCAGAGCTAGACACCACGCCTGTCACGGGGCCTGACACTGCCCCTGCCTACACTCTTCTCCCTCGAGACCCTCCATTCCGTCACCGCCTCGCTTCACACCGGTGACGTCACCCACCGGCCCAGGACCTGACCCCGACCCGTCCCCAGCGCCACCGTCAGAGCAAGACATGAGGCTGGTCAACTCCGCTCGGGTCCTCAACGCGCGGCGAACCAACCTGCAGCGGATGCAGATGTTGGCCGAGACGCGGCAGCTGCTGACGGACTTTTACCGGCCACACAACGAGCGGCTGGCAGTCCTGCTCGGGTCACAGCGCTTCCTCTGGGAGGATACGTGACCAGCGCCCGGCCGCCGTGGCCGTCTGGACGTCTCACGGCCCCACTCGCTGCGACGAGTGCCAGCGAGAGCTACGCATGCAGGCGTGGAGAGTTGCGGCATCAGAGGCCGGGCATCTAGTGCCTTTGGTGCTGGCTGAACGGTGCGAGCGAGGCTGTTCTCGTGACCACCGGCGCGCGGTCGACCCGGTTTGTATCCAGTCATGTTCCATCGTCGTGTCATCGCATGTTAGCTGGGTCAGGGACAACTGCCCGATTTGCCAACGGGTGGGGCGCAGCAGCCGAAATGCAGCTGGAACGTCACCTGTATGACATACAATATGTAATACGCGTGTAAAAGTTACATGTGTGATTGCACGGCGTGTCATGCCATCAGTGGTACAGAAAAGCGCGCGGTCTACTCGCTGCGCCGTGCCCAGATCACTGGAGCTGTTCTGCCATTGCGAGTTTGCAAGGGCGGCTTGGGACGCAGGTGGCTCTAATACCGGTAAACTCAGAGCCGATCTGGAACGTGTCGCTGTGTGCCTTGCCATGCACTACGAGACAGGACTTTCTGGACAAGATATTCATGCCGATAAACCCACCATCAGCGGAGAACACGCATACAGTGGTAACGCAGATACTGAGGCTGGTCTTGCCGTGATTTCTCCCCGAACGCAACGCGTTCCGCCGGATGATTCTGACAGTCATTCGACGGAACTGTCCGAACTTGGGCGGTCCAAGTCGGTGTGCCGTATTATTCCCATGGAATGAAGGTTGCACTGTATCTACCTCCTGCGGGAAGCATGCCAATGTGCCACTATGTGGTGAAAGCCGCTTGTAAAGGATTCGTACTGCATAACTGCACTAACTTGCCAGCATTGCTTCAATGAGGACTGGAGAAAGGGGGCAGGTCATCCCTGCCAAGGCGACGTGTTTTCAGGAGGAGCCAGAGCAGGGCGGTGCGCTGTCAGTATTCATCGCCTGCCACCGGAGCGAGAGGCGACGCCCGGTTATCCCGTGTCCGAGTGCCGTGTCTACCTCCATCCAATTCGTACCAGCCGCACTCCGTCCCGGACAAACACGCGTCTGGTTGTCACCTGTATTGGCTGCAGTGGTCAGTGCCGCCGTGACGTCATCAGTGCCCGTCTCCCCTCCGGCCCACGCTCCCAACCATCCGCTCCGGGGTCGCCCGTCGCCCAGCCCGGGCCGCGGCCCGCCGGTCACGACGGCGGCTCGTCGGCCTCGTCGCCGTCGCCGGTGGTCTGCCAGGCGTCCTCCTCCGAGAGGAAGCGCCGCTTGCGCGCCGTGTTCATGTAGGGCCGCAGCACCCACTCCAGCTCGGCGGTGGCGCCCTGGTCCAGCGTGCCCAGCCGGATCTCGTACACTGCCGGCGAGGGACGGACCGTCAGGCAGCCACGGGTCACACACCCCGCAATGTGAGGTTTCTCATGTTTGGCACGGGCAACCGTGATTAATGAGCACGTTGCCGAAGCATTTGATGGAGCGCGCCTGGAGGAGACGCTACATGCCCGCGGAAGGGCATGGCGACAGACCCCTCAGAAAACCGGACGATGGCCGGGCCTAGCAAAATATCCGCTGCAATACGCCGGGGCAAACCCGGACCCCACAAACGCGTCGGGAGAAAGGCCTGGTCAAAAAACACTCAGTCCTGACAACCGCCTCCCAGCATTGCGGACTGCGTGCCCACACCAGCACAGCACCAGCGGATACGCACCCCGTCAGGACAAGGACAAACAGGACATCACACAGACACTCGCCTCATCAGACGGGATATCAGACAGACGCACGCTCTCTCAGACTGGACAAACAGGACATCAGACAGACAAACACCTCATCGGACAGAACAAACAGGACATCAGACAGACGCGCGCCTCACCAGACAGGACAAACGGGATATCAGACGAGATATCAGACAGACGCGCGCCTCACCAGACAGAATAGACAGGACAACAGACAGGCACGCGCCTCATCGGAAAGGACAGACAGGACATCAGGCAGACGCACGCCTCATCAGACAGGACACCAAACAGACGCACGCCTCATCAGACGGGACAAACGGGACATCAGGTTGCCGCTCGCCTCATCCGACGGGAAATCACAGACGCTCGCCTCATCAAACGGGACAGACAGGACATCAGACAGACGCACGCCTCATCAGACAGGACAAACGGGACATCAGGCTGCCGCTCGCCTCATCCGACGGGAAATCACAGACGCTCGCCTCATCAAACAGGACAGACAGGACATCAGACAGACACGCGCCTCATCGGACAGGACAGACAAGCGCACGTGGCGCGCCTGTCCGCCCGTTTCCCCGGGTCCGGTCGGAAGTCGCCCCGGTAGCTCACGTTTCAGCAGAAAGCGCGGGCCAGCCTCGCTGAGCTGCAGCTCCCGTCCGCCGCCGGCCGCCCGCCGGTACGTGTGGTGACGGAACAGGATGTAATCGTCGTGGTTGATGAAGGTCAGCACGCGCTTGCTGTCCTCCTTCGGCACGGGGAACAGGTACTTGAGAATGTCCTGCACCTGGAGCAGGGCGGCGACGTCGCGGTCAGAGCGTCGCTCGGTCATGGGGAGTCAGGACGAGCAAAGGCGAAGCCGCAGCCGCTCTAATGGTCTGCCCGGTCAGAGCGCCGCTCGGTCATGGGAAGTCGGGACGAGCAAAGGCGAAGCCGCAGCCGCTCCAATGGTCTGCCCTCGGTCATGGGAAGTCGGGACGAGCAAAGGCGAAGCCGCAGCCGCTCCAATGGTCTGCCCTTTCCCTCCAGCAGTCCCTCAAAGAACTTTCAAACCGCACCTGCCTTTGTCGCAATAAGCACTAAACTCACCTTCTGCGATAAATGGCAACACTGTGTGTGACGAAGTACAACAATGCCCTTTCAGGGAAAGCTGTAGGTTAAGTTGCACTATCTATTTCGCAAAAGCAACCTAAGCAACGGTACCTAACAAGCTCACTCCTCACGCACGAAGCCGTTACAACAGTGTCGTCCGTTCGAGAACGAAGTCGTGACGTGATTCGTGGGTCTGCATCGAAGCGCATGTCAGGGCACAGCCAGCTGCGAGCAGCGCTTCGCGTCGAGGCGCTCACCCGCCGGCCCAGCTTGGTCTTGAAGTTGTGGAAGACCGAGGTGCGGGTATTGCTCGGACATGGTGCCGATGTCGGGGATGTCGTGTCGCATCACCACGTCCAGCAGGGTGAAGTGGGCCGTCGGCCCATACGGCAGGTGACAGACAGTCAGGCCGGCCGGCTCGCCGCGGTGCTCGCTGATCTGCCGGGTCACAGCCGGGGTCAGCGCCGAGCGCGGCCGAGGGCGCCCGCTGCCCGGGGCACGGGACGCGCCGTCAGCTGTCTCCGGCGAGACACACAAGTTCGTGCCTACATCATATACCAATATATATATATATATATATATATATATATATATATATATATATATATATATATATATACCAGATTACATACATATATACCCAAACACACGCAGGAACGAATGAACGCACGCACGCACGCACGCACGCAAGCACACAAACGGTACAAGCACTGCACCCAAATAGCCCAAAAAGCCCATGCCGGCGCCGCGCCGGCCGCTTCGCATCCGTCCATTCGACGCGATCCCAGCGCTGCCTGGCGCTCACCTTGATAAAGTCCGTCACGCCATTGGCCCGACAGGCGTCCAGCAGCTGGGTCAGCTCGTAGCCGCCGCGGTTCATCCGCTGCGCGTTCGGAAAGACCAGCTTCATCTCCTGCAGCACGCAAACACTCGGTAAACTGTTGGGTCATACAATGGGCTTGAAGGTCAGATAGAGTTTGTGTGACTCATGCATGTCGTGCCTAATGACAATACTTGTCATGGTGCAGCACACGGAATGTGACGGACTCAAAACAAAAACGAGGGCACAAGCTTTTAGGTTCCTCGATACGTCGCCAACCAGGAGACACCGAACAAACAGGAGGATAGTGAGAGCTGCAAAACTAGCATGATCCACACCACACAGTTCCAATGGTATCACACAGCACAGATGCAGACCAGCACAGATAGCACAGATGCAGACCAGCATGCATGGGAGACCAGGCGCACAACACAGCAGCCAGCGCTGGCCGGCGGGCCGACCTTGGCGAACTTCTTGAGCCGCGAGCTGGGGTTCCTCGAGGTGGTGATAATGATCTTGGGGTCGTACACGCCCGCCCAGCGATACTCGTCGTCCACGTGGGAGGTGGCCGCACCGCCCGACTCTGTGCCGGCTTCGGCGGCCAGACGCGGTCCGGCGTCATCCCACTCGCCCTGCGCGTGCAGCTTCAGGCCCTCATAGCGCAGGTCGGTGTCCAGCGGCCGATTCTCTGGCGGGCGAGACCAGGCGTCAGCAGGAACATGCCCATTGGAGGAGGGGCTGCCATCACAGAGCTGCCACATGACCTAACAAGTCATGCTTTCCTCCTGGCATGCTGTTACAGGATGGCATCCCTCACAGCCATGGAAGATGACCTGAAATCAGCCTAGAAGGTCAAATCAAAGACCACACATTAACTTTGAACATCTGAAAAATGAGACCAAGACATGCCACACAAAACCTGTGACCCATGTTCAATTTATGGCCTCACTCTTGTAATTGGGTTGTGTTTGGGTGGTGTTTACTCTATCTATCATATTGCCATGCAGTCTGACATAATACCCAAGAATTATTTGCCCAAGTTATTTAACCAACATAGATAATTCCAGATAGCAGCTTTCTGCCATCACTTGGCAATTTCAGGCCCTTTCAGTCTGCATGTATAGCAAGGCATTGGCCCCAGCCTGGATGAGATCAATGAGTATACTAAAACCATGTTAGTCATAATGTACCGATGACCATGAACACCTGATTTCTTATCATCTCAGAGGAAAGCCACAAAGATGACTGGGAAAACACCAACCTGCCAATGCTGCCTTCAGACGATCCTTTTTATCTTGGGTGGTCCTCTGACGCTCCTCAATTGACTTCCTGAATAAATACTCTCTCCTCAGCCGTGCTTGACGCCGAAGCTGGAATATAAGGAATGCACATAACATCAATTCCAGTGCATGTTATGTATTGGGAGTTTTTAAGCTATTTCTATGCATCAGAAGGTTAAATATGGCATATATTTATTTATTTATGTATCACACAATGGTCAACATATGTTTCATGCCATTTAACCAGTGCCTCCTGGTTACTTGAGTCAATGACGGTCTGCAGAAGAATGTCCTACTCTTAATACTGAAGGGCTCAATGCCTTTCTTACTTATATCAATGATGAGCATGTTATGCCCATGCAATGTCAGGTACATTATGGAACAATGCAGGCAACAGCACCTGTGGGTTGGCAAATCAACATACTTAAGTTCCAGCATAATATTGTACTGCTAGAGCTAGAATACTGAAAATGCATCACCATATGCTCTCCACTGGAATAACCTGTTCATGCATGGCCAACCTTCATACTGTCATGCTTCACAGCATTGTGCATAAGCATTATCCATTCCAAATGCTCTTAGACAGGCAAAAATAACCCTGCACCATAGCCACCAAGAAAAGCCTCAGCGACATAGCCAGGTAATGCAAATGACAAATATGCAGGAGAATTCAAGAACCCCATTGCCAGCAACAAATATAGTTATATCTAGGAAAAGCATGCCTGTCATGAACCTTACATTATACTGGGGAGCACTTGCAGTAATGGCTTTGTCAAGATTGTCTGTCATCGAATCACCATTTGTTTTAATACCCCAGATGGAAGGCAAGGCCTATGGGTTTCAAGGTTTCTGCAGAAACCATCATTCAGTGCAAGGATCAGGGCAAATATCCACCAGCCTATGAACAACTATAATGGTGGAGGTCTTGACAGCAGGCAAATGTCTGTAACTGTCCAGCAAGGACGGCAATCTTCATCATACTGCGCCAACCCCTGCCCCTAAAAGCTTACCATCGTGATTCCCTCAGAATTGAGGCTGTGTATTGAAACCGCGGTGGATCAAGTTTTCAGTTGGCTTCACCGACCGACCACTCCTTCATCTTGAACACACTACGCTCCTAATTACTACGGCCTTCCTACCGCAATCAAGCTGCCATAAATTGACTCCCAATCAACACGCGACCACCACGCGAACTCAGCACCTAGCAAGCGAGCCCCGCATCGCCATTCATTAGCCTCGAATGCGCGCAGCATGCGCGTGTGCGGTAGTGTACGAAACGTCTGCGCCGTTTCCCGCGCCATTCTGCATGAAAAAGAGATCACTAATTTGTGGCCATTTCGTAGCCGATCGCGTTGTTGCCTTCAGGCATTGTTTGCAGTTTCTGACCTACCCTCACCATAGTTGCCATTTAATCATAATTTTGAGTACTCACTGGCTAACAAAAGTTCCAACCGAATTATACCTTAGCATGGTGTTCGGAGCAAGGAGATCGAGGTAAGATAACATAAGTAAGAAATAAAGAAATGGCTGTAAGAATCCTACGATCGTGCTTTCCGTATAAATGCACCCGGCAGTACACCGTTGGTAGCGTGGAAAAAGCGATGGGTGCAACCACAGGCGTAGGAACGTTCGAAAAAGTATGGGACAGGCTCAGGGTATACTTCTGGAACTTTTTCTTGGAAGCAAGCCCGGCGACCAGGCGAGGGGTGGGGGGAGGTAGAGATGGAAGTAATTGTCCGCTCACAATTCACCCTGACATATTTTGAAAACATTAAAATCCTATTGGACTCATCCATGTCATTCGGTAAATAAGGTCATCCAACTTCCCACGATTATTCGTCCATTTCAGCATTGTTTCCCTGGGTAGGCGAATGCCTCGAGCGGGTCGGTATTTGGGGCGCTTGAGGGGGCATTTACTTCCACGGGGTAGATGCCAAAATACGAACTCGACGATTGCTGGTCAGAATTTTAAATGACAATCGATGGCCCATAGTGGACCTGAGTTTTCATGTGCCTAGATGTTACGGGTTATTTTTCTAGAGAGAAGATCTGTCGCATCATGGTGGGCGGAACTAATTCGAAAGCTTCAAATACTAACTGTTGGAAACAATGTGATTTACAAAGAAAGGCATTAAACTGGATTTTGTCCTGTAAAAAAGCCAAGTCATAGAATGAGGCTCTCCTGTCATATATTCCTTAGCCTGAGCCCTTTTCCCGTCCGTCGCCGGCAGCCACACTGCCAGTGACCCTGCTGCCCCCCCCCCCCCCCCCCTCCCCGCCAGGACTGACTGCGGACTGATCGTATGGCCGCTTTGCTGCGTAGTTGTGCAACAGCATTACTACCAATCAGAGTGTAAAACATACATGGGCCACCTGCAGCAGTACCTTTTTTCCAAATTGTCTCCCCTCCACACCACCGCAGAAAAAACTTCCGGGAAGCTGCCTGTCTCCCATATGAATGGGATGCGGTGGCGAGGGCACCGCCACCATTCAAAAATACGCAGCCTTATCTATCAGCACGTACGCGTGTTGTACAGTAAAGACATATCTAACGAACCGCATCGGTTGTTGGTGACAAAGTCGTGATGAAACGGCGTAGGGATCAGCAGATACATGCAAGCCACGTCAAGAGCGCGTCTGGCCGAACTCGTCGCTGAACTTCCACACTTTCCGGCTTCCGAAAACTGGCGCGGCTAGAGGCTCCGCTCAATGTGAACACAAACTGGCGTCACATGTGCAGACAACGTTAAACGCGGCAGTGGTCGACGGATTACCCGTGACCATTGAATTACTTGTTCTGTTTCCGGACATAGGTTAGGGTAGGACACGACAGCAGTTTTGCCTCAGCGTTGTGTCGCGCGCTTCAGTTTCGCTGACTTTGGGAACCTGAGATGTCGAGAACACCCGCCTCCCAGTCCAGTCTCTTCCACCATGAACGCGTCTGATAGCTCACGCCGTATTCGCCACCTTCCCTTTTACCCAATGCTGATGCTTCTTTCTCTACGCAAAAACAATGCTTCCAGACGCATTTATTTAACCAGTTTTATAAAACAGACTGTGTCCACATTACGGATCCAGCCAACCCATCGGATCAAATGTGTCCCACAAGATGGCGCCTAGGGCCGACTCACACACGGCAGATGAAACGAAGCCGACCTACAGCATCCAGGACTATCCGTGCTTCGGACATGCCTGACCAGCATTAGCTTACACAAGATCAACAAGCGAATAAGTTTAGCTGGATGCCCAACGGAAACACATTCTGGGAAACACGAAACACGTCTGTGTTAGCTGGCTCCGCGTATACTACACCTCCCCAGGTGAAACACCCCACCTTCCGGGCAGCGGCTTCTGGATCGCGCGTCGTCCGGTCACGGTGTCTGAATACGTTTGGAGGCGGGGACTGGTGCCAAACAAAACAGCGGCGCTCGGGGCAGGCGGACCGACTCATCCAGCGGGGTACGGGCTTGAAAAGGGTGAAAAGAAGTCCGGAGCGCGCGCGCGCGCGCGGCCGCCGCTCGCCGCCGCGCCCTAGTCGTCGAAGCCCTGGGAGAGGAGGAAGTTGGCCGCCATGTTCTCGTTCTTCTCACACGCAAAGTACGCCTGGACGACCAGCTGCTCCGGGAAGCCCAGCGCCTTTAGCTGGAACGAAACATGAGGGGTCAGTGGGCTGGCAGCCACGCCGACTTCATGCCGACAGACCGTACCAGAGCACACGGCAGCAGCGCAAACACGCGCCACGGGCCAACGATATTCGGATAACCGGTGGTCTTATCGGGGGAAGCGACGTGCGAAGATAGTGGCGGCGTTTAGTCGGCCGACGGTACGGGTGCATGCCGCACAATGCAATACAAGGTGCATGGCTGGCTTACTGCTCAAAACAAATATAGATCTTGACATACACATACAGATCTAGACACACATAGCAGATCTACATTTGGGCTCGATGCCGATATGACGGGAAAACACGGCCAGGATCTGTTTTTGGTATAAATGCCACGTATTGGCATTCAAACTGAGCCTTGCCGGCATGTTTGGCACCACTGCAAAAATCCGACATTCGAAAAGAGCGAAAAGCAAAACGTTCAAGGATGCTTTTAAAGGGGCCACTTAGTGGACATTTGAAAAGATGGAAATTCTGACTCCTCAAGACACCAAACCTCTCGACAACAACTCACGACAATGACCTATAACCGCCAAGACAATAAAAATATATATGGATGCAGTTTCGGACGGGCGGCCTTCTCACCCTTTAACCGCAGACGCACGACATGCCACGCTATGACACTCCGATACGATGGCACACGGCCCTTTATACAATCATTTGCGGTCATAATCAAAGCACGGTTTATTCTTTTATTGATGTTCCAGCGGAAAAATACTCAGTATGGTTCAGTTCAATAAACCTCTATATCGGTGCATTTGATGCACCTTCCAAGGGTCAACATAGATAATATCCAATGTCAACGTCAATTATATGGATATCGTTCGTATTAACTCCATGGAAGGTGTAGCAAAGTGCACTACACCAAAGACCTTCAGGTTAAAACCACACTGAGTATTTTTCGATAAAAACAAAAATAGCAATGTAACAGTGGTAAGGACATGACTCTCTAGACACGCGAAACCGCTCCGGTTCAACAGCGTCGCTTGTGTCGCAGTCGGCGGGAGATCGGGGGGGGGGGGGGGGCAGCACTGCCCGCCCCTCTCGGAAGTCCGCCTGACCGAGGTCGCTCACCCTTTCGATGGCCTCCTGGTCTTGCTGCGAGATGTGGATGGTGGTGGTTCCGCCGAGCAGACCCTCGCCAGTTCGGCCCTGGCCGCCGGCGGGCGGCACGCGGCCCTGGCCGCCCTGACCTCCCTGCCCGCCGCCACCGCCACCACCACCGCCGCCGCCGCCGCCGCCACCGGCCGCCGGCTCCGCCTCCGACGAGTCGTTCAGCATGCGCACGAACGCCTCTTGATTGTGAGAGATGAGCTGCAGCAGCTGGGGGTTGCTCTCGCCGATCTCGACGAGCACGGCGTGCAGCAGCGACGGGTTGGAGCGCACCATCTGGCGCATCTGCTGGAACTGCGGCAGCGCGCGCAGCGCCGCCAGCTGCTGGGCCGTGTCGGCTGGCGGCGGCGCCTCCTCCTCCTCTCCGGCCGGCGCCTCCTCGCCACCGCCGGCCGCCATGCTCTCCAGCACCGCCTCTGGGATGCCCGACAGCAAGTACTCCACGGCCCGGTCCGGGTTGTTGAAGCTGGCGCGCAGCGCGCGCAGGACCTGGCGGCGGGGCGGGGGCGGGTGAGGGGGAGAGAGGAAGGGGGGGGGGGGCGTCCGCGGACCCCGGCGCCGGCCATCACCGCCGCCCGCCCCCCGCGCCATCAGATGACCCGAAGGCGCAGAATAGTGCCCCTGGGAAGCTTGGTCACCGCTGTTACTACCAAGGGGTATTTAAGTACGCGCTGCCACCGATATAACCATGACAGTGATTCCCGTACAACGCGCCCCTTGCGTGGCGCCTGGCCAGCTGTTGGTGTTGCGGCCCGCGGCAAACGGACGCGATGCTAACATACATTGTGGCAATCCGGGATCAAATCAGGGCTATCGCAGCCTAGCGTCACAACTATACCACTAAGTGATCCACGTCAGGAATGTCAGGGGCACATATCACAGTTGAACGTCACAGCCACGGCAGCGTTGTTATAGCGCCAACGAATTTTTGTTGGTTAGATGGCGGCTCAATTGTCGGGTGCTGCGCACGACTGCAAGTCAGTTGTGATCGCGCGGTAGTAAAGCTTGCACAGGCGGAAAAACGCCGCTCCCCCATTTCAGTGTTGGACCGGGGTAGACAGCCGCTGAACTGCCTCCTGGGTCGCAGATGGGCATCAACGGCGGCGCAACCAGAAGGCGCGCCTGATGACATTTGGTTTATGACACACCAGGTGAAGATCCATTTCAATGGCGTTCAATGAGCTTCACGTGCTATCATTCACATTCACCTAGATTTACTTTCGAGCGTGTGCTCCCGAGCTTGCAGAGACAAAAGGCAAAGTTCCGTTCCATAGTCGATGCACGGCGGCTGCTAACTCTGACGCAAGAGGCTGCACGTAAATCTACCGCATGGCAACCCGCGGAGTCTTCATGTGCACACCTTGCTCCACCCACATCACAGACAAATTACCTCGTCCCGACTGTAGCCCATATCCATGATGTTCTTGACGACCGTCTCCAGCTGGTCTCCTGTGAGCAGCGTCGACTCCCCGGACGGGTCGACCTCAGGCACCGGCGCCGGAGTGGGAGCCGAAGCAGGAGCCGGAGCCGGAGCCGGAGTGGGAGCCGCGGTCGGCGCCGGCGCCGGGGCGGCGGGTTCGGGTGCAGATGGCGCGGCCGGCGTCGGCGCTGTCTGCGCCGGAGCTGTCGGGTCTGCGGGGCCGGTCGGCAGCGGGGCCGGCTTCGGCTTCATCACCATCACCACCACAAACTTCTTGTCGTCGATGCTGTACTCGGAGAGCGGTGTGTCGTCGGCCAAAATTTTGCCTGCGCAGATAGGGGTCGGTTAGCGTCCATATCAGCCAGCAAAGCACTGGCCACGCAGGCACTGAGACTTATCTGCTGATTAATAACGCATCCTTCAACAGCAAAGTACATAACTGGTAAGTGTTCAGTGTACGTATGGGACGCTTAACTGAGCACGGGAAATATGGGACACCCAAACAGTACACAACACAGCTTTGACCAGACAGCTACTGGTCCAAGGATTCATTCAGATTCTAATCACGCTATTCTGGATTCAGGCGCAGCTCTGCCTGATTCAAGGCCAAAGTGAGACCCAGTAGCATCACCTGCTTGCATCATGGTCGACCTGAATCAGAATCACGTCTCTCGCTACATTTGATTTAAAGAGAGTGGTCCACATTTGTATGGGGTTTTGCACTGAAATAGTCATCCTGTAGACCTTTCGGTGCTGTTCGCAATCCTGCCATTCCTACCACCTAAGCCCGTCTAATTTCTGAGCTACACGCCCGCGAAAATGATAAAGGTATATCAGAGAGTTTTTCAAAATGACCTTGGCATTCCTGATGTCATGATAACATCATTGAAATCCTGCCAATTCATCAGCTATTTGTGGGTGGGTGTCATCGAGGCTTTACGACGCCCTCAGCTGCTGAGACTATATGGCGTCACCTGCCTCTCACCCTGGCAGGAAGGACGGGCACCGCGGGGAATCGAACCCTGTACCTCTGGTTTCCCAGACGTGCGGTGGTTAACACAGATGTGTTAACCACTACACTACCAGCAGTCTACAGCAGTTTTTCTGATTCAACTTTCAGTTTGCCTCCCATGTATTGGTAACAGCATGCATTTGATTCATTCAGAAACAAATCAGACAAGATGGCACAAGCACATACAGCATTCTCGCCACCATAATAAAGAAATATATTTTTGCTGACGAACATGACAAAATAAAAAATATCCATGACATCTAATTGTTGGAATGAGCCTCTGCATTTTAATGAGAAGAATGTTGTATAAAATCCAGCAAAGATAAGACATGACTTCCCCAAGCCATGAAGAATAACATTTGTAAATTGTCACTGAGTATGTTACTTTTGAATGACACAAGCTACTGAGTATGCTAGTTTAGAATGGCACAAATGCCAAGGTGCATAAGAAGTCATGAACTTACTGAAGATTTGATAAAGGCATTTGTGATTAGATGGATTTCTGGGATCAGCACTGATGTCAAGCTATGCTTGCTGTGTGAGCCCCAACCCCACCACTCCCATAAAATTCTGAGTCAGAGGTAGCAGACTGTCATGCTTGGAATTGCCTGCCCTGTGCTCTAACATCATCTGACTTTTAGTGTGGCCATTGCCATAGGGTGTGGGTCATTCCAGTCAAGGGCGAACAGCAAACACCTAAATTAACTCAAACAAACCCTGCCATGCATGGGTAAATAGGAGACCAGGTGTTTGGACCATTTGAGCTATTGAAAAAACAATAATGGTAATGTGAGTGTTCTGAGAAATGCTACATTTGGGTACTGCAGGCCCATATCACAAGACAAATTATATGAAACATACAGCTTTCTACAGGCACATGTTTGGCCTTAAACAAATGCTGTAATGCAAACACTGATGCAGAGTACGGGCCTCATTCAGGCTATTCTCAGCTTGTCAGAATCATTCATACACAGACCTAGATAGATAGCCTGATACCTAGACTTGATCTGCATTAGGTCTGCCTAAGCCAGGCACCATACACTTTGTGGCTAATGTGGCCTCGGATCTGCCAAACCAAGACTCACCTCTGTCCTTGGCACACTTATGCATAACTACCACATCCAATGCAGAATTTCTGCAGCAAAGCAAATATTGTACAACCTAATATGTTCCAGTATTTCAAGGAAACTTTGTGATGATCAATTTGTTAACCAATATCCTAACAACAATTAAGCCCATGTGCCTGGGTTGTTTTTATAACCAAATATAATTTGCAACTTCATTTAATATGCTTACCTGCATAAATAAGTTTTTGACCAGAAGCAATGTAGTCAGACCCCTTCTCTTTTTCAATCTTTTCCTTGAGTTCTCTGACCTGAAATTAGCACAAAAGGTTAATGGGTCACAGAACTTGAAGCATCAAGCAGAATACACTGAAAAGTACCTGCCAGACAGAAAAGAAAGGCACAAATAAGTACCAAAATGACATGGAAGACCACTAGATGTATAGGAATCTTGCGACATGATCCTACAGAACACCATTTACATGGAACAATAAACCATTCAGAACAGGGCCACATGCATGAAGTCACAGTACACATTTTTACCATAAGTATTTTAGTGTACCACTGGCATGCAATATTTTTTCATGGCTTCAGATACTGTACATATGATATATGCAGATATATATTCAGATGTGTTTCCTTTCATACAATATCTATAATGTTTAATATAAGCTGCATGCATATCACAATGCATGCAAACTTGAATACAGGGGCACACATCCCAAGGACCACCATGTGTATATATCACTGATCCAAGCATGTGTGGGTTAGTCAGCAGCTGATTCCTAAGTCCATCCCAGAGTCAGGTCTTTCAAAAGTTTACAAGATCATTTGCACTAAGATAAGTGCAAACTAGCCTGAAAAACCTATCCTTTATGCCAGACAACTACTGAACATGTGCCTCTTAAACTTGTACTTGTGAGTGCCACCCCTAAGACCTGGGCAAATGCTGATTTGATATATTTTTTAGTTAATTTTTTTCTGAGTATTTTGTGCAATGGTCCATTAAAGCATCACATTGCCTTAAAACAAAAGCTTGTGAAAAAACTGTCCGAGTATTTTGGGCAATGTCATACTGAAACATCACATTTCCTTAAAACAAAAGATATGTAATGAAATTGGTGCTGACCATGCACCAAGCCCTGAGTACTGAGGCTTTCCATGTACAAGCACTGTAATGGTGGCCAAAATTGTGCTGCTATGCCAGACATGTTCACAATAACATGCAGTTTTAGCAGATCCAGATTGCATATCATAAATGCAAAAAATATCTGTTTAGCTTTGAAAATGCCAAATAAAGTAACTAAAAGCAATCTCATATGGTTTGTCAAACCAAGTTGCTTGAGTTTTCTGGCAAGGCCATGTCTGTAATCAATGCAAGATGTCCATGTTGCCTTCTGAAGGATTAACAGCATGATTACTATCACACAGAGCTCCAGTGTTTGGCACACAATAATGCCATCCTGAATCACAAACCAGATGGAAAAACAAGCAACAGCTTTTGGTTTACAGGTTCAGAACATGTGAAGAAGGGACTGCTATGCATGTCACATAAGAATACTTTACAGAAAGGGACACCATAACATGGCAAAAAGCACCCTTTATGGTGCACCAGTGTCTTCATTCAGTTAACCTGAATAATGCATTCAATAAGTGCAAGTGATAACAGAGAACATCATGCAAAACACACAACTGATGCAGTGCAAGTTCTCTGCATTAATAGTTCATGGAAACAACCACCATGGTGGACAATATAACAATATAGTCAACTTACAGACTGGGATGCATCGATATCTATCTGGAAGGTCTGCTGCTGCAAATTCTTCATTGTGATGAGCATTTTGAAGCAGTTATGAGCTGGCAAGGCCAGCAGCTAAGTGATCCAGATGTCGAGAGGTTGATTTCCGTGAGCACTGTTGTCAAAACACCGGAGTATTCTCCAGTAGTTCGGCGACGGTTGGACGCGGCACTGCCGAAGTCTTCTAAAGCATCTGGCGAATACAAATATCCAGGATCCTCATCGGATTTAGGCCACTCTTGCTGCCTCAATCCCACCGCCCAACCCAGTTCAGAGATTCCAATCGCTGAGCATTGGATGACGTAAACGCACTCGCAAACGTGAGGGACCGCTTCTCTGGGACGACGCTCCCTGAGCACCTAACCGTCCAGAACCTGCTTCTGCGCCACTGTCGCAGGAAACGACTTGTCATTTTGGCGCACAAGCGCAGTAGTTGTAGACCCCTCTTCGTGACGTAACGGCTTGCTTCCGGCGGTACTATTTTGCAACCGTTTAAGGCACCATGACAATCCTCGAAAATTACTGGTATTATTCACCTCAAACGCCCACTTTCAGACTTCCGGCATAAATTTTGTCAGTCGTTGTGAGTCTGGCTATATGCTTTTGACACTGTGATCATGCCAGTGGGAAGTTTTTATATATCCCCCGTAACCATCTGTTTTAAGCCGGCTCACAGCTGGACATGACCATGCACTTATAGACCAGAGGTTTATTCCTGCACCCATTGAGCTTCTGCTTAACTAATCTGATGCCTGTCGATACGCTGTAAAGAATCAGACCGCATGACGTGCATGCAGCGTCATACATGCGTGAAGTACCACGGGGGAATCCCGGCGTAATGTCTGAAAGGCAGAATCCCTCCCTTTTCTTCCTTTCACCTATTGTTACACCACACGCGTACAATTTGATTCCGAATCATATGTTTCTCTAAGTCCTAAAAAGCTTAAAATTTCTATTTGAACTAGCCAAACCTGCGGGAGAAATTGTATTTTACTCCCTGCTCATCATTATGAAAGAAATGCATTTCATTCACTTTGCTTTTGTTCTTTAATGTTTAAAACGCACTGACGTGTTAAACTGTTTGTGTTATAAATGCTACGTAAGCTGGAAACACTGTTGAAACAAAATATATGACAAGATGAAGCTATTTTCCCGCGTTTTCAACCGAACGTTGCACTATGGCTTTTGATTTCTCCCAAAGTTTACCACAGCGGCTCTTTTCGAAGGTCACTTTGGCTTTGGGAATGGGGGAATAACAATATCCATGTGACAGGTACGTACGGCGGTTGCCGCGACGACAGTGGTCACTCCTACAAGGAAGAAGCGCATTGCTGTCGCGAAACGCTAACAGCGTAATTTTGAGTCGAGAATGATTGAAGTTCAGATATCCTCATTATGCTTTGGCGGTGCTGCAGTCGCGCTGCCCAGTGTAATTTTTAGATGCAACGAGTCATGAGGTTTCACTTAAGTATGTTTTTGAAACATGCGGTAACGCAGGCGGAGGGACGGTACAGGGAGCATGTGCAAAGCCGAGATTTACGATTTCCCTCTCTTACCCTTCCCCCTTGAGGTTCCGGGGGCCCAAAGATCCCTCGTAGCCTACGAATAATGGCCCGAGTTGAGGGGGAACAAGGACCCAAAAGGCCGGCCAGAGGTCGTATTCAGGGGCCTCGGCCCGCAGGGTCGCGTACCACCATTGGCAGGCCAGAGGGCCCTGCGCACTGATCAGGGGTACCCTGAGTTGGTAGAGTCTATATGTTTGTCAGATACGACCAGTAACGCACAGGTGGCTCCATGGTCGCCAGTGATTTGCAAAGCTGGGCCCAGTGACTTGCACTGGTCGGGACCCCCGTATCGGTCAGGAAACGCAGCGCTGAACAGAGGATTATGTGCTCGCAAGGGGCCGAGCCGACCATGGTCAGTGTTCGATGAGGCACGAAGAGGGGACGCTGCGGCCCGCTGGAACCGACTATTAAGCGCCCGGCTGGAGGGCATAAGAGCCGAAGGACTGACTGTAGGTCGCATTAACAATCACGAACCGCACGGTCGTGGCCTGAAATATCAGTTTAATGTCCTCCTGCACCGTTGAGGACCCACTGAGGCAATGCGTTTACCTACGTTGACCAGGGGCCCCATGCCAGCACAGAGCTGCAAAAACCTGACAATCAACACCAGCCCGCTAAACCGGTAGCAGAAATCGTCCAACCACAACCATCAACACAAGCCGTGTCAAACATGCCTAATGGAAGTGATGCACCTGCATCCCGTTTTGCGGCAATCAGCCGGGATTTCCATGGGAGACATTATTGGTCGCACAAATCAATTTACGGGATCTCTTCGCCTCCCGAAGACGTACACGTTCAACATCCGAAGTCACATAATACCGACTCTGTGTCGATTACCAAAGCCTGGCTTCGGCGATTGACGCCAGACGAAATTATCATGATGTGGAACGAGAAGATCTTTCACCGAAACAGATCAGGCAAACGTATTGACGAGGTCTGTATTTGGCAGTCTGTGTTGGGGGTACTCCAACCCCACAACGTCACTCAGAGGAAATTGGGCCTAATCAGGGAAGTATCCTGCTTTCTAATGTATCTGACGCTAGTTTTTCCCACTTGGCCTCACCAATCCTATTTTGCGAAACACACAACAATGATAGACTTAACGACCGTAACACGCGAAATATTCGTCACAAGATTATACTCCACAGTCACGTCTGGGACTTAGGGCCCATTTCTCAAGCAAAGGCAGAGCCGAGATGCACGATTTTCATTGGTAGGGACCCTTCAGTCAATGAGTGGTTCCCGTATCAGTCAGCGAACCACAGAGCCTAGTAAGGGTCCGGTATTTACAAGGGGCTTAGCGTCAGCCTGGGACAGTGTTCGGGGTCCCGCAGAGGAGCCGGAAGGTCCCTCGAAATCGATGATCATATGCCCGCTTGGAGGGCAAGAGGGCAGGGCCGGGCCATCAGATGTTAGTTAGAGGGCCTCTTACACCGACTGGAGACACCCTGGGGCAATTCGGGTCTCTATTTCGGTCACAGACCACCAAAACCGAGCAGTTGGCTCCGTGTCGGTCTGGGAGCTGGGGGTACATTTCCCAAGCAGGGAAAAGGTCAAAACCCGCGATTCGTGGGTTGGTGCCGGGTCGGGTGTCGGGTCCCTTGCAACAGTGAGGGTTTCTTTACTGGTCAGGGACCCACAATGCCTGATAGAGGGCCCAATGTTCGCAATGGGCCTCGAGTCGACCAGGGCAACATCTGTTGGACAGGGACCGGGACGGGACCCCAAAAGCCAGGGGTCCTTTGCGTTGGTCGAGGCCTTCTGGCAATGCAAGTGGAGATGAAAGTTAACGATGTGAGTCCACAACGCGATAATGGAAGGTAGTTTGTCAGGAAGGGCCCCGGTACCGAACGGAGGGCTCTATATCCCATTTCAGCCAGGGGTCCGTTATGCCGAACTGTGGTAGTCTCTTTGCCAATTATGGGACACCTGCAATTATAGTGATCTTTTGTATAAATGAGAACCCTGCGTCTATTTGGGAACAAATGATCGGGTCAGGGGCCCTCTGCCGTCAGGCAGGCCAACAATGTATGACGTGTCCCTTTCAGGGTTTCTGTATCGGCCAGAGCATCCCGCCCCTGTGTCACCGGCATGACAGCCAGCGAGCACTCCACGCTGTAACCGAATGGTCCTGAAGCCCCTGACCGGGAAATATAATTTGTTCCCTATTGGTCTATACACTGGATCCTTTGCCCGGAAAAAAGGATTTCCGTAATGACCAACAGGCGGATCACAATAAGTTCAGAATGAAAAAGGTCAGTAAAATATATCGATCGATCCTTGTTCAGGATTATCATGTGAAGCAAATTGCATAAAGCAGCTTTGGGCCTACGTGCTCACAATCTTAGTAGCAAGAATATCAGAGGCTAGGGTTGTAGTTTTCATGAGACCGAGCGGCGTACTGCGGCTGACACCGAGTGGTGGGCGCCTGGCGCCCGAGAACATCCATCGTAAAATAATGCAACCAAAAGTTTTAACAAATGAATTCATACTGTTCAGAAATTGGACTGCAGCGCATATTCCACTTGAATAGTTTTGAGCCTATCCTCTGATGAAAATATGCAGCGACAGCAGCACGAACGTAGATTCCACTTTTAGCTGTCCTTGTTCCACCATTAAATTCTTGCAAAGGTTCACAGTGTTATAAATGGTAATCCGCTTATATCATAAGTCTGAAAATTTCACTGGTAAAATATCACTCCCAGAGCACATTGCAGGCGTTCAAATTGACATTTTAAAGAGTTCAAAGGTGTTTCCTCCAGAAACATTGCCGTTTTTCCCCCATCCGTTCGCCACCGCCTGGTGTAAGACGCAGGACCGACGCCGCCCTGCCTCTGCAAACTGCAATGCCGGGTGTGGGGGTTTTGCTGTTAGACTTGCGAGCGCGCATGACCAAACCTGGGTTATGTAACTCTTCCCCTTCTCGATTCTGAACAAAGTTGAGTATTCTGATGCTTGATTCCATGCATAATTGCTGTGGCCACGCACGTAAGATTTGAAAAGACACGTAAGCAAAGCATATATATATAATGTGAGTAATAATAAGAAAATCAGGCACAAACCCAAGAAGTTTTGGCCATGCCCCCTAATGATAACTTCCTTGAATCTGCTCCCCAATCATTTTCAGAAATCGACACCCATGTTCGGAGCCGCATGAATACTGCCGCCCACTTGATTTGAAGCGTCACGTTTCTTCAATTAGTAGTCCAGCTTCTTCATTTAGTGATGACAACTTCGGCGCAGGGTAGTTCGTTTATCAAAATGATTACGTGTATTTACGTATGTAGCAGACTTGTGTACTAAAATCGAAGTGTGAGGCGAAGCACCATACGCGACCTTTTCTCCATGCGTCCACACACCAAATCCTCATATAAAGGGCATTGTGTGTCCAGAATACGCTGAATCACTTTAACAGTTCTGTTCTCACAGGGAAAAATTTGGTTGCTATTTGTGTATATAGCTTCATAGCTGGGTCAAGTATCAACGACCATTGTCCCTTTTGCGAATCAGCACGAGTGGTTACTTTTGAGAAGTGATTTTGTGAAGTCATGAAAACCTAGTGACACATAAATTGATTGATGAGGACCTGCAGGAGCATGGTGTGAGCATGTCCAAGCTTACATCAATAGTAGTGTTTTTGGTAGGTGTCTCTTGCACACTGCTGAGCTCACTCATTTTGGAACACTTTTCTGGTGGACTGATCGTTGGAACAAAGCCAGGCTCTTTTCTTCCTCTTGAAGATGAACTTTATCTGCATACTGACGATCTTAGTCCCAATTTCCTTAATCCTGGAACTGAGTTAGCCCCCAAAGACCCTAACCATGATCAAAAGAGTAAGTACATAATACTGCCTGCCACAGGGGGGCATTTTTTCAGTTTCCTTCTGTCATCATGTCATGAGTACAATGCTTTTATGATTGATCAGTATGAAGGACAAGGCAATTGAAGTGATAAAATGTAGTCACAAATACCACAAAATTTGAATGTGTGCTTATCACTACACATGTTTCAGTAGGCATATGTTAGTGATAGTTTAAATCTGATTCACTCATTCATGAATAATGAGCATCTGCCACAGCTCCATGTGAAATGCTTTATATTAAGTAATTGTTTTCCTTTTGATGTGCTTGGAATAGCTGCTTCTGCTGGTCTTTCTGTAGAAAACTTCTGCTGTCAAGGCTTATGGTTGACACTGGTCATGATCCCCTGCTACTGCATGCATTGATTGCATTGGAGCATATGCATAGTTTCTGAGGTAGTTGGCTAGGAATCCCCAGCTTTTAATTAGTCTCCCCCCAAAATAAGTAGCCACTTCAAAAAGGAAATTGGTCAGTTAAACTCAATTTCTAGTTTAAGTCTGGTTTTGGCCACATTGGGGCATTAGCACCCTCACCTCCACATTTTTGATGATTTGCTGAAACTTTTTAGTGCAGGTTATTTGGTGGTGATGCATGCAAAATTTGAGCCAACTGTCACTTGAAATTAGCAGGAGCTCTGTCTCAGTGCAGATGCAATCACTGCAAGCCAAAGCAACTTTTGCCTTTCCCCTCGCAGCTAAGAATGCGGAGTATGAGGGCCCGCAACACTCTACAGGCTGCAGCCCAGATGTGCCAACTCGGCAAGCTGGAGAAGGCTGGAAAGCTGTTCGAGCACGCACTGGCACTCAGCCCTCGCCATCCAGATGTGCTGACTGAGTATGGTGAGTTCCTGGAGCTCTCAGACGTGACGCGCGCCAACCATCTGTACACGCGTGCCCTCATCTTCGCGCCGGGCCACCGGCGGGCGCTGCAGAACCGACAGCGGACGCAGCCGCTGGTGGAGCAAAGCGACCTGGAGCTGCTGCGGCGCATCGATCGCAAGCTGCTGGAGGCTGGCGAAGGTGCCAGACAGCAGCTCGGCACTGCGCCGCGTCAAAAAGGAAGCCTACTTTCAGCAAATCCACCACACGGTGGGAATCGAGGGCAATACGATGACGCTGGCCGAGACGCGCATGGTCGTTGAGACGCGCATGGCTGTGGGCGGCCGCAGCGTCATGGAGCACAACGAAATCTTGGGACTGGACGCTGCCATCAAGTACATCAACACGACTCTGGGTGCACCGGATCGGCGACATCACGCTGGATGACCTGCTGCAGATCCACCGGCGCGTGATGGGTCACGCCGACCCGTTGGCGGCCGGACAGGTTGCGCACGACGCAGGTGTACGTCAGCGAACACGTGCCGCCGCCACCCACACGCATCACGCCCCTGCTGGAGGGCTTCATCCAGTGGCTGAACGCGCCGGAGACGGTGGCGCTGCACCCGGTTAAGTACGCGGCGCTGGCGCACTACAAGCTCGTCTTCATTCACCCGTTCTCGGACGGCAACGGACGCACGTCGCGGCTGCTGATGAACCTGATCCTGATGCAGGCCGGCTTCCCGCCGGTCATCATCCGCAAGCAAGACCGTCACATCTACTACCGCTGCTTGCAGCTGGCCAACGAGGGCGACGTGCGGCCGTTTGTGCGCTTCATCGCCGAGTGCGCCGAGAAGACGCTCGACGTCTACGTTGGGCGACCAGCGAGTACGTGCACAAGATCGCGGCGTCGGAGGCCGAACGCCAGGCGGCCGCACGCCGCGCCGACGCCGAAGACGCGTTCGTGCGCAACTTCAGCGGCGACGACCTGGTGGGGTTCGGCGCGCCGGTCGCCCACCGCGAGCCGGGCGACACGACGGGGTACTTCAGCGAAGAGGAGGCGGACAGGACTATACATACACCGGAAGATGGGAGCGAGCATGTCATCAGTGTAGAGGAGGTGGACAGGTTGGTTCCGGTGCCGGGTGAGCGCAGTGCTAAGGACGTGGCAGAGGCGGGCAACCGGACGTCTCAGGCGCGACTCGGCCGGACTGCTGGCGTTAGCGTGGAAGGAGTGGAGCAAGCCAGACATTATCTGGAAGGCCAGGGTGATGATGCGGTTGGTGCAGATGGCGAGCGTAGGCCAAAGCACGTATTGGACGGGGAGTGCAATCGGTTTATTGGCGTAGAAGAGGTAGAGAGATCGAACCAGGTGCGGAAAAACGAAATCGATCGTGACATAGATGTAGAAGACGTGGACAGATGACGGTAGCCTTGGGGGGCAAGCCCACCTGAACCTTAGGAATGCATTGGGTGTTGCTGTTTTAGTGGCTGTGAGGATATATAAGTGCACACTATTTTGCAAGCTGTATGTGCTCACTTTGCAGTATTATTTGATATTGATGTTACGTTTTCTGCGGTGCCGTGATTGTACCTGCTCCGCACGCTGAGAGACGTTCGGCTCACTTCCTGAGCATTGGGTATTGGCATGCTGAGCTCTCTGAGAAAATCTGCCGTATTTCGGAGGTTGGTTCCTGAGATAGACGCGACGACCGTCTTGATCGTGGAGGACGTCGTTGGCGCTCTGACGGAATAATCTTTATCTTGCGACAACTGTACAACTACCAAATATGGACTGTGGGGTGTTCTTT